>NC_069100.1:13116303-13478193 GCF_947172395.1 Bicyclus anynana | reverse complement strand
GATCACATCCCATCAAACAGGCTTGCATCCTATCGGATGACATTCATCTGAAATTCTAATGATACACATAAAGTTGTTGTGTAAGATTTCGACAAATTGTCCTCATAATGGTTTATTTATTTAATTCATTCTTGTTGGTGTAATTCCCGGCATTCAATGTTTTTTTTTATTCTTTACAAGTTAGCTCTTGACTACAAGCTCACCTGATGGTAAGTGATGATGCAATTTAAGATGGAAGCGGGCTACGTTGTTAGGAGTAGGATGAAATCCACACTCCTTTCGGTTTCTACACGACATCGTACCGGAACGCTTGGCGATACGTCTTTGTCGGTAGGGTGGCAATTAGCCAAAAAAAAAAATATCCCTATACTTGTTCCTAAAAATAATACTGTTTCGTTTTATCTTCTTTACGGGTCAATATAGAGCTTCCGTTTCCGCACAACGAACACACAACTCGTAAGCTTAGAGTTAAACCTTTTAACGCTATTCAAATTAATTCTGTGCGAAGATAAATTATACTTTCATGAACCAAAACTCATCAATATTGATTGAGTGTTAAATAACTGATATAACATATATACGCTAATAAGAGGATTATGTGTAAGATGACAATATAAATATTATTTACAATACATTGAATTTTGGACAACAAAAGTATATAACTTTCACATTATGAGCTTGCTAAATTTTAGTCTTTCTTATGCAAATCGAATGTGATAAGCAAATTATTTTAGTGACAAATCAGCCTCACAATGTATATACAATGTCTAATTTATCTCATAATCGAAATTTATCATAATCGATCAAGCAGTTTGGGAATGCAAGACTAACTGTTAGATAGATTCGAATATGTTATTTAGATTTCTCAGTATTAGGACTGAGTATGTTGCTTAAATAAAAAAAACATACATACAGCCGAAAATAAAAAACCTCCTCATTAATGGAAGTCAGTAAAATCTAGCAAAGTTAACGTAACAAAAACTCAGAAATGCAACTGGGTTAACTAGAATTAGATGAATTATTGAAAACAGTTGTTAATTTGTTTCAAATTACAGTTGCTAATACAAAGCTTTTATTTTTTAATTTGTCTATGAACAACATTGAATGTGAGCCCCGAATTCGAATTTCGAACGTGTGTCTGTCAAAAAACAGCCCGGCTTCCTGCACCCTTCCCGCCCTTGACCACTTACTTTTTTTCATACGCCGTTCCGTTTCGCACCAAGCGGCCGGCGAGTATAAAAGGCCACGGCGGCGAAATGAGACCAATCAGTAGCCCTCGAGCAGTCTAACCAAGAAGTGCACGATGAGATTTCTGGTCAGTTGAGCAAATACAACCTAATCTATTGTGCAATAGTGAAGTGTCGTGGAGTCGTGGAACCTTTGTGGGACCTCGCCTACATCGGTTCGACATCTAGTGCTTTGTGACGAACAACCACGCCCCATTCGGTCCGAATGTTCTGGATCAGGACACGAAGTAGAGAACAGGACAATTCTCTGCCATGGGATCAGGATTTTTCGATCCTACTGGATTGATCCTTTGACTGGATTCACAAAGACTTCTTGTTTCTTTGCTTCCGGAAGTCATCTGCACTAAGTTCCAAATTTCATGCGACATCTGACATTATTGTCCATCCTCTTTCTTCTTTACACAACTGAAAGTTTTAAGGCTTTGTTATGAAATTTTCCTATTTAATGAAGTAACATTCAGTTTTATTTCTCACATTGCCATCAAAAGGTTTTTCCTCTTTGTCTACAGAAGGATTTAGAGGTTTACAGAAGAGGAGGCTAAAGCTTTTTTTTTAATTTTCAGATTGTAGCCGCCGCCGTCCTCGCCTGCGCCGCAGCAGCACCCTCGGGTGCTCTGCTGGCCGGAGCCTACAACGCTGGCCACGGCTGGGCCGGTGGCCTGGCCCTCGGCCATGGCGCCCACTTGGCCGTCGCCGCTCCCCTAGCCGTCGGCCACGCCGCCGTCGCACCCACCATCCCCCCCGGTGACATCCAAGGCGCCGCCATCGACGCTCACGTGACCGCCTCCGACCACGCCCGCGCTTCCGTCGACGCCGCCCGCGAATGGCACGACCAAGCCTCCGAAGTCCAAGGCCAGGCCATCAACGCCGCTGAGGACCACGCTTGGCAATCCGTCAACGCCGCCCAAACCGCTCAGGCTCAGATCGACGGTGCCTCCGCCGGTGTCGCCCCCGTAGTCGCCCGTCAGCTGGCCGGACACGGTCACGTTGCCGCCTACGCCGCCGCTCCCGTCGCCGCCGCCTACGCCGCTCCCGTCGCCGCCGCCTACGCCGCGCCCGTCGCCGTCGGACACGGTGTCGGTCTCGCCGCCGGACACGGTCTCGGTCTCGCCGCCGGACACGGCGCCTGGGCTGCACCCGCCGTCGTCGCTGGAGGCTCCCACTCCGTCGCCACCTCATCCCTGTCGCAAACCCACCCCGCGCCCGTCGTCCACGCACCCGTCGCCTACGCCGCTCATGGCGGTTACGGCCATGGATGGTAAATGCTGTGATAGATGTATAGGCCAAAAAATTTTCTCTTGTAATACTCAATCTTCTTATTAAATGTTCGGAATGTAATTTATATTGTGGATAATGATAAAAAAAAATGTACAGATGCAATATACGAGGCGAGGATGTGTGTGAATATACGGATATAACTTATAAAATATACACTTTCTGTTTCCTTTATCCTTCACTCGCATCATCTAATTATATCAAAGGTCTTTTGTTTGTTAAAACTACAGATATACTATACATTAAAATCTCGAGTAACTGGCTTGACTGAAATGGTTTACGTCTATGAAACTCATTTTATTTTAGAAAATGTAAAATATTAAATATTTGCTTCTAAATTTTCAATTAACAATTACTTTCAAACTCCAATTGTACATAATGCACTCCCAGTTATAAAACTTAATTAAGCAAAATAAATATACTTAATCACCTGAAATAAAAAAAAACCCAAGCAATTTAGATAACGCATAACATTCGAACGTACCACATTCCATTTGAATGATAATAATCGCATAAAACTATTGCATTTTTTGTTGTATTACGTAAAAAAAAATAAACATGTGAGATTTTTTCAAATCATACATTACAAATGACCTAACGTTTTATATTGCGCCACTGAATGCACGAATTTCTCACATAACCCCAGTTCCCAGAGCGTTAAAATGTCACAATGCAAACACAAGCTGCATATAACTGCCATATAATGTCAACTTGGCATTTTTAAAGTGCTCTATTATAGAACTTAAAGAACAAAAAAAAATAAAAACAATCGAGGCGTATTAGATAAGCGGAAATGACAGATAACCTTGACTGAGTTCGGGCGGTGAAAAAAAAAATAGATCGCACGTTTCGCACTTTATTAAGAACCTTTTTTGCGAAGTAATTCTTATATGTTAAATTTATCGTGCAATACCTACTAAAGGTGAAACTAAAACAAACTAATACATATAATATAAAAAGAGTTACTGTCTGTTTGATTCACATATCAACGCTCAGTCGAAATTACTGTAGAGGTAATGTTTCTTTTTTCCTTATTTGTCATAGACTCACTGAGCAAGTATTTTTGGAAATGAAGCTAAATTTGTTATGGGCTCTTCTCGGACTAAGGCACGTTAGGTACTCGTAACTTAAATTTTAAGTTTCCTTCCAATTACAATCACCTTAATCTATTAAAAATACTACCTAACTTTCGAAAGATCTTGTAAAATAAGCCTAATTGAAATTAATGAACTTTGGACTTTTTGACTTTGTTTTAATCTTTGAAATTAGAAAGTAGAAAGGTCCACGGTATTAGAAGTTTTTAATAGAACAAAGAGTAGTGAGTAGGTCATAGAAGTTAGAATACTGCACTTAAAAGTAACAAACAAGACAAAATCTTTGTCAACAGTTGTCGCTCAGTTGTCGCTCAGTCAGGCAAAACCAACCAACTTACTGGAAAGCATTATCAGCGAGTAGCATAGGCAATATTTTAAAGCCATAATCCTAAGGAAGTTAAAACAAGGCGGGTGAAATCGCTAGCTATACTAATATAGTAAAGTTTGTGGTATTGTAGGGGACTAATCTCTGGATCTACCGAACCGTTAATCAAAATTCTTTTGCCACTAGAAAGCCAAATTATTTATGACTGAGTGTCAGGCTATATTTTATCCCCGTATTCTCACGGGAACAGGGACTACAGGGGGTGAAACCGCGGAGTTGCGCTACAGGAAAAGAGTTAGTTATAAACACATACAGGAATAAAGTTTGATGGCCTCCGTGGCGCAGTGGTATGCGCCGTGGATTTACAAAACGGAGGTCCTGGGTTCGATCCCCGGCTGAGCAGATTGAGATTTTCTTAATTTGTCCAGGTCTGGCTGGTGGGAGGCTTCGGCCGTGGCTAGTTACCACCCTACCGGCAAAGACGTACCGCCAAGCGATTTAGCGTTCCGGTACGATGCCGTGTAGAAACCGAAAGGGGTGTGGATTTTCATCCTCCTTCTAACAAGTTAGCCCGCTTCCATCTTAGATTGCATCATCACTTACCATCAGGTGAGATTGTAGTCAAGGGCTAACTTGTAAAGAATAAAAAAAAAAACTGAAAGACACAGGCGTGAGCTAGTTTTTAAAATGTAGTGCAGCTTTAACCAATAAGGCATATCTTTAACTTTAATAATAAATAATAGTAGCTTAGTAAGTACGAGAACCTTTACAAGGATTGCAAGTAGGTATACTTTTTATAGGCAACATAACAAAGGATTTTGCTCTAAACCGCCTCGAGGCAAGTATATACAGGCGATATAACTAGCTAATACATAATTATCATGCCAAGGCCGCGAGATTGAAGCTTTTTCCCTACAACCTTGCGTTTATAATAAAGTTTACTCTAGTTTAAACGATATAAATTGATAACTAATTTATTTATCTCCTGTGTTTCTATACCTCTTATACTCGTAACCGTCATTTATTAACCAATTTTCAAAAATGTTTTTTTAATGGGTAGATATTTCTTAGACTTCCATCTTCCATACTTCAGATAACAAAGCAATTTCCTATATTCGAACAACGACAACTATACAAAAAAACATTTTTAGTCGCTATAGTATTTGAAATTATATTCCTACAAAAAAACATTTTTAGTCGCTATTTTCAAAAACACGAGCGGTAAAGATACGAGGTGGCAAAATACTGAATTCAAAAAGAGCACATCAAAATCTATACCTTCCTGTAATCACCAAATTTCAAAGCTCCAAAGTCCAAAGTTTTTGAGCACCAAATGACCTACTGAAATAGTTGATGTGATGTGATGATAATTACATTAATATACATATATCATTTTTATTATATTACTTAAGTAAATAATAAATACTTAAAGCCCACAGATCCGCTGTTTACTGTGAAATTATTATGAAACTAAAACTTAATTAAAAATATCTTGCACATAAAAATGATAAACTATTGTAATTATTTTTTTATGTGGTACACAAGCGCGCAATTTTTGTGACTGTTTAGAATACAATCTTTATTTACTTAAGTTATTATAAACTACTCATTCTTCTATTATTTTTTTATTGAATATAAAGTTATTAATATTGTAAGTTATCCCTTGACTGATCTCTTCTGTTGATAAGTTACGATGTAGTATAACATGGTAGCCTATTTCTCATCAAGAATGCACCTTGAACTTTTCAGTTATGTGTATTTTAAGAAAATAAATATCACGGGTCTCAAAGGGTGAAGGAAATACACCCTGAGAATTTTCTTAATTCTATATCTTAATTCTTAAAAAAATGCGGACTGGCAGACTATATGTGTACAGTCTGTACACATATAGTCTGCCAGTCCGCATTTTTTTGAAAGAATATTTCCCATATTTTTTTATAATATGACTAATATTTCGATTCCCCTCCAACTAGTCGGGAAAGACTGTATTAGGAGACGACAATATACCAACGGGGCGGGGATCAAACCACCAACCCCTCGGTGTTGAATCTAATCGTTCTTACCGTTGAGCTATTGAGGCTTAATTGGCATTGGGCAGCGTGGTGGACTAATGTCTAACGCCCCTCGTTCTGAGAGGAGACTCGTGCTCAACAGTAAGCCGAATATGGGTTATTAATGATGATGATAAAAGCTTATACAAAAGTAAGCCAAGATGAACAACAAGATGTGTTGTGTGGCGTGGCGCAGTGATGTGCGCGGTGGATTTACAAGACGGAGGTTCTGGGTTCGATCTCCGGCTGGGCCAATTGAGGTTTTCTTTTGGTCCAGGTCTGGCTGGTGGGAGGCTATGGCCGTGGCTAGTTACCACCACACCGACAAAGACGTAACGCCAAGCGATTTAGCGTTCCGGTTCGATGTCGTGTAGAAACCGAAAAGGGGTGTGGATATTCATCCTCCTCCCAACAAGTTAGCCCACTTTCATCTTCATCATCATCATCATCATATCAGCCGATGGACGTCCACTGCAGGACGTAGGCCTTTTGTTACTTTTTGACTTTTTGTTTTGACTTCCAAACATCACGATACTGAGCCACCTGCATCCAGCGAGTCCCTGCGACTCGCTTGATGTCGTCAGTCCACCTGGTGGGGGGTCTACCAACACTGCACTTACTAGTGCGGGGTCGCCATTCCAGCGCTTCGGGACCCCAACGTCCATCAGCTCTTCATACTATGTACTTTCATCTTAGATTTCTACATCACTTACCACTCATCAGGTGAGATTGTAGTCAAGGGCTAACTTGTAAAGAATAAAATAAAAAAAACAAGATGTGGGCACTAGGTTGAACAATTACTTTCAATGTTAGAGGCGATCAATCACTGTAGTATTGCGTATGCGCGTATTATTTGTCTATTAGGCTGTTTCGCCATGCTCCCGCGAGTTTCGTAGGCGGCCATCTTTGACATTACCATCCGGTGACATTATCGGAAAACTGACAAACAAAAGGCAATTGGATCGCCTTTCATCTTAGGCAGAATTAATTATTTATGCCAATACATGTAAATAAAATTGAAGTGCCTGTCTGTGATTTCGAAATAATTGTGTTCGAGTGCTTATAGTTATAAACACAATCAGCGTTTTAAAATTGTTGTCAGTCTATTTGTCCGGGTTAATCGTTGTAGACGACTGAACCTATTTTACTGGGACTTTCACTTGGAAGATAGAGGAGGTTCTTCAGAGAGTCGAATGTAAAGGCAGGTTGCGGAACCTACCCTCAGAATCGGTCTTTACAAATAGTCAAAGGGGAATGCCAACCGGCCCATACAACGTCGGCCCAGGGAACCCAGATATACCCCCGTATAAAAGTGTATAGATATGTAATATGATGCATAAATAAGGATCTGGTTAAATAATTGACTCAATAAAAGTATGTTTCTTGAAGAAAAATCCATTTCAGGGTTCCGAAGTCCACAAGGAACCCTGAAATGGATTTTTCTTTAAGAAACAAACTTATATATAGTTTCGTCATGTCCGTCTGTCTGTCCGTCCGTCCGTCATTCGCGGTTTAGCGCGGATAAGGCTTTGAAAAATATGAGGGGTCTTCTTTCTCCTCTCCTTCTTCCTAGCGTGATCTTACTTTGTGTGGTCCGCTTTCCGACTTAATCTCGCCCACTTTGCCCGATCTTGGGCATCTGACTCGATAAGAATCTTAACCTTGTTGGCTCTCAAGTCCGCGTGACGTTGAGCCAGCGCTTTTTGGGACGGCCTCGGGCTTTTAGCTCCAGAGACTGCGATAAATGAAAGAAACAAACATAATAACAAACAAATAAGAAAATAAGAAGTTTTAGCAGACTCAAAGTGATTACAAAAATAAGAAAACTAATGTCGAACAAAGGTTGTGATTCACAACATTTGTCACGACAAATTAATTAACAAATCAAACTGTAACCAAAATAATCCTAGAATGGCAGAGAATGACCTTGAGTGAAGTCATACACTTGTGAACGATGTGTGTAGGGTTAAAGGTGCCTTTGACAGATATCTAACACTCCCCACTCAAGTCACTCTCGCCACCTATTCCAAGTAACCCATAAAGAATTACACAACAAGAGATGTGGACGGCTCGAACACCACGAGCACACTGAAGCCGTCCGTAGCGCAAGACGTTGCAACGCGGCGATAACAGAAGCAGGATTCAAAAAGCTTCACAGCAATCTCTTCCAGACAACCAGCAAAAGTTTAGGAAAATATTAAAGTGAAATAATGCGGGTGGTGTATAAAAATATTAATAACACAATGATATGTCAAACTATTCATCATCTTCATTATCAGGCGATGGACGTCAACTGCTGGACATATGCCTCTTACATGGACTTCCAAACACAACGGTTTCGAGCTGCCAGCATACAGCGCTCCCTGAAACCTGCTGATGTCCTTAGCCCATCTAGTGAGGGGCGACCAACACTGCACTTTACAGTGTGGGGTCACCATTCCAGCACCTTAGGACCCCAACGTCCATCGGATTTTCGAACTATGTGGCCTGCCCATTGTTCTTTCAGCTTCGCGACTCGTTGGACTACGTCAGTGACTTTGGTTCGTCAGACTACAGTCAGACCATTTAGCTTTTATAAAGTAGAACGTCTGACATAAACAGGCTCATAGTCCATTAGTAATAGTCGACCAAGCGACGCAATTGACCGACTTTTGTTTGAAGTATCTATCAATTCAGCTTGTGTAGGATTTTGCTATCAAATTTCAAAAGTAATTATTCGGTTGCATACTAATACCTAATACATACATGCACAAGTTATTATTATCGTTATTTTATTAGGAACTTGCTTTATTGGTCCAGTGGTTAGTGGTTAGTTACATGGTTTCGGATCACCAGATCCTGGGTTAGAGTCCTCGGACAAGCAGCCCGAAGTAGTAAAGTTGGCGGTGTGACACACCTGTGCTTCGATCATTATGACTAACAACCGACCTAACCTTATCAAACTAACCCCCACCAATCCGCAGAATGATGGGTCTAAGCGCCATATTCTCTCTCCAATAAGAATTGAGATCTAGTCTGTAGTGGGCTGTTGTAAAAGGCAGCTAAATACTCATTATAGACATCCTTTGTTTAAATCCCATTTGCAATGGTACGAGTAGTTGTTTTGAGTTGGACTATGAAATATTGGGCTATTGTTTGTTCCTGGAAATATTCAGTAGAAATGTATAATTGAAAAGTTGGCGCTGTTACACCCTCAATTATTATAACCCTCAATTATGACTCAGAGAGCATTTTGAAATATTATCACCCCTTTTTTTACGTGGGGAAATATTCATAGATACATTCTCACTACGAAGAGGCAACACGGTTAAGTTGGACATTAACCGACCAAAACACCACGGTGTTCCAACTGGTTACGTCGACTGGCCCACGGGAATGTAAATATTGTCACCCTAAGCCTCCGAGCCCCTTCTCATATAAGCTGTGAGGTATGATGACCCGGTTATGGGCTCCTCAGATGGTCATAATACTCGTAAATTATAGCATTTCTTAAGTTGTACAACATTGCACTGACTGAAGTGACAGGAGTATTTATATATTTCCTTCTAGAAATTATTGGATTTACGAGTATATCATACTAATGGAAAATTCCGAGGAAACACG
Source organism: Bicyclus anynana (assembly GCF_947172395.1). Lineage (NCBI taxonomy): Eukaryota > Metazoa > Arthropoda > Insecta > Lepidoptera > Nymphalidae > Bicyclus > Bicyclus anynana. Next base: position 13,468,598 of record NC_069100.1, on the reverse strand, counting down.
AAGACAAAATATGGCATATGTTACTAACAGACAGTGTAGCTAAAGCTTTTTTTTAATTTTAGTGGTTTAGGCGAGAAATTGTAACAAACAAATAAACACAAGTACTATATCAAGTTATCATCACCAAATACTAAATACCGTTTACATAGAGACGGATGAAGACGCGTGACAAACCGCGTAGGCTCTTTAAGCCAGCCATTGACGTTCAATTATTCTCACGTTTCTGCAGCGCAAACGACAGCGAAGTCGTTTCATAAGTCGAGCCGTCATGCACGCAGCGACCTGATAAGTTATAGTCGTGGGTGCTGTAAAAACGTGAGAATAATTGATCGTCAATGGCGTGCATTAGGCGAATCATCCCACCGCCAGTTGAGTAATTTTAATGACTGGTATTTAAAAATCAAAAATGATGCGATTCCGCTATTTTACACTCAAAGACGAACTTGTCGCCTATAACACGTCTTATTGGAATTCGAACTTAATGTTGACAGGATGTCAAAATAAAAATGTATTTTTTCTTATTCCATTTCGTAATCTACTCAATATAAAACCTCTAACCCTATCACAAAGCTATTCATTCCAGGTCCTGCAGGTTTTTCACGGAATTAATTTCTTAAAATGCGCACAACTTAAACGTCGGAGGTTGGAGCATGCTTCGGACCGGATTCGAACCCACACTGTCCGGAATCGGAGGCAGAGGTCATATACACTCGGCTATCACGGCTCAATGTTCATTACCACACGGGTAAACTGAGAGATAATGATTTTTTCCAGGCACTTCAACCTTACTTAGAACGAACGTTCAGTTGCGGTATTTTCACACTAAAAATGTTTTCTATAATAATTGCATTGCAATTATTGACAGGCGGTTGTTATAAATTCATCGTATAATTTTTTGTCGCCCGGGACTTTTCCGCGAGAAAATCAGCGTATTTTTTCTTCCTCCTTTTAGCTCCATAACATTTTACTTATTAACCATGTTCAATGTGTAAATAATGTAAATATAACTTCAAAATGACAGACTTTCATAAAAATAAATTGATTAAATTAATTATTAATACACAAAAATTGCGAGTCAATAAAATCATAAATATAATACCGCCATCTATGATAATTCACTCAAACAAATGTTACATACTAAGTCCGCCGCTAGATGACACTGACTCTAAATAGCTCTTAGTAGCGTGGTGGACTACGAGCAAGAAAGAGCCTGCGACACCCATTACAACCGTTTAAAAGTGATTTTGAGATTCGTCAAAATCGGACCCGATTAAGGTCGGAATAGGTTCGAATGTTTAATGTAATCTAAGTTTATAACACATTTGCTTGTAAAGTATCTCTTAATGTATCTCATTACGCACATGTGCCGTAATGTAAAGTAAAATGCACATGTGCTGTAATGTAATATAAAACCTTTATCATCCTTATAAAAACGAACGGTAATGTTTTAAAACTTAGCAAAAAAGTCAGAAAAATGATTCAACATTTTATGAATATAATTAACTTTGTAAGATAAAATATAATAAATAAACATTTAATTCTTTCATTTTAATAATTTTGACAATAAATGACAACTATTTATCTGTAACAGAAATTAAATTAATTTACTTTATAAGTAATACTGGCTGTTTTTGGTGCATTTGCTTAAAAAAAAAACGCTGGTGCCCGTACTTTTATTTATTATTTACTTTTTTTATTTATTACTTTTTTTTACTTTTACTTTATTTGTTATCTGTGTAATAATAACAAGCGTGTCAAAATGTCATCATATGGAAAACAGTCAAAAAGTGTTTTTAAAGTGTGTTTCTTCGCAAATTTGTTATTAAACGTCGTATGACATACGTGGTCTGATAATTACAGCCTCTGCTCCCTTACTATAGTCACAGTAAACATATACCATATATAGCTCGGCTATAATTTTCAACTTACCGCACTTATATATCATAATGTACTATTATGTAATTTAGGTTGTTAATAAGAAATGAGTAGATCTGTAATAACCGAAATAGCTCAATGAGTTGCAAAACTGAAGTAGCAATGCGCGGGGCACTTAGTTTAAAGAGCTGATGGATTGGGTTCCCAAGGTGCTGGAATGTCGACTGCACTGTTGGTCAATGTTGGTCGACCCCCCACCAGGTGGACTGACGACGCCATTTGTCATACTAGCGTTATAACCGTTCATTGTAAATATTTTTTGTTAATATGCGTTTCTTTCGGTAACCTAGAAAGTGAATTTAATTTCACTTACTTTAGAAATGTACGTAAGAAGTAGTTTTTTAATAAACAAAAATAGACATACAATAGAGTAATTCAACTTATTGCCCTTTATTTTTTTTAACGCCAGTTGCCTCAAAGCTATATTTATCAATAATAGAAAAATTTCATACTTCGTTTATTTTATTTTCTGTAATTTTTAATAGAATCATTGCGTAAAGCAACAGTAGAAAACTCAACGCAACTACATTACGTACATACAACGTAAATTTTCTTTATTTTTTTTTAATTTATATTTTTCACATATTCGCATCAGAATAGTTACATCAATATTGATGAATTTTTTGCGTATTGGCATAGGTAATGGATATTTTTTTTGTATTGTAGGGGGTTATCGCTAAATCTACTGAACCGATTTCTAAATGTTTTGTTTACCACTAAAAAACCTCGTTGTGTGTGTCAATAACCAGTATTATATCCCTGGATTCTTACGGGAACGGGAACTTCACGGGGCGTCTATATTTTATAAATACATAAAGCTTTTATATAATGACTAAGGTCTAGTCGCTACAGGCTCTTAGTCTATAAGGTAGTCTGTAAGAATAGTTTTGTAAATAGTGCAGAAGGATCTTCAGTTGAGGTGCCCAGATATAACTTCGAACCAGTAGTAGCTTCGAACGCGTTGAAATCTAATGTCTTATGTAGTTCTGTTAGTTACTCCTCTATTTTCCAATGAAAATCCAATTAAAATCGATTTAGTCTCTATAGAGATTAGCCCGGACAAACAGACAGACATATAAAAATTAAAAAAAAAGTTAGTTTGTGCTATAGCAACGTGTAAACTATAAAGAACTTGAGAAAACACTGTTATTTTGAAATCACAGACATATACTTTAAATTAATTGATATGTATGATGATGACACACTAGCACGTCGGAAATAAAAACAAGATTCACTCTCGCACGAACTTGACCGTTACCCGTAGGTCGGTCGATGACCCCGCGCCTGCGATGCGCTGTGACGTAAGCACTTTACAGTGTCGTTATTATATTGTATGTTAGTTACTATTACTGGCAGTCTTTGCTAAGTTAACTACTCCAGATTCCCGGAATTACAGGGCGTTATTATAACGCATTTTTGACGACCTCTCTGACGCAAATGTAATGCTGTGGCTTTCAACAAAGAGGTTCTGGGTTCAAAAATCTAAATTTATTTATTTCAAGTAGGCTTAGTTTACAAGCACTTTTGAAACGTCGAGGTTGACTATTTGTAAAGACTCTACCACTTCGGAAGACAAGTTTTGCGGAGAAGAGCCGGCAAGAAACTCAACAGATGCTCTTTTAAAAAATCATACAACATTATAATTTACAATTTAGGATTATATACTTTCTAAATTGCCTCATGTGGTTAGGTGGACCGAGGACATCAAGCGGATTGCAAGAAGCCGCTGGATGCTGGCGGCTCGAGACCGTTGTTTGGAAGTCTATACAAGAGGCATATGTCCAGCAGTGGACATCCATCGGCTAATAATAATGATGATGATGATGTAATTGGCTCAGGTCTGATATGATGATAGGCATCGGCCGAGGCTAGTTACTACCCTACCGGCAAATATAGCGCCCACTGGTTTAACGTTATTTCACATTTATTTATATTACTATATTACTACTATTGATCGTAGCATGATGTTATATAGCCTTCCTTGATAAAGGTATTATGTAACACAAAAATATTTTTTCTATTCGAACCTGTGGTTTCTGAAATTAGCGCATCCAACCATATATAGTGGCCACCCGCGGTTTTACCCGTATAGTTCCCGTTCCCGTGAGAAAATGGGGATAAAATATAGCCTGTGACACTCACAAATAATGTGGCTCCTAGTCGTAATAGAAATTTACAAAACCGGTTTAGTAGAGAGACAACCTCAAACTTCATAGATAATAATCGGAAACAGTGATTTTTACTATAAAAGCTAATGAAAAGTTTCCATTTCCTTTTAGGAGCTATGACGATATATGATTATAATAAACTGCCACATGAAGCCACTGACATGTCTCTCAAAAAGTTCAAAGTGTTCATTAAACTCAAGCTTATAGGAAAGTCTTATTATAGTGTTAATGAATATACAGGGTGTTCCGTAATTAATGGATAAAACGCAAATGATAGATACACCACCTAATTATCTAAAATTTATTTGAATAGTTTCCAAAAATCCTAAAAGTTATATTTTTTATTTGATTTTTCAAATTTTTTTTTTGTCGCGGATTTGCCTTTCTTCAAAGTCCAAAGGAAAATAGATTTAATAGACTTATTAATGAAGTTCAATTTCTATTCACACATTTTCCAGTAATCTATCCAGTTTGTATATAAAATCCTTGACTTTAATTGAAATAAATGAATTTTTGACGTCACAGACAAAGACACAGAAACACATGACATTTTGACATTTGAAAAATCCTAAAAGTAAAAATTTTTTTCGGATTTTTCAAATTTTTCTTTGTCGCGGATTTGCCTTTCTTCAAAGTCCAAAGGAAAATAGATTTAATAGACTTATTAATGAAGTTCAATTTCTATTCACACATTTTTCCCGTAAGCTATCCAGTTTGTATATAAAATCCTTGACTTTAATTGAAATAAATGAATTTTTGACGTCACAGACAAAGACACAGAAACACATGACAATTTTTTCGCTTCAGGCGTTAAAAAAAGATAAATAACATATGATTTAAAGTTTTTGTTAGGTATTAAACTATAGTGAGTGAGAGGACCGTGATAGCCCAGTGGATATGACCTCTGCCTCCGATTCCGGAGGGTGTGGGTTCGAATCCGGTCCGGGGCATGCACCTCCAACTTTTCAGTTGTGTGCATTTTAAGAAATTAAATATCACGTGTCTCAATCGGTGAAGGAAAACATCGTGAGGAAACCTGCATACCAAAGAATTATCTTAATTCTCTGCGTGTGTGAAGTCTGCCAATCCGCATTGGGCCAGCGTGGTGGACTATTGGCCCTCTCATTCTGAGAGGAGACTCGAGCTCAGCAGTGAGCCGAATATGGGTTGATGACGACGAAACTATAGTGGGTAAATTAGAGCAACCTTTCCTCAATCAATATTTGATCTAATAGACCTACAAAAAATCTCGTCCCAGTACCTATAATTACAACAGAGGTAATTTCAATTATAATAGAGACACAAACATAAAAACATGGTAAAGCGTGAGTTGGTGGTACACTAGAATTCTGTATGTATACATTTTTAGATCTTAATTCTCGAGAACTCATCATCGTTATCAACCTATATTCGGCTTACTGCTGAGCACTAGTCTCCTCTTAGAATGAGAGGGGTTAGGTCAATATTCCACCACACTAGCCAATGCGGATTGGCAGACTTCACACACGTAGAAAATTAAGAAAATTCTTAGGTACGCAGGTCTCTTCAGCGTTATTTTCCTTAACGGTTTGAGACACGTGATATTTAATTTTTCAAGATGCACATAACTGAAAAGTTGGAGGTGCATGCCCCGGACTGGATTCAAACCCACACCCTCTGGAATCGGAGGCAGAGGTCATATCCACTAGGCTATCATGGCTCACTGAGAACTGATACCTTCAAAAGTGACTCAGTCTGAAATCCATAATTGGCTTATTGTGGCTACTGCAGGCTCTAGTTCTAATCGTTATATAACTATACACTTAAGACAAGAATATACGGAAAGAAGAAGAAATACCTTATTGCGCACAAAAATACGAAAATAATTTAAACTAAGAATTAGCATGTAAAGGTGAAAGTACTTAATACTTCCACGAAATATAAATGACGAATCCCATCAAAATCTGACGAGAAAAAAAAATCGTTTATACATAAGAAGCGAGTAGAAACGTCCTTCACGAAGGTGAAATAATTGTCAGAAACCCCACTGTGTATTTCTTTAGTTATAACTATTTCAAGGCATAAACTTTAAACTAGTTACTTTGCAAATACCTACGTAAATTACTTCTTAAAATCGTCAAATTCAAAAAAATGTATTACCTGTAGTTCAGAAGGAGCTATAAACATTATCAGGTGGTTATTTTTTACCTCACAATGACACATATTTTCTTATTAAATAATGGCCCCGATTTTTGAAAAGGGCCACATATATTTAACTAAGCGATATACCTGCACTAGGATTCGATAGACTAGGGTCGGAATCGACGCTCAAACCTCTCGGAATTAAGTCCTCACCCGTAGAGTTAAAAGCGTAATAATAACTATAAACTAATTACATACCAGTAGCAGAGCAGTTTGTTCTCATTCAGTACCGTACCTTAAAAAATAAAAAAACCCATCATTAAAACATGGATGTGTGTGTTGAGGTATGCTCGGAATCCAGCTGACATTCTCAAAAACTATATCAGACGACAAAAAAAGACACCAATACGATGGCATTTAGACCCAGGTACATAGCTTCATGTATAAAGACCTATAAAGATATATTTACATATAAACTTAATCGCTTGGGGCCACAAGAGCAGCGGGTGTAAATAGGCGGAGCGGAATGTAGAAACTAAATACTTCATTTTATGCTGTGGTGCATGTAGTTTATGATGGTCCAAGATAAGCAATATCAATTCAATTTTAGGTAAATTAAACTAAAAGTAAACTAAAAGTTAGTAATATTACGAGTGTAATAAATATATTTTTAAATTTATTAGTAGTAGGAAGAAGTTGAAAAACACTTTCCATTACATTCATCTTTAACTCGCCCTTTCTCTTTCTCACTATTTCTTCCGGTTGTCTTCCTTTATAGTATATTTATTATTTTTTCTATTAATATAGATATTAATATTACAGCTACGTTGTATTGTATAATAAATCGTAATTTTGTAACTATTATTTTAGCGATGCTAGTTGTCTTTGCTCTGTTGTCTTTGAAAAAAAAAATTCTTTCTTATATAACCTATCTAATTTTAAATTAAAATCAAAATTCGTTTAATTCAAATAAGTTTACATTGTAAGCACTCTTGAAACGTCAAGTTTGACTAATTGTAGAGATTTTGCCGATCCGGTTCCAAGTATTTCATATCCGCTACGCTACTGTCACAGTAAGCCGCTCTTCTTATAGCCCCATTAAAGAGATACGAGCGAGCATAGCGTCACACACACCCAGTAGGTAAGTGCGCGGTCGGGCATTACCAATAATTTCTTCTAAAGGTCAGTTGAAGTTTTCCGCATGGGGTTGTACGTACCAATACGTGGCGGGCAATAAAACTGTGTGAAATTTTATTATACCTTCGACGGTATTCCGCATTCTGATATACCTAAAAATTTAAAACAGTCTACCATGGTATAATTTAAACTGCTAGCATTGACCTCTTATAATAAAAGGACGCACAATCATGTAGAAAATTTCACTCAAAAACTGGCCAAGTTTGCTTTGACAGTTTTTGAATTATTGATAAAGAAAATTATAGCTAAAGTCCTTTAAATGTAGTCTAATGTTAAATAAAATTAAAAATTCAGAGCAAATTAAACCTTAAGGATTGAGTTTAAGGTTGAATTTGCAAATGCGACTATTTAAATTGAGTGCCAAGAAGTTGTGTTTGGCACTCATTGAGTGAGGACGTTTTTTGATCGCTGATTGTGCATGCACTTTTTAATAGGACATAGATGACTGCTAGATTTTAGAGACAGCTTTTAGTAGATTATGCCTCGTGAACGCTGGCTGGTTGATCTATCAACGCGCAGCCCAAACCACAGGACGGATCGAGCTGAAATTTGGCATGCAGGTAGATGTTATGACGTAGGAATCCGCTAAGAAAGTATTTTAATAAATTACACCCCTAAAGGGATAAAATTGGGGATGAAAGTTTGTATGGAAAGTCTTTCATTTTAAGAGTCACCGTTTTAGAAATTTGTTTATAAATCTTGAAAAAAAATGCGAAATATAATGTGATTCAAGAATATTAAACCTTAGAGGTTGCATTTTAAAAATTGATGAAATAAGGGTTGAAAGTTTATATTCATTTCCACGCGGACAAAGTCGCAGGCGTCCGCTAGTTTAATATGAAGACAATTAGGCCCGTTCCCCTCAAATTAAATCGTAAAATCGTAAAATCTTTCCGATTAGTTAGAATTGGTGGAGATAGAATCATCTCGGTATGAGTTCGTGAAGTTATTGAAGTTTCAATTTCATATTAGGACAAGTTAAATAAAATTGTATTAAAATATGAATAAAATTCAATTCCAAACTATAGATGTCACGAGCAAAAACTAGTGTTAATCACCAATCGATCAATTACCATAGCCGTGACGTAACAAACTCAAAGATGGCGTCAAGCAGAGTCAAAAAGCGCTCGTTTCCTGCATCCATCGCGCCCTGAGGCTGTTGACGTTTAAACTTTTTTTTTATTACATTTATGTTAACGAGGCAAAGGCATCCAACACACAGCCTGTTCTATATACCACGGAGGAATATAAAAACGGAATGTCGCTTGATGAGGCAATCAGTAGACATCGATAACACACAAAGATGAGAGTTCTGGTTAGTCCTTCCTACATTTTTTTTCAATTTCCGAGTGATTTTACAAGTGAAAAGTTTCGGTTTTCTTTTATGTGATTTAAATACATGTGCACTGTTTGCTATACGAATCCGAGAAATTTATTATATACAGCAAAATCGTCACCATATTAGGATCTCGTTAGTTCGGAATGTGTTCGGAATGTGCTAGTAAACAACACCTGTGCACTGCATCAGGCTCGATGCCGACATAATACGAATAAAAAAATAATTAGAAACTAGTGGAAACACGTGACTTAATCCGTAAATTAAAGATTTTTCGCAGAAACTCTTTGTTTTCTGGGATGAAAGTATAGGTAAAGTGTTGGTCTCTAGGATGCAATCTATTTATATAACTATGAGAGAAACCATAGATTTTTTTTTCGGGATTAAATTTAGCCTACGAGTATGGTTTAATTCAGGGTATTATCTATCTTCGTTATAAATTTTAGCCAAATCGGTTCAGTAGTTGCAGCGTTGTAGAGTGACAAAACATCCAAACAAGCATTCATACAAACTTTCGCGTTTATAATATTTATAGGATTTGTCTATTTGTAGTGACTGTGCTTAGGAAGATGTTGAAAGTTTTAGATTGACGTAAGAGGATGTCTTTATTAGAGGTCGAACGCAGTGCTATAGATGTATATTTTTCGTGTTGTTAATAACGCTTTCCGATCCTAGGTTCGATCCCCAGCTCGGGTAAATAGTACAGTGTAGTATATTTATTGGTGAAAAGGACGATTTTATTTAATGCATTGATTTTATTTCTTTTTTTTAAATAAAGTTCTTGAAAAGTCTCTACTAATAATGTACACTATTATAAAGAAATATAAATTGTAAAAAAAACTACTTTAAACATGCATTAATCTGAAAAGCGAAAAATAACATTCATCGGTTTGAAGACGGTGTCAAAAAAAACCAAATAATATATTTTGGCATGATGTTTTTACTGTGTTTGTTTGCTTAGTTATTTGGTGGCGAGGTGTCAAGCTAATGCGCACAATTTATACACCTTAGCTTAACCGGACGGGCATCCTCCAGCTTTTCTATATGTTATATCCACCGCGTCTATCTGTCCGTATGTTCTCAATAAATTCAAAGACTACAACTGTACAGATTTTCATGCGATTTTCACCAATAGTTGGAGTGAATGAGGAATATGAGGAAGGTTTCGGTATATAATTTATCAAGATTATGCATAGGTTGATTGTAATATGACAATAATTATTGGAAGGAATGTGAATATTCGTCTATTATAGGTCTACGAAAAAGTCAATTTATATTTTCAAGATAAAAATTATAGTCATAATATAAATTTTATATATTTTAAAGATATACGCATTTTATCTTAAAAATGGTCAAGTACAAAAAAATCCATGTAATATTTTACATAGATTTTCTTGCGGACAAGGTCACTGGCATCTGCTAGTTTAGTATAACTAAAAAGTCACTATAAAAAGTATTTGTTAAATAATATATTGCAATATAAAAATAGCAAAAAAAACATGAAAAAAAAACAAAAAATCGTCATTCAAAAGTTGCCGAAACATCATTAGCAATGATATATATTTTTCGGAAATTACGCAAAACCTCTAAACGCGTATTAAATGTGGTTATAACGTGAAACGTTAGAAAGGTTTTTATTTGTAACAATTGAGTGATTTTACGAAATAAATATACTTGTAGGTGCTCATTATTGTAATCTGATAACGTTTGGACATACAGTCGAAAAGAATGGCCGACAACTATGATTCCACTGTATTTCATAATTACCGAATGTGTATTTTTACTAGAGCAAGGATCCTGCCCCCCTAGCCAAGTGGCATGTCTGTTCTCTTTCTACGATCGCAAACGCTTCGAAAACTAGAAAAATATATGGGAATGACAGATAGGGAGGCTGGTTTTACACGCGCAAATTCCGTTCCCAGTATACGCTGATAAAATGTATTTTACTCGGTGATAATGTCGATTTGTATAGGTAAAATAATTTTTAAAATATTTTTCGTGAATTAGCCGTGAAATCGTAAATTAACAAACTCACTCGTATTTTTAATATATTAGAGGACGTCCACCACTTCGTGAATTTGAGTTTTTTCCACAAAAAACGTAAATAGTATATATGTGTTAATACAGATATATAATATATCTCTATTACAACAGCTAAATTGGTAGTTAGTAATAGTAGCTTTTTGGTAGTTTTTGCGTGACAGAATAAAAAATATCCAAAAATTTATCCAAAAAACTTTCGCATTTATGTATCCGAAGATGGACAGACAGATTGCAATCTTAGTGTGACTGTGCCGATCAATTGGAAAAACTCGTCAATACTAATTTATTGTTATACATACGACCTTCGCGGCTGCATACCGATATTATAATCGCTAATCTATTTATCAGAAACAGGTTAAAAGGTTTTTGCTATTTCTGCTCCATCACAGCCTACATATAATATGACCGTTTATCATATATCTGCATAGCATTACGGCAATAAGAGTGCCTGTGTCATGTAATTGCTTGACTTGGTGTTATAAATGGAAATATACAGGAAGAAATTTTTTCAAGTACGGATATTTTTATATTTTGTACATAAACAAAATTTAATGAACACGTATTTTTTCTTTTTTTTTTTAACTCAACAATAACAAAGTTATCGTTAGCTAAAGTTTAAACATTTAAACAGAATTTGAGGGTCACCCTATCGCTGTACTAAGTAATAGCACAGTAATAGGCAACTACAAAATCAGCTGGTAGGTACCAGGTTAGCGAGCGCCCGCGCCGAGGGCCGTTGACCTTTCTACGTTTATTTTTGTACCTATTATTTTTTATAATAATTAAAGGTCGTCACTTTTGAGTTGAGTATCGATTTTCCCTTCATACTTTATTGGGCTTAGGACCATCAATAATGCGTAGTAATAAACAAAATTATAAACTTTCGATTGGAATAATGAAATACAAATGATGATTATTATTACGCAAACTTTTGCATTAAAGGATGATTCGACTTTAAATGCGCAAGCGACGGCAGATTGTCTGTCACTGGTCGCCCATCGGCAATTCGGCAGGCGTCCTCAGGGATTTTTCGATCCCCTCACCCCTGCCACCCCCGTCAGCCGAAGCCGAAGCGATATGACTACTGCCGGTATTTCTTTGTCGGCGTCTTACAAAGTGCCGCCAGCAGTTGCGCAGTTTGTTTGGGAATGTGTCCATTATTTTGTTATTTCTGAGACATAAATTGAAAAAAAAAATTACATAAAATGTATCGAACTGTTTGTAGATTTATGTTCTATTAATGATACAGAACCACGAAAAAAAATGTCCGCACTAAAGTCCGAATCACCCTGTATGTCTTATTTTGTACTCATATAGTTATTCAATTGATCATGCTTGTAATTTATTGCCGTGAGTGGAAAATAACTCAAAACAAATTTTATTTAAATTTATTTACTAATAGCGGACGGATCGCTTTCACACGCGCAGTTTCCGTTGTCTTGGGTATACGGGACAAAGTATAGCGTATGTTATTCACTAGTAATGTAGCTTTCCAATAGTAAAATAAATTAAAAATCCGGCAACTTAGATGAAATAGCCGTTCATCATCGTACATATCTATGAATCTTTTATCTAAAATCAGCTTAACATTAAAAGAAACCGCATCCAAATCCGACCATCCATTTGTGTGATACGACTCACATATAAGCAAATACACACAGCAGATGTCAACAACTAAGCGTGTTAACCGCGGCGGTAGTGTGTAGCGATTTCGTTCATAACGGCGGGGGCCTTGGGTCCGCATACCGACATTATAATCGCTAATCGGTTTATCAGAGACCCGTCGTTACATTACTATCTTGGGCGGACAATGAAATGTAGCAAGAAATGTTAAAATATTTTAAAAAAGACAATGAATAATAAATTCATTTTGCTTTTTTATTCAACCGACTTCAATCAATACGAAGGTTCTCAATTCGTCGGAATATAATTTTTAATTTTTATGTACTATGTTCTTTATTCGAAGACGTCTGAAATAATATGGAAGTTGTTGTTTGTGTGGAAAGGAATACAGCAACTTTCAGCGCAAACTTCAAAAGTCTATATTTTTGGTAAAAATAATCAAATTATTGACAAATTACGTCGAATACTCTCCGATCCAGAACTAAATCTAAAGTTTGAGACTTTGCACTTCCAAACAACTCTTTATATTTATGGAGTTATGAATAAAGTCCTATATTTGCAACTTCTAGCACGTGCTAACTCGAACTCAAATGGGTTGATAATAAAGATGATGATAGTTTTTACTCTTCCTGAACACACAACTCGACATTGTAGACGATATTTAGGTATTAACTGTTTAAATACCGTTCGTTGTTTAATAAGGGATTAAATTAAATTAAGTAAAATTTCCACATTTGTCCGCCTCGGTTTTGATGCGTTAGTGCCTCATCTCTAGTATAAAATATCATTGGAATTAATGCTTTCCATGAGACTTAATTGTAGTCAAGCTCAATACTGCATTAATAAATAAAAATACCAATATATCTATTCGTCGTATCGCATTATATGTAAATGATAATTCAGGCTTTGTGTTATGTGATCATTTGTAATTATTTATATGATATACATTAGGTACAACACAATGCATCTAGACTTCAAAAGGTTCTACCGGTCTCAATAGAAGGTAACCACCACCTAAACACACCCGCTAAACTGGTTTACCGTATTAAGGTCTTAGCACATACCGCGTTTACCATCAGCGTTTTATCGAACTAAAAAGTATATTTATTCTTTAAGTTTTTATTAAATTTCTGATTAAGATTATGCATTATTACAATGCAAATTACAGATTTTGTAATCTGTAATTTGTAATCTGTAATTACAGATTTTGTAATCTGTAATTTGCTTTGTTTTTACTTCATCAGATTTTTTTACCTATATTTTAGTACTATGTAACGTAGATTTTTGTATTTACTTTCTCACTCATCGTCCATTTCGTTATGTATCGATTTTCTTAAATGTTTCTTTAATTTCTTTTGTTTATCGATAAGTTGTTATATATAGTCTTGGATTCGTACGCATATCTTATTAAAAACCTTGCTGTGATTAACTTGAACTACACTGTTTTAAAACGCTAAATTGTTAAATTGTACGTCATTGCCCGTAGAGTGGTAGCTACCCACGAATTAAGCCTTACGATGAGGCAAATTACAAAGTACGTAATCGTCTAGCAGTATAGGGTGGGAACTTAATTCAGAATGTTTCGTTATAAAAGTATTACTTAATACAAAAATTGAATAAATCGTATTTCTATCACCTTTAAGTCGCGCGTAAAAAAGTTAGCGTGTGTGTAGGCCTTAAATAAAAAAGCTAAGTGTCTCGTTGCCTTTAGGGCTGATACTTGACATTAAAACCAGTTACTAATATAATAAAAAGGTATGCTAGATATCTAGAATGTATCTAAATATATTAAGTTACATTGTATGTATCCTAATTATATACAGCATAATTATAATATGAACACCCAACATAGTAAAAACCTTCCGACTGGTATTCAAGAGATTAAGAATATTAATAGATTCTTGATAGATCTTGAAAAGTTGATCTCGTAGGTATGTACCTAGCGATCCATTTTTAATTACCCACTTAGAATATTAAAGAATCTAATCTTATTTTGTGTTGAATTTGTTGCCGGCTCAACTCGACAGAATTTGATAATTACCTAGCATATTAAACAACTTTACAATGTTATTTTGTATCAATTTTATTGCCGCCTCTTCTCGACTTAATATAGCCTATAGCCTTCCTCGATAAATGGGCTATCTAACACTGAAAGAATTTTTTAAATCGGACCAGTAGTTCCTGAGATTAGCGCGTTCAATCAAACAAAGAAACAAACAAACAAACTCTTCAACTTTACAATATTAGTATAGATTTAGAAATCACTTTGTTGTCCGTCCGTCTGAATACTTTCTCTGAAAGTATATCTGAAGACAGTCTGTCCTACAAAGCCGATTTCCGAAAGTGACACCTACTTCTATCCAAAATGTTCGTTTTTTTGCAGATCGTCGCCGCCCTTGTAGCCTGCGTGTCAGCGGCGCCAAGCTTGCTGCCTTACGGTGCTTTCCCAATCGCACCCTGGACACCCTACTCAGCATTCCCAGTTGCACCCATCGCACGCGTGTCACCCTACGCAGCGCTGTCGGTAGCACCCGTGGTCGTGGCGCCGGAGGTACCCGCTGGTGACATCCAAGCTGCTGCTATTGATGCTCAGGTAATCATCATCATCAGTCTATTTTTAATGACTTACTGCAAAGCCAAATCTCCTCATAGGTGAGGCGATTTAAAGCTAATGCCCCACCAGGCTGCTTCTAAACGGGTTGGCGGGTTTAGAGTGATTAGAGTGATAATGTTTGGACTTTGTTATGGTCCGTTCGATGGGGTATAATATGTAATCCCATCAAAATTTGAAATCAGAACTGTTACTGAGTATTTATTAGAAGAAAGATTTCGTAACCAGATCCAGGACTCGAATACAGGACCTACTGAAAAGAAATCAGTCATATAATATTTATGCTCCTATAATAATCATTATATATTTCCTTAATGTATTAAACTAAATGTTCAAAAACTTTTTGATCCAAAGGTTAAAATCGCCGATCAAGCCCGATCCTTAGCCGACCAAGCGAGAGAGCTGGCTGAACAAGCCGCCGAGAACAAAGACGAGGGCGTAGTAGAAGCCAACGACTTGGCCCAAGAGAAATCCGGAGAAGCTTTCTGGGCTGCTGAAGAACAGAAATGGCAAGCTCTCAACGCAGCACAAATCGCTGAGGCGAGACTAGCAAGCGAATCCGCCGCTCAAATAGCACCCGAGGCTGCTGCCGAAGAGAAATCTGAAACAGCTGAAGTCAAAAGCGAAACAGGTGAAGTTAAGGCTGAGGAGAAATCCGAAGTGAAAGCCGCTGAAATTGAAAAGGTTGAGGAAGTCAAAGAAGTTAAAGAGGAGGAGAAGAAAGATGATACAGTTGAAGTCAAATCAGCCACTCCAGAAGAAACCAAAGCAGATGATCCTTTCGCTGCTTACAAATCGGGAGTACTGGCGCCGGTAGCCGTAGCATCTCTTAATCTGCATCCCTATGTTACCCCGATCTCCTACCAAGCCGCCTACAGATCATCATTCCCGGTCGCAGCTGTCCCTAACCCAGCGTTCCCCTACTATCAGCCAGCTATCGCTGTTAAGCACGCCTGGTAATAAATACATCACTAAAAGACTAATAAATTGTAATTAAAGTTATTGTGTACTCTTATTATTTCCAACATTTTCACTATAAATCCTTTGAAAAATAATAATCTACGAGTAATCATTGACATATCGAAAACCGCTTGACTAACATAGATAAAATTTAACAGATAGGTGGTTTATAGATAGTAAACGTCATCTAAAAACGGATTTTGCGACAGGGCCGGATAAAGGAGGTCTAAGAGCGGACGAAGCGTACGTCTGTTACTATATCTATATATAATAAGTACTGACTGAACTGATAGTTCGTTGTGTCATAGGATTTCAGAAAGATTTTTCCAAAATTCACCCAATAGGGGAGTTCTCACGGGATAGCGAAAAACCTAAGCTCACACGAACGATGTCATCAACTAGTAATATTACAAATGGAAAGAAGAAAGATATACACACTCTTACATACTACATACACACTTTTTATCCTGAAAAAAATCATAATTCTCCGAGCATTTTTCACACTTACGGAGTCACGACAATTCGATAGTTGAAAATAAATTTTGGTTATTCAAAAATATTATTTTCAATATGCCTATGACTAAAATATTACTAACAATGTTTAAAACTATTATAAGTTGATTCGATACGCCTACTAAGCTATTTGTACATAATGTTATTGATTACTTATTGATTGGAGGCAATTTTATGCGTATTTAACCTTTTATTACAATGTTAAAAGCAAATTGTGTTTGCTTTGTGTTGCGTTTACG
The DNA here is from genome assembly GCF_947172395.1 of Bicyclus anynana. NCBI lineage: Eukaryota > Metazoa > Arthropoda > Insecta > Lepidoptera > Nymphalidae > Bicyclus > Bicyclus anynana. Next base: position 13,451,852 of record NC_069100.1, on the reverse strand, counting down.
AGAACGTTAATAGTTCAATGAAATATTGACATGGTGCACAACAAACGATTACTTATTTGTCTCAAATAAGCTAGCATACGCGTATTTAGAGTTTCTTTTTCTTCAGTCGTGTCCTCATTTCGGTGTCTTCATTGTGCTTCAAATTTTTCTACTTTGCTAATTCTTATTCTTAATTGTTTGGTCATTGGACCTTTGGATTCGTCTTATAACCTACTCACACTCACTTCCTTTCTTGTCCGAGAGTAACGAACCAATATACCTTAATAACAAACTCGAGATCAGAGTTTCTAGTTCTTGTGAGTTGTCCAGCTCTAACGACTAACTTTTGTGTTCGACTTGTTAATGCTAAGTCCAACTAGCTCACTGGGAATAGTTGAGCTAATTACTTTTCGCATGTTGCAAAAATCGTGGTGTTATCAGTGTAAAGGTTGTTCTTTTTTATCCCTTAATAGAAATTCCACCCTTCCATTCCCCTATGTTCTTTTTTATTATGCATTTATTCTCCATAACTATTAAATAGAATAGGAGAAAGGATGCATCCCCGCCTTACGCTTTTCTATTTATTTATTTTCTATATTAGGGGTAAAAAAAATAATTTAAAAAGGATGGTCAACATTTACATAAGGTCTATGTACTAATAGAGAAATAAAATAACAAAGCATTGAAATATTTTTCATTTACTTGAAGTTTATTATCTCTAAGGAAAGTTTCTCTATCTGGCAAAAAATGGTATGGTATATACTATATATAAGACCTAATCCTTAAATACCTAAATCTATTCGCGCTAGGAATTGAATGCAAGACCTTCGATCACACAGCTCATTCACCACTAGGTTCCTCTAACCTAGTGGTGAATGAGCTGTGTGATCGATGTGATCTGTGGTTGTTACAAGTTAAGATTTAGACTTATTTTAGCAATTCATTGTGTGCAAACTAAGAAGTTCAGAGCGCTTAAGACAAGGTCAAAGCAGTCACGCATAGCAACAATAGTTTTGTAAACAAAAGATACATTTAAATATTTTATACTAATGATTGCAAGCAACTTCGTTTACATATATTGTAAAGGATATCATCTATTATATACTTTTATAAAAAATGAATATGAAAGCGCCACAGTACGGGCAATTTGTCGTTTTCATTTTAACACAAAATTACTAAACCGATTTTCATGAAAATCAAATAGAACCAATCTGAAAATAAGAAATGACGAAGATATGAGGTAACAAACATTTAAAAAAGGTACGCGTCGAATTGACACCTCCTCCTTTTTTTTAATTCGGTTAAAAAAAGTAACTATCCAGGTGGTGGTGAACAAATAAACTGTACAAACACTCGGTATTTATTGTTCTTTTTATATAGCTAATGGTTAGTGGAACTAAACGGAATGCAGTGTTGGCACGTGGCGGTCGCGTGGCGTTACCATTCCATGCCTACGAGTATTATAGTACATGCCAGACAAAACTATTTACTGTTACAAATGAAAAAAATCCTTCAGATCTAAATTTGGCTGAACTCACATTATGACTAGTAATTTACGCTTGATGTTTGTTATTCTAAAAGAGAATGCAACTGCCTATCAAACAGTCTCTATTATTTACTAGTAGACGCCGCGCGGTTTCTCCGCGTGGTTCCCGTTCGCATACGAATACTGGGATAAAATATAGCCTATAACCTATAGCCTTCCTCGATAAATGGGCTATCTAACACTGAAAGAATTTTTCAAATCGGACAAGGAGTTCGTGAGATTACCGCGTTCAATCAATCAAACAAACAAACTCTTCAGCTTTATAATATTAGTATAGATTTATTTGATACACCTACAACCAATGATGTTAGAAGAAAAAGAGGTAGATAGGTTATACGCAAGGAGCACGTTTAAACTTAGCATAGTTTAAACGTGCCCATTACCAAACCTGAGCTCAGTCGCCGCAGAAATAATTTTTGTGTGCAAGTTGTAAACAGCGAATATGGTTTATACCACCTATCTACCTCTTTTTTCTAACATCATTGCCTAGAGCTATCACACAGAACATGCTTTAAATAAAGTAGGTACACAATGGTCATGGACAATGCAGTCTAGCCACTTACAGGTGTATACAGCTTGACATGAAAAACATTTCAGGATCGACAAAAGAAATATGGCGCCCCTATTATATACACATATTTAAGACGTACTATTATTTAGTACCTACTCGTACATGACGATAATATTCACTGACCGATTGCAGATTTGACGATAGCACCTTTAATTGTTTCTAAATTTTAGCGGAATAAGTCCACGCTGCCAAACAGATACCCTATATTAATCAGTCACCCTCGATAAAAACTACAAACTGGAATGATTCACCTGGATAAATTACACATTTTGCGATAAATAAAAACCGAACATTTCATGGCCCGACACTCGACCCAAACTGGTTACCCAACGAGGCAGTTATTCTAGAAATAAGCCTAGATATTCCAAAAAATAGACGATCACAATCATAAGTGAGAATGTAATACAATTATAAATACACCAACATGGCATGTAATCTTCATAATAATTTTATTTTAGGCATACCATAGAACGAGAGCATGCGATGACCAGAACTCCTCGTTCCATAAAAGCTAAAAGTTCTCCACTCTATGTTCCTACCATACTCGTAGGTTAGTATGGTAGGCAACTATACAGGTTGCTCGGGAGCATTTCCTAAAAATTCAAGGTGTTGACTAGTCCACTTAGGCGAACTGCATAACTAATATTTTTATAACTAAGTATAAGGGACTTATTTTAAGATCTATCTTTTACAAAAGCAATATTACATACTCCGAAAATATTAATTGTAGAACAAATGTTCTTTAAACATTTTTAATTAATTTTCAGTACAGAATATAACCCCAGAGTTATGGGAAATATACTCCCCACCACCCTGTACACTGAACCGTGGTGGCTTTAGAGGTAGAAGTTGGTAAGGTAGACAACTTATCTGTCCAAATTTATGACGCATTTTTTATATTTTCGTAAAGATAATATAAGAAAACATGTTCCAACAACAATTAGTACAATTAGAGCATTTTGGCATTGTTAATCCTTGAAAAATAAATTTTTTCAGTTATAAAGTTAGAGCTTTATCACAGATTACACTACTGAACCGATTTTGTCCCCGTATTATCACGGGAACAGGAATTACGCAGGTGAAACCGATGGGCATTAGCTTGTTATTCTATATGGTAATATAGAAACATTTAGTTATTACAAACTGGAGGGAGGTCTGACAGCTACAAGATGTGGTTTAAGCGAGAAATCTTCGTCATTTTATTTTACGCATACCATATCAATTCATTCATCGGACTTTTATTTGTGGACCGCATTCATGTGCCAATTTACACTTTTAATTACATAAATGGAATGTGACGACATTATCTTTGAGGAACGATCTCTTCCAGAATACCTTATACGGATAGCGAAACAAAAATAGTGTGAAATGCAGCAGCATACGTCAGTCGATAATGCAAACAAAACAATAATTTAAAATATTGTGGCCGTAATAGCCCAGTGGATATGACCTGTGCCTCCGATTCCGGAGGCTGTGGGTTCGAGTCCAGTCCGGGGTATGCACCTCCAACTTTGCAGCTGTGTGCACTTTAAGAAATTAAATCGAGTTAATTTAAGTTTAATTAAATATTAAATTTATTACGAGTATCAAGAGGGGTATAAAACAAAATAACTGTAAATTTTACTGCCCCTAAAAACAATGTCGTCGAACCTGCAAAAACACTTTGGTATGAAGTAAATTGTGTGAAGCTTAATACGTTAATAACCTATTGTACCTCACATACGTCAGTAGGCTTTCTTTATTTTTTTAATTTTAAAGTTCAAAAAAGCGCAAAAACCCAAGAAATGTATCAATGACGCACGTTCCCAGAGCACGGCGTTGAAAAAGCTTACGTTTCCGCCCTCGGCAAAACTTTTTTTATTGCATTCAGTAAACGAGTCATCCAGTATACGGCTTACTATTTACCAAGGAATATAAAAACGGTATGTACTGAGATGAGGCATTCACACTTCAGGTGCCATCGATCTACCATACAACCAACATGAGAGTATTGGTCAGTATTATTTAAAAATCTATACTAATATTATAAAGCTGAAGAGTTTGTTTGTTTGCTTGAACGCGCTAATCTCTGGAACAACTGGTCCGATTTGAAAAATTCTTTCAGTGTTAGATAGCCTATTTATTGAGGAAGGCTATAGGCTAGGCTAGTCAGTTAGTCTATACTAGTTCAAGTATTCTTCAAAATAAAGAGGACCTAATCCCTATTTTTTAAAGCAACTTGGAAAACAAATATGGTTTTAAATCTTAATCCGTGCATAATAAATAATAAATGTAAAATAAATAAGCCCGATAATCTTATTTGAAGTTTAAAAACGCTAATACCTGGTCAGATTAGGAAAACTATTTTAGCCTATTTACAACTATTTATATTTTTAATCGACTTCAAAAAAAGGAGGAGGTTTCTCAATTCGACCGTATATATTTTTTCATTGGCAATTTAATTAAAAAGCCTAAGCACAAATTGAAATACAGTTTATACCATCCATTTTTGTATACTAATACAAAAGTTATTTAATATTTTTAATACAGTAATTTGATTTTGCAAAAATTGTCAGGTGTTTTTTTAATTTTAGGATAAAATATCATTAAAAAAAATGTTTTGACTGTTAAAATATCTTATAACTAGCTGACACCGCGCGTATTCACTTGCGTGGTTCCCGTTCCCGTAGGAATACGGGGATAATATATTATAGCATACAGCGTTCCTCAATAAATGGGCTATATAACACTGAAAGAATTTTTCAAATCGGACCAGTAGTTCCTGAGATCAGCGCGTTCAAGTAAGATAAGTTCACGTTTCGATACCGTCCAAACGTCACCTTATGGCTCCACGGAAGATCAGCGCGGTGTCCCCACGGACACTGCAATATGCTGAGTGGTGACCCTTTTAGGATCACATCATGCAAGTTGCAATGTATTTAATTTATTGTTTTTTTTTCTCTCTTTTCTTTGTATGATGTGTATTCTGAATAAACTTTTCTTTCTTTCTTTCTTTCTATCAATTCAAGTATAGCAAGATCAATTCAAGTTTAGATTAACAATGATACACAGATGTCTGTATTTATTACTCTTGTTTTGTTCACAGATCCTCACCGCCCTTCTGGCCTGCGTATCAGCAGCGCCCTCTATCCTGGCCCCGTTCCCATACGCGCTCCCCGCCGGGCCATGGGGCTTGGCACCCGTGCTGGTGGCTCCCACCATCCCCCCCGGCGACATCGAAGCTGCTGCTATAGATGCTCAGGTAACATCAACACCTCCTAACATTTCTATAGACGTATACTCTCGTGTTTTGAGAGAGAACGTAGTATCAGCCATGTTAGTACTCTACTGGCAATGATGTACTGCCAAACAAATAAGCGTTCCGGTACGTTACACTGATAACTCTTCTCGTAAGCCAGCTTTCAATTTAGACTGCATCGTCTTTTAACACCAGGTGACTTTTTTATTCTCTACAAGTTAGCCCTTGACTACAAACTCACCTGATGATAAGTGATGATGCAATCTAAGATGGAAGCGGGCTAACTTGTAAGGAGGAGGATGAAATTCACATCCCTTTCGGTTTCTACACGACATGGCAGCGGAACGCTAAATCGCTTGGCGGTACGTCTTTGTCGGTAGGGTGGTAATTAGCCACGGCCGAAGCCAGACCTGGACCAATTAAGAAAACCTTAATCAGCTCAGCCGGAGATCGAACCCAGGATATCCGCTTTGTAAATCCACCGCGCATACCGCCGTCGGAACGACTTCGCAGCCAAGGGCTAACTGATCATTCAATAACAAAACTGGCAAAATAAACTTGATTGTAACTATATGTACAGGTTAAAATCGCCGACCAGGCCCGTTTCCTCACCGATCAAGCCAAAGACGTAGCAGAGCAATTGGTCGAAACCCAAAACCAGGATGTGCTTAACGCTAACGATTTAGCCAAAGAGAAATCCGAGGAAGCCTTATGGGCAGCTGAGGAGAAGAAATGGCAAGCGCTCAACGAGGCACAAATCGCTGAAGCGAAACTTGCAGGTTCATTGGCCGCTGCTGAAGAGAAAGCGGAAACCAAAACTGCAGAAGCCATTAAAAGCGAAGACAAATCAGAAATCAAAATTGAAACAACGGAAATCACACCTGAAGATAAGATGGAAGTTAAGGCTGCTGAAACAGAAAAGCCAGTAGAACTTGAATCACCTATTGAAGAAAAGAAAGAAGAAGCATCCATAGTAAAATCCTCAACTCCCGAGGCATCCAAATTCGAAGAGGCATTAGAAGCTTTCAAAACAGCTCTGAAACCTATCGCGGTTAAACCAGAAGATATCTTAGAGGCTTTAAAACCTGCACCCATTGCTTTCGCTCCAGGCTTAAATTACCAGCCCCTAATTGCGCCGCTACCCTACTACGGATACAGTGCATACCCTTACCAACATATGCCTGCTTTATCCTACCAACCGACCATAGTTAAGAAAGTGTGGTAACTGACTTAAAAATAACGGAAGGCTAATAAATGTTACTGATTTTAAAAGTTGTGTATTATCATTTGAGCTTAGTATTTCAATTTTTTTTTATTTCTATATATATCTGAATAATAATAAGAGCCGTGATAGCCCAGTGGATATGACATCTGGCTTCGATTTCGGAGGGTGTGGGTTCGAATCCGGTCCGGGGCATGCACTTTTCAGTTGTGTTCATTTTAAGAAATTAAATAACACGTGTCTCAGGTGGTGAAGAAAAACATCGTGAGGAAACCTGCATACGAGAAAATTTTCTTAATTCTCTGCGTGTGTGAAGTCCGCCAATCCGCATTGGGCCGACGTGGTGGACTATTGGCCTAACCTCTCTCATCTTGAGAGGAGACTCGAGCTCAACAGTGAGCCGAATATGGGTTGATAACATTAAATCTGACTAATATTTTTTTAAGTATTTCCTGTTTCTTATGATCCTTATGCCGTATTTTAAAGGAAAACCAACCTATATACCTATATACCTATATACCTTCATTATTATTCAAACATGCATTCAAATAACGGAAATACTTGCTATAAAAATTATATTTACAGTGTTTAATATATTATCTAACATACAACGAGGTATACACACATGTTTCTACCAAACGATCGAAAATAAGCACCTCCTTTTAAAGTTACCTTAAATATTGTCGTTTCTGATTAATGTATTGTTCCTAATCTGTGGTATTAGATTTATCAGCCTCGAATGTTATCTCAAACCAATAATTTTGCGTCAAACTTACTCCTTAACTCAGCTACACTGTGCAACTATTTTCGCTATGTAGGCGTGGATTTCGTTTGGCACGCGCTAGTCTTGGGAATTTGTGATTAAGCATTGTTATGTAATGATTAAGAGCTATAGAATTTCGCTCAATATACTATACTAAGTGAGTTTGTTTGTAATTTTTTACGCCGTAACTAATCAGAAAATGCACAGTTGCGCTGTTCTGTGACAGTATTTTTTTATGTTGTGGTTTGATTCGAATTCGTTTCAACCTCTCTCTATCTGTGATATCGTGTTAGACAAAGAAAAATAGTATCAAATTCGAAACAGCGTAACGTAATAGCATTACAAAAGACACTTTAACCAAAATGATTGCTGTTCCCAAAGAACTATCACTCAGCTCAGAATATTATTTTCTTTCCAAATAAGATATTTTTCTTCTTCAATTTCTTTTAAATTCAAATTTCGTCTATTTCAAGTAGGATTTTTGAAAGGTCAAGTGACTACCACCGGAAGGCAGTTTCTTACAACACGACGGTCTACTAACTGTAACGGGTTTAGAGGTGTAAAGTCGCGCGCTTGAAAACCTGATCACGTACCGTTTAGCGCTGCTAATACTACTTAAATTATAACTAATGATCAAAGAACCTGTTAGCTTCGAGACAAACCTTCGAAAAACACCGGTAGTAATTAAATTTCGATAGTCTCAGACAAAGGGTTGCCACAAAGTGAATGGCGATGATATCCGCCCTTAGACCTCGTTAATCCGGCCCTCTTGCAAAATCCGTTCTTGGCAGACGTCTACTAACTGTAAACTATCTCCCTGCCAAATTTCATCTTTGTACGCCAAGTGGTTTTCGAGATTTAGTGATAAATGACCTTTCGTATTAATACATATATTAAGATTGTAAAGAGGTAAATAAAGTTTGTGGTGTTGTAAGGGGATCTCTGGATCCACCGAACCGATTTTGAAAATTCTTTTATCACCAAAAAGTCACGTTAATTGTGAGTGTCATAGGCTATATTTTATCCCCGTACTATCTACAGGAGCAATGCGGATGAAACCGCGAGGCGTCAGCTAAGATTATAAGGCATTGTTATTTTAATTTGAATTTGTTAAGGCATTGTTATGTAATGATTAAGAGCTATAGTATTTCGCTCAATATACTATCCTAACTAATGAAAGTGTGAGTTTGTTTGTAAGTTTGTTTGTAAGTCAAATGCTATATTTTATCCCCGTACTATCTAAAGGAACTATGCGGATGAAACCGCGAGGCGTCAGCTAGGATTATAAGGACGCTTGAGCGTCTGGACCATTGAAAAATGCTACAATGGTCCAAAGTCTATAGTTGTTTACCTTATGAAGGTACTCATGGTAAGAGCATGGACTTTAAATTTTCAGAAGTTCTAGGCTGTGCAGCCTGTGTGTGATGATGATGATGATGATGATGATGACGATGATGATGACGATGATGATGACGATAACAATGACGATAACGATGACGATGACGATGACGATGATGATTATGATGATGATGATGATGATGAAAATGACGATAACGATGATGATGACGATGATGATGACGATAACAATGACGATAACGATGACGATGACGATGACGATGATGATTATGATGATGATGATGATGATGGTGATAAATGTTGATGACTGCTTTGAAAGAAATTCTGATATACCTATGGACTTAAAGAACAGGCATACTAAGAATTATAGTCTTTCAACTATCAACATAGACAAGTGACCTTCTACGGTATTTTATTAACGTGAGGTTGGTAATTACTATTTTATTGACGTGAAGTGACTTGTGGGTAAATAGGCCTATTATAAACATATACTGATATAATAAAGTTATGGAGTTGGTTTGTTTGAAGTGTTTGAAGTCGCTCATATCTAGAACGTGTTATCATGGATGAAATTAAAAACCAGCTCATATGGTTTCTTCAGTTATGTACATATAATAATAATAATAATAATAATAATAAGCCGTTTATTCCCAAATTACACAGATCACATAAAATTATACAATACAAACAATTAAAAGGATAAAAAAAAAAACTTAAAACTAACTTAAATTAACTGAACTTTTTTTTTTTTTTTTTATTCTTTACAAGTTAACCCTTGACTACAATCTCACCTGATGGTAAGTGATGATGCAATCTAAGATGGAAGCGGGCTAACTTGTTAGGAGGAGGATGAAAATCCACACCCCTTTTGGTTTCTACACGGCATCGTACCGGAACGCTAAATCGCTTGGCGGTACGTCTTTGCCGGTAGGGTGGTAACTAGCCACGGCGGAAGCCTCCCACCAGCCAGACCTAGACCAATTAAGAAAATCTCAATCGGCCCAGCCGGGGATCGAACCCAGGACCTCCGTCTTGTAAAAATCCACCGCGCATACCACTGCGCCACGGAGGCCGTCTAAACTTAATTTTAAGATAATGAATAATTATTGTAGGTTAATATTATTAATTAATTGTTGTTGTTTATTTGGGTACCCATTTTCGGGTAAAGGCCTCCTCCATCATACTCCAATGTGCTCTATCTGCAGCAATCCTCGTCCATGTATGACCTGCGATCTCTTCGATATCGTCTCTCCAACGAGCGTGCGGTCTGCCTCGCGGCCGGATGTGATCATAACATGTATGTACACATATATATATATATATATATATATTGATACAACAACCATAATAACATATTATACATTAGTATTACATTACATAAACAGGGTTACATGCAAATGTTTATTTTAAAAATCATCTTTATAAATCTGCTAGTAGACGCCACGCGGTTTAACCTGCGTGGTTCCCGTTCTCGTATGAATACGGGGATAAAATATAGTCTATAGCCTTCGTCGATAAATAGGCTATCTAACAATGAAAGAATTTTTCAAATCGGACTAGTAGTTTCTGAGATAACCGCGTTCAAACAAACATACTCTTCAGCTTTATAACATTAGTATAGATAAAACTAAAAGATTTTTATGTGGTATTATTTTATTGATAAATACGAGTAAATAATCGGTTCGTTGAAAACGAACGTTGAGAAAATCAATTCCATTAAGAAAACCGAAGAAGTCGTAGGCTTTTGCAAGTTCTAAAATTGTTCTGCCATTATCGTGGTATGCAGAAGTAATAAATAAATTGATCGATTGACAACGCTAATTTTAAAAGCTGACTTATTATGACTTATTATGCGATATCCTTTCCTGAAAAATAAACATTTAACTGACGAGTACTGATCCAAACGACATTAGGTTGCGCCAAATATGACATAGTGGTGTTCCGTGTGCCTAGTGCGAGTTTTCAATATTTTCATACTGTTACTATCGCGTTGACGTAAACGCAAATTTATATGGAATTGAAACAGTTGTGCATTAGTGCCGCTAGATGGCGCTGTTACAATTCCTTAGAAATTGCGTTTACGTTACGTGATAGTATGAAACTGCCACTAGGACCTCTGATTCTTAGACTAAGCGGTTTGAGTATTAGGCACTACAATTATTGTATAAAGTGGTTAAGTTGGCACAATTTTTGAAATAATTTTGTTTCTTTCTTTTCTTTCAAATTGAATACGTAATTGAGAAAACCATACTTTTATCGAACGTACTATATTATAATTACTATTTTTGTAAGACCAGTATTGGTCTTATAAAAATAGTAATTATAATATATATTAGTTAAACGTTTTTTGAGCTTAAAATATTATAACCTTAATTCAGGTAGAGTTGTAACTCCAAAATTTCAAAAATGTAGGTCACTTTCGATTTAACTTTTTTTTGTATTAGTACTTTTAAAGATTATTAAAGAATATGAAATTAAAAATTAAAGTGTAATTTTAAATTTCAATAAATAAATTGTGTGTGATTTAGACCTAGTATACACGACACGAGTACAGAGACGTACACGAGTATTAGTTATAGTAGTCGAACGAATGAAGTAAAACTTCTTTAGCTCTATCGCTCAACGTCCGTTCGCCTCGCCATATTACACTTTTCGTAACGAATTCACCGGCTTACTCCAAAGTCAAGCGTGCGTAAAAAAGTTGGACTTCAATATAAATACATCCTTGACCACATCTAATAGGAAATTTAACAAGCGATACACTTTCGTTCTCTGAATGAGTCACACGATTATAATTTCCAATCACGCACCGAGCAAAACCAGGTGACCGGAGCATATAGTTATGTAAGGCTACATGCCGAGAATCCGTACAGATTTTATATATACGCGTACCTATTTAATGCATTTATTTACTCATATTTTTTTTACAAAACAGTCCTATAGCCTTGTTTTATTTCATCACAATTTTAGCCTATTTTTTCCTTCATTCATCTTGAATTGGTATTGGAGCTTGGACCCACCATGCTGCTCATTGAACAAGTTACGATAACATTTAATTTCGCTGAAATAACCAAATAACTATGTTAGATGATCGCAACAACGAAATGAGTGAATGAATGAATGGTAAGTATGAATCAGTGAACGAATGAAACGAGTGAATGAACATATGAGTATATGTGTGAATGAATGAATGATCGTGTACTGAGATACATAATTAAACTACAGGACCAATTGCTCAACGTGCTATCCCAGGCACGGCGGTGTAACAAGCTGACATTTCAGACTTATGTGGTAGTTACCGAGAGTTTCTTAGACGAAAGAAAAGCATTCCACAGTACAGCTCGACCCAGGACTCGAACCCTGAACCTCGTGGTCTGAAGCCGCACATGCTAACCGCTGAATCGACAGCGCATAGTAGATTGATAGGAAGGACAATTTACATATTTAAACTAATTAGCAAAAACAACTTTTATTTCATACGACTCTTTCGTATGTTCCATAATAAAATATATCGCGAGGGCATCGTGTCTGTAATAAAATATAGTAATTGTGAACGAGTGCGGAATGCACTCGACCGTTTCCATTGTATTACGGTATTTATGACTATTATTAAAAAAAAATCTATACAAGTCTTAATAGCTTCTTCTTAAGTCTTAATTATAAACATGTTTGAAGGCCAATGGATCACCTCTTAAATATTGGATAGAAGCAGGCGTTACTTTGCGGAAGTTCATCATGATTATATAATGATTTATTTATTTTGCTATCATCCGCGAAAAGTCGACGAACCCATGCGACAACGTCACCCAGGTCCGACAAAATTGCACGTTGTAGAGTCAACATCTCCTGAGGATGCTCCGATTTCGGGGTGAAACGTACGTAGAGAGTATTTTGTCGGACCTGGGTTCGTCGACTTTTCGCGGATGATAGCAAAATAAATAAATCATTATATAGCCAATGGATCAGTTTTTTGATCAGAATGTTTGCTAGAATGATACGTATTTGTCAAAAAGGGAAATCGTTTTACAATCTACTCTGTAAAGTAAAATATTGTTATTAGCGATAATATTTTGCTGTTGTTTTATCTTGTAGGCAGCTTTCTAGAACTTCCGCATAAAACTTAAAATCCCTGTCAGTCAATAATTTAGCAAGATTAGCTGGTATACCATATTTCTAAAATACTTACGGAACAAGTGTTATCCAACATGGTGTTGAGTAGAAAGCCAGCGCCTATATATGAAGACGCTCGGGACAAGACACATAAATACCTATTCAAAAATATATTATAATATGTGATAAGTATGTACATAACTAGCGGACGCCTACTTCGTCCGTCCGACTATTTCCCTGCCAAATTTCATCTTCGTAAGTAAGTGGTTTTCTATTGCCGCGATACTTTTCGCTTTTATATATTTAAGAGAAATAAGAAAAATATTAACCGATAAGAGCGAATGATCCGTCAAAAAAGTAGTATAAGACAAAGGAAACTGAGGCACAACACTCCACCCGTACTCGTAAGGTCGTCCACAACGAAAATTGCTGATGAAATACCGAGCCGCCGTTGCGAGGGTGGTGGGCGCGGTCCTACATTACTGCTATCACTTCAATGTTGTTGTTGTATTCATATTCGTCTTTATATTTAGTACTATGTAATAGGAAATAAGAACCGGAAACTATTCATTAAAATAGATAATAATTTATTAATGTTGCTATCATCCGCGGAAAGCCGACGAACCCATGCGACAACGTCACCCAGGTCCGACAAAATACTCTCAAGATCTTGAGAGTATTTTGTCGGACCGGAAAATTATTATTTATTCATGATGAACCTCCGCTGCTTCTATCCAATATTCACTAAAAGTTAAAACCATTATTGAAAAATATACTTATTTATTTGCAATATGAAGCCTTATTCCGAAACGGAATGTTATCGCCGCGTTGCAACGACTTGAGGTACGGACGGCTTCACGGCTTGTGCTCGGCGTCCACATCTCATGTTGTGTAATTCTTAATGGGTTACTTGGGATAGGCGGGGAGAGTGACTTGAGTGGAAAAGGGGAGTGTAAGATATCTGTCAAAGGCGCCTTTAACACCCTACACACATCATTCACAAGTGCGTGACTTCACTCAAGGTCATTCTCTGCCATTCTAGGGTCTTATTTTGGTTACAGTTTGATTTATTATTTAAGTTGTCCTGACAAATGTTGTGAATCATAACCTTTGTTCGACATTAGTTTTCTTATTTTTTTTTAATCACTTTTCGGCCGGCTAAAAGGAAAAAGAAAATAATTAGACAAAGAGAAGAGAAATTTGCTTCTTCTTCTTCTTTTTAGTCTCTGTTAATTTAAAGTAACAAATCCGACAGATATAGATTGTGACGTGACGAGTAGCAGCGACATGTAGAGGTAATTTTGTGGTAGAGGAAACATCTCGAGCAGGTCCCAGGACTTGTGACCTTGAGAGTAGGTTTAAGGGATCCCTTTAGAATGCATCAACACCTTCCCTGCCTGACACGTTCTCCATGCCCACACTAAACAATTTATGATAAAAAATAATTACGACACGAAACAAGATGTTGTTCTGCATAAAAAAGATGCAAAAGAACACGATCCAGCGCCTACTAATTTACGCTTATAATTAATAAGTCCAGAACTAAGAACATTACATCAAAATCAATTAAAGAATAATGTACTTATTTCTACACCTTGTGACAAAAAAGCTGGCTCATTTTTTGCGCCAAGGATCAGCCTGGCTGTCCAGCGCGGAAATGCAGCCAGTATTCTTGCCACCATTCCATGTGAACATGATTTGTATAGCTATTAGGGTAATGTTAGTTTTAGTTATTTTTTGTATTATTTCCCCATTGTAACTTAAATTTAAACTACCAACAGTCAGTGTAATGCCAGTGTAAATGTAAGATATTGGTATTTTTTTTTTAATTTTAACTTGTGTCTGTTGATAAGATGAACTATGCTTGCTATTAGTAAAGGATGTCATCATTAACATCGTTGACAACCCATACTCGGCTCACTGTTGAGCACGAGTCTACTGTCAGAATGAGAGGGGTTAAGCCTTAGTCCACCACCCTGGCCCAATGCGGATTGGCAGACTTCACACATGTTGAAAATTAAGAAAATTATCAGATATGCAGGTTTCCACACGGTGTTTTTCCTTCACCGTTTGAGACACGTGGTATTTAATTTCTTAAAATGCACATAACTGAAACGTTGTAAGTGCATGCCCCGTACCGGATTCGAACCTACGCCCTCCGAATCGAAGGCAGAGGTCATATCCACTGGACTATCACGTCTCTAATTAGGATGTAATGTTGTAAAGGTGTAATAGTCGCCAAAATAAATTCAAATTGAAAACCGGATTGGAAGTCGGTTGAGAATTAATAGTCAGAGATCCTTCATAAGAATTATATATATTACTAATAAATAACAGATGAGTATTTATTAGTAATAAGAAATAAATGATAATATTCACATTGCAAATAGGTTACAATGTGAATATTATCTAGTTAAATTGCGCCAAGATGAAATTTTTACATACACAATCTAAGAAAAACCATGAACCAGATTTAATCTTTATTAAGGCAATTTATTACAGTTAAATGAAGAACAAAATACACATTTATCATTACATACGACTAAATAACTGATGACTCAACAGAGTTAAAAACGTGAAGGTTGCCTGCTTTCACCAGCGTAACTGTGGGTTAGTCTGGTATAATAAGGTATATACCCATATACGAATTTATTTATTTCTTATCAGTTATCACCAATAAATAGATGAGAGTACCTATTTCTTAAGCCGGATCTCGTACTACAATAAATCATATTTCAATAAGCAGATATGCAGACGGCGGCGCCTATCGACTAAACACCTAATAACATAGGTATGTGATTGTATTTAAAATTTGTATTAAGGGCCATACAGTTACACTCGTTAAGAAATAAGAAAGAAATAACAAATGTTAACTTATTGAAAAATAATAATCAATAGGTATAGAATTTAAAAAGTATTCGTTTTTTTTTAATTCTCATTAATGAAAAATACATACAATAAATTTTAACTAACACTAATTGTGTAACTGTTGTTCGTACAAAATTTAGCGTATGTGGCTTGAGATCACAAGGTTCTGAGTTTGAGTGCCGGACGAGACACTGAGCTTTTCTTTGAAAAAGTTAAAGTTCAATTAAAAATCTCAGACCAGAGGTCGGAGTTGGAAAGTTGGTAATGTAACACGCCTGTGTCTCGGAGATCAGAACCTGTATGATATCCACCAAGAGTTGTCCGTAAGCACCGGATGACATTTGTTACATAGAATCTCAAGTCTCACGTATAAGTCAACTGACATACGTCAAAGTTAGTGAATACACCCAGACCATGTAGTGGGCAGTAAAAAAACTACTATCAGCTGTTATCTCAATCATTACTATCCAAAGGCAGGCCCTTAACATTTGCCACCTACACGCCATACCAAGTCTCACGTATCTCTAACAATGGTATCTCAACAAATAATCGAATTTAACGCTTCATTGTGCACCAAATTGTTCAATAACATTCTATTTAGAGACATTTCAAAATTATTTTTGCAATAAATTTTCGTGAAAGTTACATACGTGACTGAAAAGTTATCATGTAATTTCCAATTTCATTCGAGACTATATTTAACGCAACTACATGGAAAGTATTATAATCTTTAATAAGATCTCCAAAGGATGATTTGTTATATTACGCCGAGGAAAATATAAAAAATTTAAATGTCTGTCTGTAATTTCCAAATAAATGTGTTTCCCAAGTGCTACAACTTATTTAAGCGATCCAATCTCTTGAAGAGAAATTTACGGTCCCCACTGGATTTATGAAGTTTGAATATCGAGAAGTGATGGGAGTCCGCTAGATATAATTCTACCGACATGACAAATTTGTCATTACGAATATGTGTTATTTTACACAAGCATCAACTGCTCGAATGCAGTCGTCGGTAGCAGTTGCTGGTCGTGTAAATGAACCCTAATACTGTACAATCTACATTGTGAGCAGAACGAAAGTAATATCTTATTTTTTAAATAATTGCATTTTCTCGGAAAATTAATTACAACTAATTCAGTCCGTTAGGTGTCCTAAGAAAAGCATAGGTACTTTAAAAGTTACTAGTTACTAAAAGCTACACAGACAACATACAAATTTGGCTTCTAGTATCGATTAAACAATGCCTTCCAAAAAATCTTCAATGATACAGTGTTTGACCTGTTACAATTTTATATTATAAGTATAGATTTAGCCGTGTACACATACTAGTAAAACCGCGCACGTAAGCCGATAGCTCCAATTTCGAAGGAAACTCGACACTTTAGGCCGTTTGACATAACACACTTTGGAAGGTGATATTGATCTAAATCGAAACTAGTACTTTTAAGGCGGGTCTACATGCTGATAAATACTATTGAGTTTTTTTTATACTACTAACATACTATAAGGTGAGATCGTGTTCAAGCGTGAGCTTAACCTGCGCTACAGACGTTCAGTTTAAACTGAAAAGTCGAACTGTTCAGTTAAATCGTGTGTAGTCTCCATCAGTTTAAACTATACTATATATTTGATTGAAATTACGATTAGATAAAACTGTGTTTACAGTTGAAACTGAACGTCTGTAGCGTGGGTTCATCATCATAATTATCAACACATATTTGGCTCACTGCTGAGCTCGAGTCTCCTCTCAGAATGAGACGGGAGAGAATCAGGCTAATAGTCCACCACGCTGGCCCAATGCGGATTGGCAGACTTCACACACGCAGAGAATTAAGAAAATTATCTGGTATGCAGGTTTCCTCACGATGTTTTCCCTTCACCGTTTGAGACACGTGATATTTAATTTCTTAAAATGCACACAACTGAAAAGTTGGAGGTGCATGCCCCGAACCACACCCTCCGGAATCGGAGGTAGAGGTCATATCCACTGGGCTATTACGGCTAGTGGGTTATGCATCTGTAATGCAAAAATCCATAAAAAAGCACAAGTAGTTTTTTAAATGATTTTCTATATCTATATTCCTTTCAATAATTTTTGGAGTCGCAGAAAAAATATTTAATTTTATTTGACTTAGTCGCCAATATGACGTAAATGGACGTTTAAAAAACACAAAACGCAACATAAAAGCTAGTAAAACGTAACTGTTTTGGGTGCTTAATATTTATTGGCAAAATTAAGTACTAGGATATCCTAAATGGGTCCACGATAAGTACTATGATGCAATTGTTCTAGCAACGGCCTCTCGACGAAGGTTATATGTATACGTTATCCCTATGTACTGCGTATTGAATAACTATTAGATGTACATCCGATTGGTGTAGTCATTTTCATGAAAGAAGTCTCGCGGCTAAAATTGACAGCGCCTTACACAATGACAATAAGACCGCCGTTATCAAATGGCAATGAGCACCATTAAGACATTAGCGCGTCTGTGGGACTTCTTTCATGAAAAGGACTATACCTCAATTATTTTGAAACTAGCAAGCGCCCTGGATTTTCGTTAGCTTTGAATACTCAGACTTTTCAACCCATTGTAATGTCATCAACCCATATTCGGCTCACTGCTGAGCTCGAGTCTCCTCTCAGAATGAGAGGGGTAAACCCAATAGTCCACCACGCTGGCTCAATGCGGATTGGCAGACTTCACACACGCAGAGAATTAAGATAATTCTCTGGTATGCAGGTTTCCTCACAATGTTTTCCTTCACCGATTGAGACACGTGATATTTAATTTCTTAAAATGCACACAACTGAAAAGTTGGAGGTGCATGCTACGGACCGGATTCGTTTGTAAAGCTCGCAATAATTCGATTCTCTACGAGTTAGCCCTTGACTACAATCTCACTTGATGATAAGTGATGGAGCAATCTAAGCTGGAAAAGAGTTAACTTGTTAGGAGTACGATGAAAATCCACACCTGAGTAGTTATTCAAATTATTTGTCAAATATAATTTTCTTTTTGTTTCTTTTTTTTTTCAAAAGAATAATTTGAAACATTCTCTCTGTTCGATAGAATGTTTAGAAGGCTATAATTTTGCATCTTCTTTGGACAATACTTTATATATGTCAATGGCTACTTATTAGTTATTATTTTATTACCTGTTCGCCATGCACCTTGTATGTCTTACACATGTTCGACAAAAACTTGATTTATATTAACTCATATAGCACTATGTATGTTTCACACCAAACTCTGTCTGTGTGAACCATATAGTCAGCCAACTTCCAAGGAACCGTGACAGCCCAGTGGATATGACCTCTGCCTACGATTCCGGAGGGTGTGGGTTCGAAACCGACCTGGGGCATGCACCCCCAACAGTTGTGTGCATTTTAAAAAATTAAATAGCACGTGTCTTTAACGGTGAAAGAAAAACATCGTGGGGAAATCTGCATACCTGAGAATTTTCTTGATTCTCTGCATGTGTGAAGTCTGCGAATTCGCATTGGGCCAGCGTGGTGGAATATTGGTCTAACCCCTAGTTTTATAGCTCACAGTAGGTCACTTAGATCTGCTACTGAAAATTGTTAGGAAGAAAGAAAATCTCAGTATTTCGTAATCGATTGGTTTAGAATCGAGGACTAAGTGATGTGTATCCACAATATATTTTAACCATTAAACCAACGAGACCGTCTTTAACTAATGTCAATGTAGGTATATTAATAAAAAGTCTATAAGAAACTATATTTTTTCGTTATCACCATCTAACAATATTATGTAAAACTAAATAAAGAAAATAAATTTAGAGGAATTTACTTTTAAAACATTTTATACTTTATGAAAAAAATTATATTTTATCTTTAAAATGATGTACAAAATTATTATTTATTTAATTTGAATTTGGAATTCCATAATGATAGACAGACACTGAAATCTTTTTGTTTATTTGTTTATAGTCAGTACAATTAATATGTTCATATATTATTTATGTCATTCGGTTAGGTTATGGAATGATATACGATCATTTATGTTTTAAAGGTTTTATCGCTTTTTCTGTGAATTATGAAGGCTTGTTAAACGTTTATACGTAAAAGGTGTTTTGTTTTTACATAATAATGTAACTTATAAGGAACTAGCGAAAGCTCGCGACTTTGTTCGCGAGTATTTAAAATATCTGTCATCATTATCAACCCATATTCGGCTCACTGCTGAGCCAACTATAGTCCACCACGCTGGCCCAATACGGATTGGCAGACTACACACACGCAGAGAATTAAGAAAATTCTCTGGTACGCAGGTTTCCTCACGATGTTTTTCCTTCACCGTTTGAGACACGTGATATTTAATTTCTTAAAATGCACACAACTGAATAGTTGGAGGTGCATTCCCCGGACCGGATTCGAACCCGCACCCTTCGGAATCGGAGGCAGATATACACTAGGCTATCACGGCTCATTATTATATTCTCGACAGATTTAATAATAAACACTATTAAACTAAGAAACTAAGAAATATTGTACAGTGAATGTATGAATGCACGAAAGTGACTGAATAGAATGAACTATGAATATATGGATTGAACTGCCTATTAGGGCGCCTACACACGGACAATGATATTGTCTATATTATTAGACTTCTCCTCCCTCCTTCTTCTCTATACATTTAGAATGTATTGTATTTCTACTATATTCTAAATGTAGCCATTAACAATATTCCACTTTCCTCCTTTTTTATTCTTTACAAGTTAGCCCTTGACTACAATCTCACATGATGGTAAGTGATGATGCAATCTAAGATGGAAGCGAACATGTTCGGAGTAGGATGAAAATCCACACTCGTTTTCCCACCAACCTACAAGCTTCTGCTAAAAGTGGTTCGTCATTTCATACCACTTTAACGGCTCACTAATGGGCCAGCGATCTCTCCTTATGGGAGAAGGGAAATGGAGGGTCGACTGAAAAAAATCCATGGTATCCAGGGATTTGCGAAAATCTGATGGTTTTATAATGGTATGAATGTTTGTTACTCTTTCACGCCGCGACTACTCAACCGAATCAGCTGAAGTTTGGAATGGGGATAAATTATAATCTGGACTATCCACATGGGTTTTTTTTTTCAGAAAATTTAAATTTCGAGTAGTTACATAGGTACTTATTTATCGCGGGTAACACCGCGGGGTGCAGCTCCCGAGCTTTAGCGAGACAATAAATAGAAAATGAGTTTTGGAGTGCCATGATCTACGACTTTTCATTACGATTGCGAGAAAAATAAGAATACGATACAATGTTAACCCGTGAATAGCGCATGGGCAGCTAGAGATACAAATCATGTTCGCTTCGGTGTGAGTGGGGGTCGGTTGGCACTGCCGTTTGTGTAAACATTAAATGTCAGTCAGTTGGTTCGGAAACGTTGTTTTTTACTCGACATTGAAAGGCAGTTCTCACATGTAGAGTAACATCAAGGAATTCATTTAGGGC
Organism: Bicyclus anynana; assembly: GCF_947172395.1. Classification (NCBI taxonomy): domain Eukaryota; kingdom Metazoa; phylum Arthropoda; class Insecta; order Lepidoptera; family Nymphalidae; genus Bicyclus; species Bicyclus anynana. Next base: position 13,430,720 of record NC_069100.1, on the reverse strand, counting down.
GTTTATACACGTCGTTTATAATGCTTAGCTAAGGAAATTAGTATCATTCGAATATGATAACTTTCGATTGTTGTATTCTCATATTCTTGACTATGTTTGCGTTAAACTCCAACCTAGCCGACCTTCTCCCAGAAAACACCTTTTGGATCGATCTTTTGGAATACTACATTGTCCCAAAATATGGTAGTTTACCATTAATGCGAGAAAAAAAACAAATCTTTGAGTCATCATCATCATCATTAACAATCCATATTCGGCTCACTGCTGAGCATTCTCTCTTCTCCTCTTAGAATAAGAGGGGTTAGGTCTTAGGTCTTAGTCATCACGTCGGCCAAATGCGGATTGGCAGACTTTACACACGTACAAAATTAAAAAAAATTACAGGTATGCAGATTTCCTTAAGATGTTTTTCCATCCGTTTGTGACACGTGATATTTAATTTCTTTAAATGCACATAACTGAAAAGTTGGAGGTGCATGCCCCGGACTGCATTCGAACCAACGCCCTCCTAATCAAAGGCAGAGGTATTGATCGATTATGAAACACGGCTAAAACTCACGTGATACAAGGTCAGAGTATGCCCGACTAGTTTCGAACCCATACAGGACCCTTAGTCATGAGCTCGTTTTTGACGCGGCACGATCCAAACTGAAGATTGCAAGAACCAGCTCATGACTAAGGGCCTTGTATGGGTTCGAAACTAGTCGGGCGTACTCCGACATTGAATCACGTGAGTTTTAGCCGTGTCTCATAATCGATAAATACCTGCCTTGGAAAAATTAGGAGCCTGATATTTGGGTAAATGATATTTCAAAGTGTTAGCTTCGTTATGACTATACATAATACACAATTTGTAAAACTTTTCTCGATAGTTTATTTTTTTGAAAAATACATGTTTTGCTTACATCTTGTTTTCAATCTCAGGAAAAGCAAGCTTATTTTCTTAAATTTTTGTTTTGTATAGAAAATTAGGTATATATCTTGAACATTATATCATTTTGTTTTTCGTTATGTTGTTTAATTTACTTGCAATTAGGTAAAAATGGTTTTGGCGCTCACGTCATAAAATTTGCGTCGCGCGTCAATCGCTCCGTGCTTTTAACTCACGTGAAAGTCATAATTCGGCATCTCGTTTGCGCTTCGAATTTTATCCATATCGTACCGACTCTTTAAGTACCATGGTACATTCGTCCCGGTGTGAGAGTCGGCCGCGCGGCGGACACCTTAAATGTCAGGTGGTATGTCGGGACATTGTTTTTTCCATTCGGCACTCAAAGCTTCCTGCTCCGCCTAGCGTTAGCTGATCTCTGTCACATTATCATCTATGCCATAGCGTTAGGAATATACTAGAAGTGAAACATTAAAGCTTCATGTCATAATATTTTTTTTAAACTCTACAAGTTAGCCCTTGACTACAATTCACTTGGTAAGTGATGATGCAATCTAAAATGAAAGCGGGCTAACTTGTTAGGAGTAGGATAAAAATCCACACCCCTTTCGGTTTCTACACGACACTTTGCCGGAACGCTAAATCGCTTGGCGGTACGTCTTTGCCGGTGGGGTGGCAACTAGCCATAACCAAAACCAATTAAGAGAACCTGAACCGTTCCAGCCGGGGGTCGAACCCAGGACTTCCATATTGTAAATTCACCGCGCAGACCACTGCGATTGATCGACAATTGCGGTGGATCGACAATTTTGATCAAATTGGTTACACGGAGTTGTTGGATGTTGGTTTCTTGAGATCGTGGTATTAGGAAGTCCATGCAAGAGGCGTATGTCCAGCAGTGGACGTCCATCGGCTGATGATGATGATGACTATATTGTGTGATGAGATAGAAGTTACTAAGTATTAAAAATTACCCTTTATATCTTGACCACATAAAGTTATCCTTAATACTTTGGGTAGTAAAACAAATCATCAATTTAAGGACTCGATTAATTTTCCTTTGAATTATTCTCCCAATTATCATATGTAATTTTGTAATTTATTCTGCTTTAGTTGTGATTATTTTATAACTTTTGGTCATCCAATAATTTCTAAGAAAAATATTAAATTTATGGAAAATATTATATAGCGTTTCAAATTGAAATCCAATATTTAAAACTAAATATTGAAATATTTGTTAAAAGTGCGTTCGAATTTTAAAATTAAGAAAACGTTCACAAATCGCAACAAAACCAATCCAGTTTAAAAACCGAGTCCTTTCTAGAGCCAATTAAAAAAATATAATTGAAAAAAAAAGAAAAAAGCCTTGCCAATCTCATCTGTCACTTGATCAACTTGACGAAAAATATACCTATGTACGGGGCGCCTCTGTATTTTTTTTAAATGCCACGAACAAAACAGGTAATGAGGTACAATATCGGAGCAATGATTACAGGCACTTTCAACGTACACAGCACACGTATAAAAGAGCCCAGCGGCAGCAGGAAAGCATTCAGTAGCTCTCGAGTAGTCTGACAAAGAAGTTCACGATGAGATTCCTGGTGAGATAACATTCATCTTATCAGATAAGAAAAAATAAAACAAGGGAAACGCAATCGTGATATAATCTTGACCATAAAAGAAGCTAATTTCTCTAATATCAACTATTATTAATAATTGGATCGTGACTGATAAAACGCCTTTTTTTGGCTATTAAATATTGTGTGATTTTTTTTTAATTTGTGACATTATAAGGCTCAAAAGGGCTTGAAGCCAGAGCTGTAAAGTTATTAAAAATGTGTCCTAAGTCTACCTAAATCCTAGTTTATAAATTGGTGAAATTATTTAATAGATTTATTAATTAACCAAAATGGATTGTACAATTGTCTAGTGATAGCGTTTCCCATGTTTTAATTAAGTGTTTTAAGGATATGTGCGAAATAGATTTATTTTTATTTTCACCAACATCAACTAAAAGGATTTTCATCGGTATCAACTTGTACCTTTACGATGTTAGATACACATTGAAAAGGATAATTCTCATATACGAGTAACCTAATTGTATCGTACTTGGTTTGGGTAATTTTAATAATATTTTAGTTTTCTAATGTTTGGTACGTTTCGGATTTCACATTAAGGATTTGTTTAAATTTCATAACCTCAATTTAATAAGTCCATTGAACTTTCATTGTTCCAAATAATTTTCTAATGTTTTTGTCGTATGTCACTTTCCTTAAGCTTTCTATATGTATTTTTATATTATTTCCTATTTAAAATGTTTTCAGTATAACTAATTTCTTCGTCAGTTACTCAATAACTTAATATTTGTCAATAAAAATAGCACACAATACACGAACCGACAAATAGAATATAGAATACGATTGTATTGTCTTCTATTTTGTTTATTTACTACAAATAAACTATTTGCTCTATTTTCAGTAAAAACTGAACGATAAAACTTCGTTATTCAACCAAAATCACATGTAATATGTATCATCCATTTTATATTGAGCTTTCCATATGGCAGAAACTGTGTACAAAAATTTTATTCTAATCAAAAAACATCTCTATCACGATAGACATAAAGATTAATAAGTCGTGAGTGAGATAGCTCAAGAGATCTTATCGAACTGGTTCGTGTTACGCTCGCTTACGTGCTTTGCATACTTGCCGTCGGTGGTCAAGGGCGGCAAAGAATAAAAATTAAAATGTAGATACGACAAACATTATCAAAATGACCAATGCCCAAATATCGGTCGTAAATATGCCACATCTAAAACTCTTCTGTGTACACAATACACTAAATAGGCATCAATAAATCACAAAACAGTAATGATTAAGTATAATGTTTTTAAAATATATGAGATTTTGAAACGTAAAACGAAATAACAAGTAAAAAGTTCTCGGAAAAAGTAAAGTAAATTCGTTCTGTTAGCTGATTTTTGTCAAGTAATTGATAAAATAAAACCAACAATCAAAATCTTGTAAAAAGTAAGACATATTGACAAAGAATAAAAAGTAGACATGTCAATCACATTAGAAATTGAAACTTTGCTAAAAATAAAATCAATTTAAACTTAATGATTTAATAACACAGTTTTATAATGGTTATAAGTGTATTCATTGTTATTTAATACCAAACCATTTACTTTAATGGAGTCAGTTTATTTTTTTCATGTTTACAATTTAATAATTAAAAATTAAGTTTGTCATTTACACGTTTCTAAATCTAATATTCGATTGGATTGTGATGAAACTTAAGTAGAGATTAACGTTCGGTATAATTTTGAAATATCTGAAGTTTTTTCCATCCTGAAATAACTACGGAAATGCGATTTATTATCCGGGGTCAGCTTACTAACTTTTGAGGTTATACAATTACACTAACAGACATCCCCGGTTTTATCCGCATGTATATAATTTTCATGATAGAACAGGCAAGACGTACCGCCAAGCGATTTAGCGTTCCGGTACGATGTCGTATAGATACCGAAAGGGGTGTGGATTTTCATCCTCCTCCTAACATGTTAGCCCGCTTCCATTTTAGACTGCATCATCACCATTAGGTGAGATTGTAGTCAAAGGCTAACTTGTAAAGAATAAAAAAAAAAAAAGTTAGCAAACAAAGTCCGAGTATCGTATATAGTTAAGTAACGATAATGCAACTAATATTTATGCAGAATACGTCGTGAGGTCAAAATGGACTTGCACACCAAATGGAAACTATTTCATAAGGCCGAGATCGCATACGGAGTGTTCTATACAATGACATATGAGCAAGGTCACATTAAATGCCTCGCTGGTCAAATAGTCACTTTGTTTTGTGGATTTGTGGACCGGGGTTCGAGCCCAAGGTCACGACAATAAACTAAAGTAAGGATTTTGGATCGCTAATACGGTTTTAAAGGCAATTGTAAAATTGCTAAATACTGTATCAATCTACCTACTTGTTATTAATGACAGATATGTTTAGAAAACTGCCCTAAATCTTGCTGGCTATACTCAGTAGAATGCGCTTTTAAAACTACAATTATATAGATTTGACTTTTGAAAAGTGATTGTCATCAAAGCTCCTTAAAATTAGAAAAATAAAATAGGTCATAATTCCTACAAAAAGCAATAGTCAAAAGTGCTTGTAAACTAAAATGTATTCATATAATCAGAGAATTTCAATATTTATCTGCCAGTAGATATATCTAAATGTAAGCAAGCCCTAACAAGTACAAATTCCTTAATAAGCTAAATAGTATCGATTTGATAGATATGCATAAAACCGCATAACTTAACATCAAAATATAGAAGTCAAAATAAAAACCAGTCATATATCCTGACTGTAAATGGAAGCAATTAGTTCTAACGGAATCGGCAGGCGCTACTAACTGGCTATATATATTGCACTCAGTGTTCAAGGCAATTTATTGACAAACATTACAAATATATAATTTATAATTTAACAATTGTTGCAGATATTTTCTCTATTGTATTTAGTTTTTTTACAAAAATCATCCTCGAATGTGATTAATATTCTTTCCGTTCAAAATAAGCCAAAAAGCCTGTGGATTTGAGTCCAGCCTTATAATAATTGAAAAAAAATTATTTACAAATTCTATTTTGAATTCAAGGGCAGAAACTTGATCAAATTGAATTTAAAATACCGGAAATTCGATTAAATAAACACGCAAATCACGCAATCCGAAAATTGCCGAAATACTAACCCGTTTGTGAGTCCTTTTCCATAACCAAGTAATTTACATAATCACATCCTCTCATAGGCAAAATCAAATTGCCCAACAGCACATAGTTTTGATAATAATTGATTCATTAAATCATTAACAACGGATTAAAGTGTCGAATTATAATTCAATCGATCATATCCCTTTATTGGAACAAACGAGCATAGATTATCACATAATTATCTACATACTTGCATTATAATACAACATATAGAAACACTGCTTGTAATTGTGTTTTTTTCAAAGTCCACAATGGGTGTACGTCAGAATAGTCTGAAGAAAGATCTATTTCTACTACATAATTAAGTAGATTAATAAACAAATTATTCAATTATCATCTCAGCTGATAGAAACAACTAAGATGATAGAATAAACAGACAGACAAACATAGGCCTCCTGTGGTGACGGTCTAGAACCATGAACCTTATCCGAACTTCCTGCAACTTCCTGATAATAATTAGTTGTTTCTATTTAATTCCAGCACCAATTTATATCGTCATAGACTAATAACAATCTCTTCTTCCAAACAGATCGCTTTCGTTGCCATCCTCGGCTATGCTTCGGCTAGCGTAATCGCCCCCGTCGTATACGGCCACAACGCCGGCGACGTGCAGGCAGCCGCCATCGACGCGACTGTCGCGGCGCAGGACACCGTCCGCGCCATCGGTGAGGGCCAAGCCCGCGCTGCCGAAGCCGCCATCCAATACAACACCGAAGCTGTCCGTCAGGTAAGTTTAACATTTGTTTTCAACGCGACTATCGCAACCGCCATCGGGACTGACACAACCGTCATCGCGACTGTCAAAACCAGAGCTTCAGAGTTTCTTCCCAGACTATCGCAACCGTCATCGCGACTGTCACAACCAGAGCTTCAAAGCTCTCTTCTCAGTATTTTTTTATGATTTTATCTTCACGGTAGTAGAGTACACAACTCTACAAAGACATTTCAAAAGTGCATGTAGACTGAACCTGCTTGAAACAGACAAACTTTTCCATTGTCCAGGTGGCTGAGACCAACCGCAACATCCACGAGAACGCTTACTGGGGCAACGTAGCCGCTTCCCAGAACCTGGTCGCCGCCGCTCAGTCCCAGGTAGCCGCCGTCGACGGTGCCCTCGCCGGAGCCCGCGCCGCCTACGCCGGTGCCCCCCTCGCCTACGCCGGTGCTCCCCTCGCTTACGCCGGTGCTCCCCTCGCTTATGCCGCCGCTCCCCTCGGCGTAGCCGCCTACGGTGCCTACCCCTACGGTGTCCGCGCCTGGTAAACACGCCACTAACGCCGGTCGGATCCATTCAGTCCAGCTAACATCACTTATCGACTATTTAGCGTCGCTACAAACCGACATTAAAAAGTCGAATTTGTAGCATTGCTAAATATCGACATTGCTAAATATCCCACACACAACATGACTGAATACAACCGACTAGTTAAATTGGTGATGTTTTAGGATAATACGGTAGCGTTCTCGATAAATGGATCCGTTTGTTTGCCGAGCACGCTCCCGTACCGTCGGTTGCTGACAAAGCGAACACTTTGTCAGCAAACGTCAAAGCCACGTCAGTATATTAGAAACGGATAACCGAAATTGCTCAACGGACACAAAATACAAAGGTCTCATTCAGTAACTCTCTTTGTAACTAAGCGTATCTCAAATGTCACTCACTGCCAAAGTGTTGTTAATAAACCGAGGCAATACATTTTTTTTACAAATTTCGGTTGCAATTTTATGTTCTTTTTATTATATTTTTTAGTTAATATTAAGCGCACGCCATCTACCGTCACCCGTTTTGTAAATAAAATGTATTTAGTAACGAAAATTTTGTGTTGTTTCAATTATATCCATCAGACACCCTCTAGAATCTAGAAAAGAATTTAAAATCAATAATGATTGATATGATAGTCTAGAAATTGATTTTCAAAGTGATCCAAGTGAACCCCAGGGGTCCACGGGAAATTCCACGGGGGACTTCACTGGTTTGACAAAAAAAGAAGTGTTCACAATTCAGAAGCGGGCATCCATGATAATTTTCATAGTGGCTTCATTCGATGAAATCCATTTTAATATAAAAAAAAAAAATTGATAATGACAGAGAAGTAGTCTACAGTTATAGGTATCCGCTAAGAACAGATTTTGCGATAGGACCGGATTAAAGAGGTCTAAAGGCTCTCGCAAGTTTGTATGAAAGTTCTTCATTTTTCATGCTACAAATTGTGAACTTGTAGAAGTTTGTTATAAATCAATTTTGCGACAGGGCCGGATTAAGGAGATCTAAAGGCTCTCGCAAGTTTTGTATCTACGTCATTTTTGTGCTACAAACTTGAGCACAAAAATGAGGTAGTTATTTGTTAGTAAACCTTAGCTATAAATGGATATTGTGGCAGAGCCAGATTAAGGAGGTTTAATGGGTCTCGCAAGTTTAATTGAAATTCCTTAATTTAAAAAAAAAAAATGAAGTTTAACAGATTGTTTATAGTTGGTAGAGTTCCGTTATTAATGAATTCTGTTACAGAGCCGGATTAAAGAGGATATATTCGATCCTGAAACCAAAAATATTTCATTTTAACATTTTTGTCTATCTGCCAGTCTGCCCATTATTTTATCAAACGCGAATTAAACCGAAACTACTGAATGAATATAAATTAATCTATTGATTTAATATTAATATAAACACACGAAAATAAAAACAATAGAGTAGGTGAAATGGAGGTAAATAACACATTTTAAATATTAGTGTGTATATTATCAGAAACAAATAGGGGAATAGGGAAAGAAAGTTAACACCTATTTCTACGCGTGCTAAGTCGCGGGCGTCTGCTAGTATTGGTCATAAATAGATTCATTATAGTTCTACTAGATTTCGGACCCTTATTGCATGTACCTATTATACAAAATTAATACTATTGATATGGGTCAACTACCCTATTACCTGTGTATGAAACATAGACAGACAAACTTTCAACTTCCATAGAATGAGGTATATCTGACTGTCGCAGGCTCTCAGTACATTTAAATTTAATGGAAAAACCAACAGACATGGAAAATTAAATTCACACTTATTTAAGCATAAAAAATTAAACATTAACGTTTGTTGTATGCAATTAAAATTACAGAATTCAATTAATAGTGGCTAATTTTGGAAATGTATAAATCAGACGCATCAAATTTCAATTCATTCCCCACATGGGGTTTTTCGAGTTAATGACATTGAAATAACCTATACTACAACTAAAATAATATTTGAAAATTAAATTGTAAAATATAATTACAAACATGCAATTATTATTAATAACTGGTAAGTTATTTCACATAATCATTGTCGAAGATCTAATTATCCACGCGGATCTCTAGTCGAGGGCAACTAGGTTTATACCACGGAACCAAGTTAGTTATAGAGAAAGGTTTTTAATGTTTTGTTTATAATTTTTTATACTGAGAAATTAACGCGTTTCAGGGCGACATGAGACATAGTGATTATTATTTTAGATTTCTTAAAACCTACTGGTCCCGATTCTGGTTTAAATGTTTTATAAAATCAAAGTATGTTACATATCCCTTATAAATGCTCTATTTCGTTCAAATTGGTTATGTCATTCAAAAGTTTAGGAGCTGAATTTTCAATACAAGAAATTACTGTCTAATCCACTATATTTTATATCTGTAGGGTCTGTGTATAGTTTCATATTTTGGTGTACGTTGTCCTTTTAATGAGTTAACTTTTTGATATCTAGCATTATTAATAAAAACTCATTCAACTCATAAAAATCCATGCATGATAAACTGGATTCATTAATTTTTAATTTATAATGCCCAATTCTACTTCTCTATTTCTAAATACAATACAAAACTGATAAAATAAATTTATTAGTTTTGTATAAAACGCCACATTTACAGTATTAATCATGACGATGAATCAAGACACTGATGAAACCAAATTTGAAGACACAATGAAACCTAATGAAGTATTTAGAATGGCAAAAGCTTTGAGAACCGATCATCGCTGTACACATAACGAGCGTGGAAATGTAGTTTATAAAAATACAAGGACGATAAATCAAGACACAGATGAAACCAAATTTGAAGACACAATGAAACTTAATGAAGTATTTAGAATGGCAAAAGCTTTGAAAACCGGTCATCGCTGTACACATGACGAGGGTGGAAATGTAGTTTGTAAAAATACAAGGACGATAAATCAAGACACAGATGAAACCAATTTTAAAGACACAATGAAACCTAATGAAGTATGTAGAGCGGCAAAAGCTTTGAAAACAAAATCATCATCAAAACCAGTAGGTAATCTATCACGTGAAATTCTAAGAAGTGATCATAAGAGTGTATTAGCTCTAATGTCTAAAAGACAGTATGAAAAAATAGTTAGTATGAATAGGGATAACAAACATAAACTGTTTATCTTTGCATTTATTATAAGAAGAATCTTGGCTATACCAGTAAAAATTGTATTAAGGAAATTGGCCGAAAAATTTTCAATGGAAGGTATAATGCGTGTTATAGACATAATTTTGTAGTCAAACATAAAATAAAAAAATCTTTTTTTAACTTACACAGGGGGTCGGTCCTTAGTAGTGTTAGTAAATATTAAACTTTACATAAACAGGAGGCAATGAGCTTTTATATCTCGGAACGGATTGCAGTTATGGATTTCAATGATTTATTTTATTTAAATCCTTATCATCATCATTAGCAACCCATATTCGGCTCACTACTGAGCTCTAGTCTCCGCTCAGAATGCTGGCCTAATGCGGCCTAATGCGGATTGGCAGACTTCACACACGCAGAGAATAAAGAAAATTCTCTGGTATGCAGGTTTCTTCACGATCTTTTCCTTTGAGATACATGATATTTAATGTCTTAAAATTTAAACAACTAAGTTGTGTATATAATATACTTTGATAGTTGACTAGTGTACGTTTTTTTAATTAACAAATGAGGTAAGTAGATTAAATAATTAAAAAAAATAATCAGTTAATATTGTTTGGCTACAATTTTATTAGGTAACCTAGTTTTATTGTGTCGATGTAAATATTTCGTATATTTCTTATCCCAAACAAACACCAGATGTGGATATATAATTCTTATGCCGGATCTCGTACTATTATATACAGACATCTATGTATTATATATACTTTTAATAAAACTGTAACAGGTCAAATTTGTACATTGAAGATATTTTAAAAATTTTAATTGAAGGGCATTTTATTTCGATTTCTTGTCATCACGCTGAAACTTGAATTTAAATGAAACTTAGAGAAGGTTATAGGATACTTTTTATCGCGAAAATAAATTCAGAAAGGGGCGATGAAATAGGGGTTAAAAGTCCTTCATTTTTAGAGTTACAGTAATAATTTGTCCATAAATCATGAAAAAAATACGAAATGTAATGTGATTCAAGAATTTTTAAAAGGGTGAAATAGAGGTTGAAAGTTTACACCGAGTTTCACGCGAACAAAGTCGCGTCCGCTAATATTTTATAAAACAGAAACTCCATAAGAGGTTAGTTGACACTTTTTTTAAAAAGTCATAAATGGTTTCCTAGTTTCATTATACTACTTCTACTAGACTGAAAAATGTCAAAATACGACAATACGAGACAAAACGTTATTAGCAATGATGGTCTATATTTTATCTAAACCTCTATCTATCTATCTAAACGTCTATCACTAAACCGTATAATTATAAGACTGTGAGAAGCAAAAAAGGACATGCCTTAGATTAACGTTTATTCCTCAAGTGACATCACGACAGAGTTTTTGACATTTGGAAAAACTGAAGAAATACAAAATTATCAAATTGAGTTTTATAACAAATACTAACTTACGAGTATTATAATAATTTCGATATATTTCGGACCCTTATTCCATGTACAACACGAAACTGATGAGACAACATCCCTATTAATAATTAGATACTTACTTTTTAATTACCTACATTAGAAACATAGACAGACAGATTTTGAACATACAACTTTCATAGAATACATCTGACTATCGCAGACCATCAGAACATTTATATTTAAGTGGAATTTTTAATTCATACTTATTTATGAGCATAAAAAATTAAACATTAGCATTTGTTGTATCCAATTAAAATTACAGAATTCAATTAATAGTGGCTAATTTTGGAAAAGTATAAATCAGACACATAAAATTTTAAATCAATCCCCAATTGGGTTTTTCGAGTTAAATGCATATATATACTTATACTACAACTAAAATAATATTTGAATATTAGAAGATTAAAATAATAATTATAAAATATAATTACAAAAATGCAGTTATTAGTAATATTTGTTAAGTTATTCAACATAATGATTGTCGAAGGAAATATTGTACATCTAGATGTCGACGTGGATCTCTAGTCGAGTGCAATTAGGTTTATACCAACCCAGATAAAGTGAAAGGTTTTTAATGATTTTTTTTAACACACTAAGACATAGTAATTATTTTATATATCTAAAAAGCTACAGGTCCGAATTTCGGGTTTAAATGTTTTATGAAATCTAAATCTGTTATATATCCCTTAGAAATAAAAAACTCTATTTCGTTCAAATTGGTTAAGTCATTCAAAAGTTAAGGTGCTGAATTTTCAATAGAAAAAATGTTTTTTAGTAAAGTAAGCCTACTTGAAATAAATGAATTGTGAAATATGTCAATGATTAATACGTCCCTTATTAATGTCTAATTCACTATATTTTATACGAGTATCTGTACGGCCTGGGTATTGCTTCATATTTTGGTGTCCGTTGTCCTTTAATTAAATAAAAAAACATTAAAATCTATGCATTATAACTGGATTCATTAAATTTTAATTTACACTGCCCAATTGCTTTCTTCTTCTCTGTTTCTTATTTCAATTTTATTTTATCTGTTTTGTATTTACAAAACACCACAATTACAGTATTAATCATGACGATGAATCAAGACACTGATGAAACCAATTTTAAAGACACAATGAAACCTAATGAAGTATTTAGAACGGCAAAAGCTTCGAGAACGGTCATCGCTGTACACATGACGAACGTGGAAACGTAGTTTGTAAAAATGCAAGGACAATAAATCAAGACACAGATAAAACCAATTTTATAGACATAATGAAACCTATTGAAGTATTTAGAGCGGCAAAATCTTTGAAAAACAAATCATCATCAAAACCAGTAGGTAATCTATCACGTGAAATTCTAAGAAGTGATCATGGCAGTGTATTAGTTCTAATGTCTAATAAACAGTATGAAAAAATTGTTAGAATGAATAGGAATAACAAAAATAAACTATTTTTTACATTCATTATAAGAAAAATCTTGGCTATACCAGTAAAAGTTAAAATAAAGGATGTGGCCAAAAATGTGGTCATAGATGTGGCCAAAGATATTGTGATGGAAGGTGTAATGAATGTTATAGACGTAAACCTCTAGTATAAAATGAAAAAAAAAAAAAAAATCTTTTATTTGAACTCACAAATTTCCTAGTAGTGTTCGTAAATATTGAACTTAACATAAAGAGGAGGTAATGAGCGTTTATGCCTCACCTATCCAAACCAAATGTTTTGTTCGGACTATTTAGTAGATAATCGGTTGTCATTAATCACATTTTTTGTAACAAATGAATTCAGAAGTAGGGTAGGGGTATGGTACGGGTTTGATATGTGTAGGGTGGGGGTAGACTAGGGTTGGGTAGGGTAGGGGTAGGGGTAGAGGTAGAGGTAGAGGTAGGGTAGGGGTAGAGTAGGGGTGGAGTAGGGGTAAGATAAGGGTAGGGGTAGGTGTAGGGTAGTGTAGGGTAGGGATAAGGTCAGAGTGCTTATAAGTCAAAGTGCAGCTTGACCGGGTCCGCTAGTACAAAAATAAATTGAATATTTGAAAAAAATCATTGAAATTCATTGTCATAGGATTTTTTTTTCCTTTAGATTAACACAATTACCTAGATGGATACCAAATAGTAACAATCTAGGTCATCTAGAAATGGGTAAAAATTTTGATCTTTTCTAGATGTTAGTATATTATTAACTATGAGCTGTAATTATGAAATTTGGTATTAATAAGCTTACGGGAATAAGTAAACTATAGTCGGATGATTAATTCCATTCAGTAAAGTGACAAGTGTAACTGAAATGTTATTTTACTAGTAAATTTCATGTTTTCATGTTAAATAGATTTCGAGTTATTAATTAGACAAAGTAGCCTCAAATGGTTCGTGTAAAGATATCTTGTAACTTTGCCAATCTCTCTCATTTGGCTAACGACGACGAATTTGGAATATTGAGACGCACGGTAGTGACCGTGCGTCTCAATATTCATCATATTAACGCAGAATCTGAATCAGACGCAGAATCTATAGCAGTGGGATAATACTCGTAATATATTTAACATTGGGTTAGAATAATTTCCAAAAAAAAACGCTGCTTACGGCATAATTTATTTTCCGAATAATTTTAAATTGTCAAAAAATACAAAATAATTTTATGTCAAAAGATCATAAACACGCGTTCCTATATCTAGTATAAGCCAGTAAGGAAACTTCAATTTTTTCTTGCCATTTTTCATCTGACTTAACACTTGTTTGTCAACCATATTTTTGAACTCGTTTACAGGCATAACAACCAAAACGTTTCCATTGGTTCTCTGTCTTCTAGTACCTTTTTCATTGTTTTTGGGAAACCCGTCATAATTTATAATAAGGCCATTTCCGCCTTGCCTGGGTTTTTCATTGTTTTGGGGGAGACCGTCGTAATTTATAATAAGGCCATTGCCGCCTTGTCTGAGTTTTTCATTGTTATGGGGAAGATCGTCATAATTTATAATAAGGCCATTGCCGCCTTGCCTGGGTTTTTCATTGTTTTGAGCGAGACCGTCATAATTCTTTATAAGGCCCTTGCCGCCTTGCCTGGGTTTTTCATTGTTTTGTGGGAAAACGTCGTAATTTATAATAAGGCCATTGCCGCCTTGCCTGGGTTTTTCATTGTTTTGAGCGAGACCGTCATAATTCTTTATAAGGCCCTTGCCGCCTTGCCTGGGTTTTTCATTGTTTTGTGGGAAAACGTCGTAATTTATAATAAGGCCATTGCCGCCTTGCCTGGGTTTTTCATTAAGTTTTATTTCATGTACCAAATTGCTCACGACGTCCGGTTTCATACGATCTTCACAAATTACGTTACCATTATTGTCTTCTAGACAATGTTTTGCACTTGATGCTGCTCGGAATGTGTTTTGCAAAGAAAATATTGCCACTGCGAAGTATATCAATACATATGAAAATAAATAAAATTGATGTGTCTGTTTGTGATTTCTTAACAACTGTGTTTTCTAACGATGTAATTTAGTTATTTACACAATACTAAAACACAATCTAGCTAGCTAGCTAGTCTGTTTGTTTGTACGGGCTTATCTCTGGAATAGCTGGGCTAATTTTAATAGGACTTTCCCTGGAAGATAGAGGAGGTATTTGGGCAACATACAGACTACTTTTTATTCCGACACCTGCATGGTTTTCCTTCATGATTACTTTCATGATCCCGTGGGATCTGAGAAAAACTGAATTTCATGCGAACGAGGCCGCAGACCTCCGTTAGTAAAATATGTACATAGTATATAGTATGTTATAAATTTGAAATATATATGCCGCTGAAAATGTCGCCGCTAGGATGGACTCAGATATTTTCTTTTTTTCGAGTACTAAATAATTAATTTATAAATCTGAAAAAAATATAAAATAATTTCAAGACATAGCGGAACCAACCACCGTCAACTAAAAAGATTTTCTTTGATTATGGCGAACATGCCCGTGTTTCAGGCGTGCGGATTCTCATTTTTAGCAATGTTTATTCCAATAATTATTTAGTCAGACTGACAAAACAAACTGTTACCTTTATTTTTTATTAGGAATTAATTTAATTTTTAGACCAGGAAATTTTGTCACTACAAGTGAGACGTTATATTGTTTGCTGAAGAATAGGGATGATGACAGTTTTTTAAATTGTATTTAAATTAAGAGTATGCTAATAGTAAAGCAATTCCGTAAAAGTAACGGGGTATCTACGATCATTATTTTCGGAGCTACAGGGGTTTAAGAAGTCAGATTTGCGGCGCTGCCGCGGATCCCTGAAAAACGTCCCATACAAAATGGCACGAACTAATGACGTCGTAGGCAATGTAATGATCGTTAGATTTGAATGGGCGTTCAAACAAAATTACTAATATCTTTGTTATTTGTGCGTTTATGTTTATAGTTCATATATTAAAAAATGTCACATTTATTGTAAGAAAGGTAAAACTGTATGAATTTTCATCTAAATACGACAAAAGATTTTTAATAGATTTTGAAATTTTATAATCTCATTTATTTAGCAAATATCCAGACAATCTTTGCTTTTTATGTATAAATTAGTTAACATTGACCTTATTATGACTGAATGTATCATAAAAATCAATATATTCAAACCTAGTCATCATCCCAATTCTGATTGATGAATGTACCTACCAACTAAGCAAACATACAGGCACATTTACGTATGCTCGAAAAACTACTTCTACAAACAGGTATAAAAGAACGAAATGAAAAACAAAACAGACTGAAGTTAGTATAAAAAAATCGTCAAGATTCACAGTAATAGATCTTCAGATTATATTAAGACTGTATTGAAAAATAAATGGAAAAATACAAATTATTTGTGTAACTTACAAGTTAATATTATAAAATTCATAATGAACCTTCCATAAATCAGTAAATTTAAACCGATACCGCTTGGCGACGAGTGATTTAACTGTTCAAATTGTTCGTAAAATTTTACTATTTATATAGTAGAAAGTAATTAAAATGTGTTAATTAAGAACATGGAACATGTATGGTCATTAACTAACTTAAGGAATTTTTGTTCCGCATTTAATAACCAACAGTTATAATACCATATATTAGATTACTCATTCCAACTTTTTTAGGGTTCCGTAGTCCACAAGGAACCCTTATAGTTTCGCCATGTCCGTCTGTCTGTCCGTCCGTCCGTTCGTCTGCGGCTTAACGCAGAGACTATTACTACTAGAAAGCTGTAATTTAGCATGAGTATGAACATTAAGTCGCGAAAAGCCGAGCCACATGGCGCGACATCGTGAAAAAACAAGCTTGTGATAGGGGTCACGACCCTCAGTAAACCCTCAGTAGATGAACATTAAAAATGTAAACAAAGGCGTAAAATAAAATCTAGAAAAATGTAATTTTTAGGGTACCTCCCCTAAATGAATTTTATCTCATTAAGATTTGCATTATGATTTTTTTATTTCTATTAATTGATTATAAAACACGGCTAAAAACCACGTGATATTAGTTCGGAGTATGCCCGACTAGTTTCGAACCCATACGGGGCCCTTAGTCATGAGCTAGTTCTCGCAACGCGGCACGATCCTAACTGCGAAGCGGCTGCGCGACGCGCAGCTGCTCGCATTGCGCGCAGGGAGAGAGGTCGAGTGGTGGGGAGTGAAGGTTCCGTTACACTCTCCGACTATTCAAACTTGAAACAAGATAGCGTTAGTTCGGTTTGTTTACAAGAAGACGAGTCCAATGAAGATGACATTAATGAACCGTCTCCCTGCGCGCGATGCGAGAAGCTGCGCGTCGCACAGCCGCTTCGCAACGGTCTTATTGAAAAAAAAATATACTAGACAAAGTCATACATCTAGCTTAAAAACATTTTAATTTCATAAGGATTCCATAGATGTAAGATATTAGTACATTATTTTCAAACACTTCGTTACAATTGTTATTTTTGTTTCGAAAGGGGTTAATTATGACAGGAAAAAATTAAACCTTCATTACTTGAAATAAATATTAAGAAATAATTACCAACTATAAAATCAACGCTTAAGTCATTATTCAGCACATGGTATGACTAAACTGTACTGAGGGTAGGAGTTTTTGTATTTGGTACAAAAATCATTATTACTTGATAACCGTAAAATTTAGATATAAAACTCTATATTTTGTTGCCCGATCCAAGATTCGAACCCAGGATCTAATCTGAGGCCACATCGGCTTAATCGCAATTATTTTTGCCACAATATCGAACAATTTCATGCTTACAACAAATATAATTGAAATACAAAACTAAAAAATTTTAAAATTAAAATCTCATGTAATCCATTAAAAAATAACACGTTCAATTAAAGGTTCGCTATATAAAAAGTCGATGCATTAAGCAATTTGCACATTTCATTTGGTTTCAGAGACTGTCCAACAAAATTCAAAATACCTTTGCGGCGCTATCTCCTAATTAAAAATTTAAAAAAATATTCAATTTTAGAATGAATTTATTAATAATTGGTAAGATAGCACCAAACTTTATTCTAAAGGAAACACAATTCACATCATCATCATAACAACCGATGAATGTCCACTGCAGGACATAGGCCTTTTGTAGGGACTTCCAAACATCACGATTCTAAGCCACCTGCATCCAACAAATCCCTGCGACTCGCTTGATGTCGTCAATCCGTCCACTCACGTGGGGGGTCGAACAACACTAGACTTTCTAGTGCGTGGTCGCAATTCCACCTAGGGAACTCAACGTTTATCGGCTCTCCGAAATATGTGTCTCGCTATGAATATCCAATTTAAGACGGCCTCCGTGGCGCAGTGGTATCCCGGTTGGGATTTATCGACGTTTTCTTGATTGGTCCAGGTCTGGCTGGTGGGGGAGGCTTGGCTGTGGCTAGTTACCACACTACCGGCAAAGATGTACCGCCAAGCGATTTAGCGTTCGGATACAATGTCCAGATGCCCGCTTCCATCTTAGATTGCATCATCACTTACCTTACTTACTTAGTAGACAATAAAAAAAAATTACGTCGACTTTTTATGGACCAATGAAATAATACTTGTTTCAGCAATAACAATAATTTTGGCGGAAAACACATTGCAACGATCGCAACACTACAAGCATTGCGTGCAGGACGACAGCGGGAGCGGCGTGTGCACATTCGTCGTGAACCCGGACACTGACGACCAACACCCGTACACGGTACCACGGGACGACGAGCACCAACCGCATGCCGCTAACAAAAATGACCAATCAGGCTACGACAGTGTCGATGTGGCCAGAGGACGACACGACGATGACGATCAAGTACTGGTGCTTCTGTCACAGAGCGACTACAAAAGGCTGTTGAAACATAATCAAGCTAGAAATATTAAACTAAATAGAATCACTATGGGATAAACTACGCTAATATTCTGTATTTAGTCGGTGAAATAAATGTGAATATAAACAAAATTTTATTTTTTCATGTGTCGAACGTTTTATTATCATCATCATTATTAACCCATATTCGACTCACTGCTGAGCTCGAGTCTCCTCTCAGAAAGAGAGGGGTTAGGCCAATAGTCTACCACGCTGGCCCAATGAGGATGTGCAGACTTCACACACGCAGAGAATATGGATGATGACTAGGTTTGAATATATTGATTTTTATGATACATTCGGGTAAATAAGGTCAATGTTAACTAATTTATACGTGAAAAGCAGAGATTGACTGGATATTTGTAAAATAAATAAGATTATAAAGGAGATGGTCCATTTTTGTACCCCGTATCATTAAAATTTAAAAAATACAAGGTAAATTCCTTGTATTTTTTAAAATTTATTAAAGTGAATAAATCTAACTTAATAAAAAGAAATAAATAAAATAAAAATCCAAGTTTTCGAGTTATATCAAAATGGCGCCCATAAAGCATATGACATGACAGTTGACAGCAAACGTCAAATATATAACGAATAATGCATTGAAAACGTCATCTATCGGCCATTATTGTTGCATTTCTTGGGAGATAATTCATATTATTTCGAAAGAATTAAAGTTAATTCGTAAATTTGTATAATCAGAAATAATTATAAATAATATCTTCTTTTATTTCCGCCAAGATACAATGACTGGACCTGGGCTCCATACAATTTTGGACCATCTCCTTTCAAAATCTATTAAAAATCTTTTATAGTATTTAGATGAAAATTTATACAGTTTTAACTTCCATAGATTAAATGTGACACTTTTCAATACATGAACGCACAAATAATAAGGATATTAGTAATTTTGTTTGACCGCCCATACAAATCTAACGATCCTAAATTTTTGTATGAGGCGTTTTTCAGGGATTCACGACAGCGCCGCAAATCTGACCCTTTAAATCCCTGTAGCTCCGAAAGTAATGATCGTAGATACCCTGTTTATTTACAAAATTGCTTTACTATTAGCATACTCCTAATTTATATACAACTAGCGGACCCGGTAAAGCTTCGCTTTGACTTATGTGCATTTCTTTCCGATCCCTACCCTACACTACCCTACCCCTACACTACCCTACCCCTACCCTACCCAAATTATCGTGCACTAGTTTTGTCACTAAAGTAAGCACTACTTGTATATATATTGCACAAAACAAAAATACTTCTCCAGTACAGGTTCGTACGGAGTGCTCAGACAGTATTTTTGAATCTATAAAGTGTACGCCACTTTTCTCATTATTAGTAGACGTGTGCCGTATTGGTAAGAAAATGACAGAAATTATTTTATGCTTCTGTCAATATTTAAGATTCAGTAGTTTTGTAGAAAAGGGGAAGGGGTATTTCAAGAATAACTTGAAAACTATAGGTTTTAAAATTCCAAAAAAATAAAATACTTAAGATAGTTATATCTCTTTTATTTAATATATCACACAATGCAGTTTGCAAAAGTTTTTTTTTTTTTCAATTTTCCCGTTTACCTCCTCCTCTTGTGCCCATATACAGATTTCATCTTTTCACGCTACACTTCTGCGTTTGGGTAACAGGAATTGATATGGGTACCAAAATTTCAACTTCATTGGTCCATTAGATTCCGAAAAAATTAATTGTGACTGATGGACATACGGACAGACTGACACTAGTGATCTTGTAAGGGTTCCGGTTTTGTACGTACGTACGTTCGGATCCCTAATAAGTATTTTTAATTATCTAGTTACTAACCATAATAATTGCAAAACTTAACAAAAACGTGTTAAAATCAATGAATAATACGATTTAATTAAAAGCAATCGTCATTAAAAACCAAACATAAAAGAGTTAACAGCTAAGCAATTAATCTTTACAATTTACAAACGAAAGAAAACTAACAAAGCTAAACAATTTAAAAGTTAAAAAAAAAAGAATAAACATTAATTTGACACAATTGACCACAGCACAGCACAGCACAATGTTTAAAAAGTATTTATTATTGCCAATAATACTACTTCTATCGATTCAATTTATGTTGACTGTATCGCTGAACATAAATCATACAAATGATTTGGAGCAGAACAATAATTTAAATAAAGATGATAAAAGAATCAATAAACGATTAATACCAAATATCAATGTAGCTCAAAGGCGATACGGCAAGGAAAATGATTTGGAGCAAGACAATAATTTAAATAACCATAATAGAAGTATCAATAGACGATTAAAACCAAATTTCAATGTAGATCTGTGATGTATGCGCCGACACAGTTTGCATGTGTGAGTGTCGGCCAGCGCGACCGCAGGTTTTGAATAAACAGTTATGCACGAAGCCGTGTTTCATTCGTACACATCTCAGTGGCGACGAGTATTTTATAATCAACCCACATTAAGCGCAAAAAAATGGCAGGAGTTATTGGAAATCTCACAATGTTTGAACCAAATGCTCAAAACTGGGAGTTATTTGGAAGCAAATTGAAACAGTTTTTAGCACTTAATAAAATAGAAACGAGTGAAGAAAAAAGGGCCGTGTTAATAACCCACCTATCGGATGACGCGTATAGATTGCTGATCAACTTGGTGCATCCGGGTAACGTAGAAGAAACCGAATATGAGGTGTTAATTAAAACTTTTAATAAGCATTTCTTGCCGCGACGATCTACGTTTGCCGATAAAGATAGGTTTTATAGTGCCACGCAAATGGCGGGAGAAGCACTAGAAGACTTTGCAGCCCGATTGAGGGGACTATCAGTGTACTGCAACTTCGGGGAGGCGTTGGATGTGCTGCTTCGTGACCGTTTTGTACTCGGGTTGGCGTTGGGACCGGAACGGGATCGCCTTTTCGAAAAAGACGCGAGTAATTTGACGTTTGCGAATGCATTGGAGTTGGCACAAAAGGTGTCGTGTGCACGCAAGTCCAAGGCGGCGACTGCAACGGGGACGAGCCAAGAAGGAGCAGAAGTTGGTATAAAAGAGGAGCCTTTGTACCACGGGAACATCAGCAAGTGGCGTAACCGCGCTCCACGAACCAGACGAGACGTAGCTGTCACCGAGCCGGAGGATGACGCGCGTCCTAAATGCAAATCGTGTGGGCTACGTAATCACCTTTCAGAAAAGTGTTTTTTTCGTTTTCACAAGTGTAAACGGTGTTTGGAAATAGGCCACATTTCTAAGGCCTGTGTAAAAAAAGGTCAAAAGGTTAATAATATGCATATAGAATCAATGCCGGAAGAAAATGTATCGGACGGCTGTAACGGGTCGTGCGAAGAATGTCAGGTATTCAGTTTAAGGTGCGTAAACAATAATCCTATATTAATACCGGTGTTAATTAATAATAATGTACGCTTAGATATGGAACTAGACACCGGTTCGAGCACTAGTGTTATTTCGGATGAATTGTATTATAAATATTTTTCTTATTTAACCTTAAGCAAATGTTTTATTAAGATTTGTTTTTATAACGGACACAAAATCACTCCTATGGGCTGTGTGGACGTTCAAGTAACTTACTCAAATTGCACAAAAAAATTAACATTCTATGTTATTAAAAAGGGAGGTCCACCATTACTAGGGCGTGATTTTATGGCCAATTTTAATATTGTGGTATCAACGTATAACAATAACATTGTTTTGAAGCAGGCCCATGACTTACAGGTGCAAAAATTATTATCAGAGTTCAGTGACCTATTTACGGAGGAACTAGGATGTTTCAATCAATTTGAAGTAAATCTACATTTGAAAGAGGGTGCTAAGCCCAAGTTTTATAAAGCACGACCGTTACCCTTTGCGATAAAGGATAAGGTGGAGGCAGAATTAAATAGGCTCGTAGGACAGGGTATACTGGTACCAGTAAAGTACTCCGAATATGCTACTCCCATTGTTCCGGTACGTAAACAAAATGGAAGTGTACGTATTTGTGGTGATTACTCCTTGACCGTAAATAAAGATATTCATATTGATCAATACCCGTTACCTCGAATTGAGGAGATATTTGTGAAATTAGGAGGTGGTGAATATTTTTCTAAATTAGACTGTAGTCAAGCGTATACGCAATTTAAACTGTCCAAAAAGTCTCAACACTTAACGACCGTGAACACTACAAAAGGTCTTTTCATGTACACCCGTCTGGTATTTGGACTAGCTAATGCACCGGCAATTTTCCAACGTGCTATTGAAAATTTACTAGCAGGGATAAACGGTGTTTCGGTTTTCCTTGATGACATTTGCGTAACCGGGTCTAATAAAACTGAACATCTACAAAGGTTACAATTAGTATTCCAAAGGTTGAAGGAAGCGGGGTTAAAATTACAAAAGAATAAATGTGCTTTCTTTCAAAAAAGTATAAATTATTTGGGCTACATCATTGATAAAAACGGCTTGCGTAAATGTCCAAAGAAAATAGAAGCTGTTAGTAACGCGCCACAGCCGAGTAATGTTACAGAGTTAAAACGTTTCTTAGGCATGGTTAATTATTATAGGAATTTTGTGCCGCATGCATCATCAATTTTAAGTCCACTTCACGAGTTATTGCGTTCTGATGCGCGATGGGAGTGGGGAGATCGACAACAAGGGGCATTCACGAAAATTAAGAGTGAGCTAACATCAGATCGCGTGTTGACTCATTTCGATCCAAGCGCGCGTCTCATCCTCACCGTGGATGCCAGCCCAGTAGGGGTTGCTGCGGTACTAGCACAGATAGGTGACGATGGGGTAGAGAGACCTTTGGCGTTTGCAAGCAGATCGTTATCAAATAGTGAAAAAAATTACAGCCAATTACACAAGGAAGCCTGTAGTATAATTTTTGGAGTCCAAAAGTTCCATCAATACTTGTACGGGAGACAAGAACCTTTCGTGTTAAAAACCGACCACAGACCCTTATTGGCAATATTCGGTAAAAAGAACGGTATCTCTGAGATGACGGCTTCTAGGTTGATTCGATATTCTATTATTTTATCGGCTTATAATTACGAAATTCAGTATATTTCATCGGAAAAGAATAAAGTGGCCGATTATTTTTCACGAGCGCCGCTAATAGAAAAAAACGATTTACAAAATAGGGCGGAGCACGCATGTTGCCTATCAATAAATGCTATGCAATTAAATAGTCTACCGGTAACATATAGAGATATACGAACAGCGACCGAAAAAGATAAAACTCTAGTTACAGTAACAAAATACCTAAAGTATGGATGGCCGCGTAAAATAAAATGTAGAAGTATTTTGCCATACTTTAATTGTCGCAATGATCTCGATATAGAAAACGGATGTCTATTACGAGGACATCGCGTCGTCGTGCCGACCGTACATAGGGAAACACTACTACGAGAGTTACATAAAACGCATCAGGGAATAGTTAAGACAAAATGTTCCGCGCGCACACGCATGTGGTGGCCGAACATTGATCTTGACATCGAACAGCTGATCGGAGCGTGCAGTGTGTGCGCAGCGACGAGAACTGCGCCGGCGCGCGCGCCCCCCGCGCCCTGGCCGCGCCCCGCCGGGCCCTGGGAGCGGCTGCACTTCGACTATATGCAGGTCGGCCGAAAGGATTACTTAGTCGTGATAGACGCGTATAGCAAATGGCTCGAGTGTATGGAAATGACGGCCGGTACTTCCAGTAGGTCGCTAATTGCTAAATTAAAATTTTTATTTTCTCATTATGGCCTACCTTATGTTCTGGTATCGGATAATGATGCAAAAATAGTGTCACAAGAGTTTACAAGTTTTTGTTTAGAGAACGGTATTAAGCACATTACTTCACCCATATATCACCCTTGCAGCAACGGACAGGCTGAAAATTCGGTAAAAACGTGCAAAAAAATGATTAAATCAATTATAGAATCTTCCTCAACTAGGGGTAATGAAAAATTGTTAGATTATTTATTTGAATACCGTAACACAGTGCACTGTACGACAGGGGTCACTCCTGCAATGTTATTGTTAGGTAGAAACTTACGCGGCAAATTAGATCTAATCATTCCGCCGCGTAGTGTCAGGGAGCATAAACCAACACAAGAAAAAAATAAATGTCGGTTGCTAGAAATAGAACAAAAAGTTTGGGCTAGATGTTATGAAAATAGAAAACCTATTTGGCATAAGGGAGTAATATTGGAAAGTTTGGGTAGCAGAATGTATCTAGTTAAACTGGAAAAGCAAGGGTTAACTTGTAAGCGTCACATAGATCAACTAGTAGTAGATAAGAGTAATGATAAGAGTTATTGTGATAATACGGGGCCTAGCCAGCCATCACTGTCACCATCTTCATCCAGTACGGATCTGTCGCTACCGCCATCTCAAGAGCTTCCAGCAGAAGTAGGAGGTGTTCCAAGTGTGGAAGTTCAGAGTACTGGGAGTGCTAGCCCAATCACGCTAAGCGAGGTTGGGGAGATGGAGGGGGAGACGGAAGATAGGAACGAAGGGGGAGGAGAGGGGTCGCCAGCTACGTCATCTGATTTAATTGAACAACAAAAATTGGATATTGGCAAATCACCCAGTGTGACAGTGCCAGGCGACCCACCTGCTCAACCACGGCCTGCTCGTAGGTTAAGAAATAGAAAAAAGCTGTTTGATTACAAATTAGTGTAAATAGTGTAAAGGTAACTTAGTATAGTAGTAAGGTAGGTTAAATAGAAACTTAATGGGAATTGGTTGTTGAAACTTTTAATTGTAATGTATAAAATTTGTACACAGGTTCCCAAACTAGAGGGGGAAGAGTTGTGATGTATGCGCCGACACAGTTTGCATGTGTGAGTGTCGGCCAGCGCGACCGCAGGTTTTGAATAAACAGTTATGCACGAAGCCGTGTTTCATTCGTACACATCTCAAGATCAAAGGCAATACGGCAAAGACAATGATTTGGAGCAAGACAATAATTTAAATAACCATTATAGAAGGATCAATAGACGATTTATACCAAATTTCAATATAAATCAAAGGCGATACGGCAAGGACAACTATTTGGAGCAAGACAATAATTTAAATAAAGATGATAAAGGGATAAATAGACGATTAATACCAAATTTCAATGTAGATCAAAGGCGATACGGCAAGGAAAATGATTTGGAGCAAGACAATAATTTAAATAACCATGATAGAAGGATCAATAGACGTTTAATACCAAATTTTGATCTAGATCAAAGGCGATACGGCAAGGACAATCAGTTTGAAGTGATTTGGATTCCTCTACAACAAGTAACAGATGGCGCTAAGTATTTAAAGAAAGATCTAAAATTAGGTTGTTCTATCCGTTGGGGTATTTATGGTCGTGTATGGAGAAAGATACAGCTAGCTAGATTTAGATTCAAAAAAGTGTCAGTTTCAATGTGCACGTAAGAATTTATAATAAGTTACCAAAATAGATTAGGAGAGAAAATAATATAAATTGCTTTAAGAATAATTTGTATAAATATCTAACTCATCAGGCATTCTACAGTGTAAACAAATATTTAAATTGATATTAATGTTACTTTCATACATATTTTAATTTTTTCTTTTATATAGGTTAGGTACATATACTTTATACTTATTTTTAGTGATATAACTATAAAATGTTTACTAATAAAAAAAGATTCCAACGAATTTATAACCTCCTCCTTTTTTTAAGTCGGGTAAAAATTGTAAAGATGTAAATTTTAAATGATGAAAATGTCATTTGAATTAATTTAATAACACATAAATAATTAATTCGCATGCCAAATAGGATATTTACTATTTACATCAACCTAATCCAAAATAGCAAAGCTAAGCGTAAAATCTGTTTCCAAAACATCGTTTCTTAAAATATAACTGATGTATAGAAAAAGTATATATAAATCATCAACAATATCTGTAGTTTCATTTACCAAACTAATAGGAATATTTAATTTTATTCACTAGTACAGTCATTTTAGGCATTCTAAACTCCAATCTGGGAAAAATTTAATACTGAGCTGAATTTTTGTATACACCTCGATTACTGTATTATTATGAAGATGTGAACAACCGACATCCATAACGTGCCGGCTAAAAAAGTTACAAACGTCAATAGATCACGAAAATCAGTTTTCGCAAATATTTCGCGACCTATTTATTTTTTATTGCTCGGAGGTCAATAGAGGTCATTATAAAAATTGTTCCTCATAAAATTGCAGTTTTTCTGTAAAAACAATCGTTTTTGGATTAAAGCGCTGAGAAAGGTGACCTCCAGCTTGGAGGATAGCCATGAAGAGGTCGGCTATCGGATTTCAAAATGTGTATTAAATATACGACAATTTGGATAACTTATCCAACCTCTATGATTTACGACTATTTGGATGACTTGTCGACTACGACACCGATATTGTGCATCGGCTCTATGATTAACGACAATTTGGATGACTTGTCGACTACGACACAGATATTGTGGATCGCCTCTATGATTTACCAAAGCGTATAAGCGTATTAAAAAAGAATGATGAAGATGGATGATACCTCTATCATCTTTAGACTTCATCATCGCTTAGCAACAGATGAAATCACAGTGAATCAATAATAATAAGAGCGAGAGGTTTGAATTCTGAAACTTCACACAGTCTTTAAGAGAATTGGAGGAGAAAAAAAGAGAAATATTGATCCTATTTAAATTCTTAAAAAAATCAATCACGCCATTAATACGGCTAATTTTAATTAACGTAATACTTTCACAGCATGTTAAGAGTTAATTAAAAATATGGTATTTATACGCTACTTTTCAAAAAATTAATTATTATTTCCATAGCAATGACTTATTACTTTCGATTAAATATTTTCTTTATTAGTAAGTTAATGTTGAAAAGTTCTATTTGATAAAATTCAACAATCCATTTATTTTTCAAGCAATTTTAAGAAAAAAAATATATTAAAAAAAAATAATTAACAATTGTTTTTTCAGCATTAAGCTTGTGGATAACTAATACAAGTCAAGCACCAGTTAAGGAAAAACATATTCCAGTAGCTCAGCGCCCTGATTTATTTCTGGGAGACGGGAATGGAAAAGTGGCAACAAGTAAGAAACACTGAGAGGATAAACAAGTAGGCAGTAGAACCACCTAACCATCTTAACACTATTGTAGTGCCTGATACCTCGACCACTTAGGCCAGTCAAAAACCAAAAGTAGTTTAGGCACCAGAACACCACTATGTCATGACACAACCTTAGAAAAGGTACCAGCTCAGCATTGTGCTGCATGTACTAAGCAATACGTTACAAACACTTAGGGGTTGGAAAAGTTGTAATAAGTAAGGAACCCTTAGGTGATAGAGAAGTAGTAGTGAATAAAGAACACTTAGGGTTGAAAAAGTTGCAATGTGATCATTCAGACGATAAACAAGTAAATATTTGTAAATAATATGTAGGAAAGGTTAGAGGCAATAAGGAATACTTGGGATTTTTTTATTGTATAGGCTTGCGGTTGACAATCATGCCTGATGGAAAGGAATGACGAGGTCTAAGATGTAGGGCACTTGCTTTAAATATGCCTATTCACTCTTGCCTTTAAGTGAGTGCCTCTGTGCTCATGTTGTATGATAAATGCCGGAAGGGCTTTCCACATCTTAGCAGTTCTTATTAGAAAGGTTGATGCAAACGTTTCATGCGGATCGACTGGATGTCAACAACAAAAGATTGCCATTTTTCACGGCGTCTCGCTGATCTGTGGTAAAATGGTGATGGAGGAAGTAGATTGTAAAGTTCTTGTGCACACTCTCCAAAGTATATCCAGTAAAAGACCAATAAACCGGCGACTATGCGTATTTACAAGTAGAAGTACGTAAACAACTTGGGTGATAAATAAGTACCAATAACAAGTGATCAATTAAGATATAGACAAGTAGTAATACGTAAGGAATGCTTAGGTGGTACACCTGAGGCAATACTTAAGGCAAACTTAGGCAACCAACATGTGTCAGTTAAACAGGAAATCTTAAGAAATAAAGTGGCAATAAGTAATAATCGATTAGGGAAGAGATATGCAATAGGAATATCACTAATCTAATGACTTTGCGATTATATCTAGATGAAGCAAACTTGGGGCAGAAGAACAATAACAACCATACAAATGTATTGACAAGAAGATATCGACCGTCTAATCTTAAGCAGCAGACAATGCAAACGCCAATTCCAAATTTTGATTACAAACCGAAGAGAAAGTTAAAAGATAAATGGTACCATGTAGTACTAGAAGATGGAACAGTATTAATCAGGTTGCCGCTGGAAGTAACGACAGAGAAGGAAACGCAAGAAACACTCATCGATGAGCAACCGTCGAAATCCAAATACAACAAATCCGATCTACAGTTTCTGTCACAACAATACAGAAAACCAAAGTTCACTAGATTCGGACACTCTGGTGGATATAACAAAAATGGACTAGATAAATATGGGGATTTTGAGCTACTAACTGCATTAAAACAAAGACTAGATGGCCGGTAACCTCAAAAACCAATCCACTAATTTAGACATTTTTCTGGTGCTCCTTCCAGTGAATTATTTTGAAATTGTTTGTATAAATAAATTTGTTGATTGCTCGAGTAGTAGAGGCATCAGTGTAATAAAATAAATACCAAACATAATAAATATAAAATGAAAAAAAATCGAATTTTTTTTTACTCGCGAGCGTCTTTTAGTAAGTCCTATTACTTTAATAAACACCCAGAGCACTGAATAACATTGACATAGCAATTTTGAAAAATACAAATAAATATGATTGATTTGATTGAATATGATTGATGACATAGCAATTTTGAAAAATACAAATAAACTCTTCTCTAGCAAACTTCCTTCCATCTGAAAATTATTTAATTGTAATAGGTCGACCCCCCACCCGATACACTGAAGACATCAAGCGAGCCGCAGGAATACGCTGGATGTTTGGAAGTCCCTACAAAAGGCCTATGTCCTGCAATGGACATCTATTGGCTGATATGATGACTATGATGATGATGACTCAGTTGAAGCCTCTGCATCTACCTTAGGTAATTACGGTAGGCAAAACGACATTTGGGCACATTGTGGCTATGTTAGGTAGCAGAGGTCTTAAATTGTTCATTATCATTCTACTACGAGTATACTGAAAAAAAAAATTTTGAGACGTATACGTATACGTGATTACATGAAAATTTTATGTATTTTTAGTTTGGATCGTACCGCGTTGCAAGAACCAGCTCATGACTAAGGACCCCGTATGGGTTTGAAATTAGTCGGGCATACTCCGATGTTGTAACGTGAGTTTTAGCCGTGTTTCATAATCAATTAATATGAAAATTTTAATTTTAATTTTTTTTGACAATACGAGCCAAAACGCCTGTCGGCCATGATAGTTAATATTTCAACTGTTTCGTAACGTCATGTTAAGAAATCCCTTACAAACGGAGCGTTTGACAAACATTGTTCTTTGGCGTTTAGAAAATTAGAAAAAATACATGATTTATTAAATATAAATTAAGTTTTCTAAGAAATCCTTAACTTTTATTAATTGATATCGATACATTTCGGACCCTTATCCCATGTGCTATACGAAATTTATATTGTTTATATTAAATTTGATACGAGTCAGGTAAAAGTAATTCGAAGTGATTTTGCTATACGAAAATCAAAATGAAAATATTTTTAGTAATTTTTGAGTTCTTGGCAATTGGATTTTGATTGAAATTTTGCATGTTATAAATAAAAATGTGAAATTTGCAATCAAATTAATTACTTGGTGTATTCGTAATTAAAAGAAATTAAAATCTACAGACTTATCGCACAAAGTGTTGATTGAGAAAGGGTTATAAAATGGAAGTGTTAAAGTAATTTCGTACGCATTATTGACTGGCAATGGCTTTTGTTCGAATAAATATTATTGTTATTGGTAAGTGTACCTACATTAATTAACTCACACGTTCAAACTTTGAATTAAAACACCAGGGCCATATTTATAAACATGGATTAAGATTTAAAGAACAGTTTTCTTCGAAGTAAAGTGAAATTTACCCAGTAGTGAGTAGGCCCCCACTTTGCTTTTAAGAAAATAGAGGTTTAAATATTAATCCATGTTTATAAATATGGCTGTTAGGGCTTTATCCCACTTCTGATAACGGGGAATATACTAAATTCCACTTTTGATAACGGAGGAGCCGTAGCCTCAGAGCAGGTTCTAAACTTTACGTGTCAAGGATGGCAAATACAATTGGTTTCATAGTTTATTAGAGATTACCCCTACAACACCTCTTTATAATATTACTCGTATAGAAGATAGAAGTAGGTATACTTCTATACTAATATTATACAAATCAAGTTATAGATATTAAAGAAATAATTTTTAAAAACCCTCACTCTTTTCAAAAGGTGGTGAAACCGACCCTTAATCTTATTATTTTAACGCAACTGCAGGTTTAAGCAATTTTTGTACTTTGCATACTTATGAAAATAACTATCTGAAGCCTTTCATGTCTATAATACGAATATATAAAGAATAGAACGATCATCGAGACGCACGGCAGTAGACAAGCAACAGAGGTTCTTTACACGAACCACTTTTGCCACTTTGATGCCACTTTTGTCTACTTCTCAAAATGAATTCTTCTCAAAATAACGTGGAAACGTGAAATTTGGTTCACATAATTTAAATCCCGTAAGCTTATAAAAAGATTACCTACCTATCAACCCTGATTAGTAGATCGAATTTGTACATTACCAAAATTATATAAAATAATTGTTATTGCAGCAATAACGGTGTTACGCGTTACCTATTCTAACACCGCACCATTGGAAGCTAACCATGCTACACAAGGTATCAAAAGATTTAAAAAAGAAGCCATTGGCGGACAAGATAAAATAAAAGAAAATCACATAGACGAAGTAGAGACAGGACACGACAAAATCTTTGTACAAGAGAATGTCGACACTAAAGGGAAAGTAGATCTAAACGCAAATAGAAGGACACTATTCTGGCCAAATAAACTAACGACCCGAAACAATCACTTGGATCAATACAACAGTATTGAAATGCTATATGCACTCAAACAAAAATTAGATAAGAGAAAGCCATTGGGGATGCGTGGAGGGGTCAGGCCACCCAAGCCAATTGTACCAGAATACGACCTCTACGACGAAGAACGATTAACTTCGGGTCAACATCCGGATGTATTTGGCAATATATCTAATCGTCCGAATCTATTTCTACGCTCTCGTCCGTCCCTACGGTTATATGACAATGTGGAAGACAGATTAAATACGGAAAAGCCATCGAAAAAAAAGAAAAACGAAAAAAAAGGATGGTTTCCATCCATAACACCATATTGAAATTCACTAGCACACACCCGCGACTTCAACTGCTACAAAATAAGTGTAACAACCTTTATTTAACCCTACCCCTAACCCCTAAGTTAAGCTTCATGATAACTTGGATGAAGAAAATTACGAACGACTAAACGCTAAAATTTATGTGCATTAGTAGATAACTTCTTACACCTGAAGCTGTAAGATTTTTTTTTTAATAAATAAACTAAAGAAATATGTAAATTTACCTTACTAATTTGTTATTGAAGTACTTGTTATAAACTATTTATATTTTGGACTATCTCATTGATCCCCTGGTTAACTGGTTCACCTACGGACAATGAGGTCTAGGGTACGTATCCCAGGTAAGCCAACAAAAAAAAATTGAGATTTTTCTTACAAGAAAAATTGCGAGAATTGGTATATTTTACAAGTATTGTTTTTGATATATATATATCTTTATATATATATCTATATATAGATATATATCTTTATAATAAATACTACAAATGGAATAAAATAAATATTTAAGGGGTTCAATAACCTCCAATATCTTCCAGTGAAAGTCCCATTTAAATCGGTTCAGCCGTTCTAAAGATTAGGACGGACAAACACAGAGCCAGACAGGCAAAAAAAATAAAAAAAACATTTCGAATAAATAGCTATAAGCACTTGAGAAAACACAGTTGTTTTGAAATAATAGACAGACAATTTTATTTATTTGTATTGATAATTTATAGATACGATGGATAGATAGATAGAGAAATTCTTTATTGCACAGAAAAAAATATAAAAATCTACAATATTTACCAAGAAATAAAAATAGATAGAAACATTCACAAAGGCGGTCTATACTATTTACGTGACAAATATAATGCAGCTTATAAATAAAAACTAGATTTCGACAAATTGAGAACCTCCTCCCTTTTTAACTCGGGTAAAAATACTTTAATAACCAAATAAAGCACTATTTAATTTGAAGTTTCTATAAGACTATCGTACGATTTAAATACATGTAGGTGAATCACATGTCACGTTTTTGTTTATGAATAAAAGGATTTGTTTGCGACAAGTTTATCCTTGGAATATCTTAATAATAAACCCTAGCAGTACAGAAGTTAATAATTTCTAAAAACAAAAAGTTTAATTGAACTCTCGCCAGTCTTTTAATTACATTATGAGATTGCATTGAAAGTAATCATTTGCTATAATTGAAAGAAATTAAAGTAAACACGACCAACGTACAATGTGTTAATTGAAAAAAGATTATAAAATAGAAATCTTAAGGTAAATTTTTTAGTGCATTGTTGACTGGCAATGGGTACAATTCGAGTGAATATTGTTATTATTGGTAAGTACGTTAGCTATTACTGTCTGGTTAGTCCAGTGGTGAGATTGTGCGGATAACTAGGTCCTGAGTTCGAGGAGGTGATCCTTGGTGAGGCTATATGTGTAACTGAGTTTATCTTCGCCGCCATGATCGTCGTTATCGCAGTTCATAATTTGACTATTTTAGTTTAATATAATCTAACAAAACTATGGACCTCAGAGTCATACAGCGGGTGATGGAACGAGCTATGCTCGGAGTATCTCTGCGTGATCGAATGATGACTCAAGGTAACTGATGACATTAAGCAATTTGCAGGGATTCGCTGGAAGCAGGCGGCTCTGGATCGTGAAGTTTGAAAGTCCCAACCAAAGGTCTATGTCCTGCAGTGGACGTCCATCGGGTAATATGATGATAATGATGAATCTAACAAAAATTAAGCGTTAAAGCCAGATTTTGTGATGTGACCAGAATTCATGTAGTATTAACAGTAGAGTTCCTCGTGGCACACTTCATCCAGGAAGGTATAAATACAACATTGCTGCATATTGGCAGTACATGGTAGTCGGTGAAATTACAGTCTTAGCACCTACTTCAGGTAGGAAGCGATGGCGAAATAAAGTAGTTGTAAAAGCGAGAGATATATTTAATTATGATTCATTTGCAGCATTGATGGTGTTATGTGTTAACTGTAACACTGAACTATCTGAAGCTAACGATGCTAATCAAAGAGATATCAGTCATGTCACAAGAGAATCTATTGGCGTACAAGATAACATAATAAAATATTATTTAGACAATGGACAAGAAAAACCCTTTGTACAAGAGAATGTCGACACGAAAGTGAAAACTAATCCAAACGCAAATAGACGGACACTATTCTGGCCAAGGAAAAAGCCAATGAATAAAATTAAACAATTGGACCAATATAAAAGTATAGAACTACTAAATGCTATTAAAGAGAGATTGGATAAGAGTAAGTCATTAAAGCGCGCGCGAATCAAGCCAACTAAGCCATACAAGCTACCCAAGCCACCAATAAAACCAAGAAAACCAAAATACGATATCACTTGTGAAATTGATAACGAGGATAATAATATAAATAGCCCGGAAGATAATAACGAGGAACGATTATTGGGTCGCTTTCCGCCGCGTCGTCCAGGTCTAAACTTATATGATAATATGGAAATCTTATCCGTAATTAATGAGAGATTAAATAAGAAGAAGCCTAAAGAAGAGCCTAAGAAGCAATCAAGAAACATTCGTCTATCCAACGAACTTTACCCTCCGCCGAAATGGCCCTGGCCAATGCGACGTTATCACCAGTGATGTGTCGTAATAAATATGCATATTGATGACACCAAAATTGTTTAGACTTTTTTTTTAATTTTTACCCGACTACTGCGAAGCCAAAAGGGAGGATAATTATTTTGACAGTCTATGGATGTATGTATGTACCACCTATTTGCGCCTTAACTACTGATCCGATTATACTGAATGAAGTGTCAAAAGATTCGTAATAATAACCAAGGTAACATAAGGCTTATATAAATTTTATCAACATTTTGTATAAAGGAATATAAACCTTAGATTCTGACCTCGAAAAAAATTAAACAGAGATAAATATCCAGTGTTTGAAATCAAATGAAAGGTCTTGACGAGTACATTACAAATAAAAAAAAAGATTCCGACGAATTGACAACCTCCTCCTTTTTTAGAAGTCGGTTAAAAAACTATAACCCGACTACGTTAATAAAAAAAGGACAAAACAAGAATATATTATAGATATAGATAGAAATAGAGAAATGCATAGATATAAAAATGGTCATGGTCACATACTATATATACTATATAATACGAGTACCCAATGTGATTATGCCAGGAACACCTCCATTTTAACATAGGTACATGCAAGATATATGTATAATGGGTGTAGCCATCTATAATATATTCTATTATCGTCATTTTTTTATTAACGAAGTCAGGTTATAGTTTTTAATTGGATACGTTTCCGTTTCCCAGTAACACTAGCCATGCATTATCTATATTTTGAATTAAACAATATAATATAACCACGTCACGTCACGTCTGTACCATGACTATTTTTGTACCTACGCATTTCTCTATTTCTATCTATAATATTTTTTGTCTCTAAGTTTGTCTTTTTATTTGATCACGCATCATTCGTTATTAAAAGACCGATTTTTATGTTTCCGTAGTAGATAAAACTAAGTGTGGAACAGGTTTTAGACATTGTTTAATTCGAAAAAAAAAAACAGTGAAAAACTATTTTAGCCTTTAATAAATTAACACTACGAAAAGCAAATGTTAGTAGAATGGCAGATATAAACCTAGCTGAGTTTGTTGTGAGCTCTTCTCGGACCAATACGCTTTGCGCGAACCCTCGTAACTTCAATTTTAAGTTTTCAACTATATTATCACCATTCTAAAAATATTCTTACCTGACGTTTCGAAAATGCTTACAAGCACTAAGCCTAAAAAGAAATTAATTTCAACTTTGACTTGTTCATATTCAAGCTATGGTAAAGGTGTTGCAGGATCCCAGTAGAAGGCGCGGGGTAAGACTAGTATAGGATATACAAAGTATAAGATCAACGATCTGACCACGTTCATAAAATCTGTTTTTAGAGAATTGATGTTTCATTGTTATAATCGTTTTCGTCGGGTATAGTGCTCCCAAAAACTCCCGAAACCGATTGTGTAGTTAAAAAGCATAATAAGTTTATTAAACGACTAGCGGACGCCCGCGACTTCGTCCGCGTGGAAATGAATGTAAACTTTCAAGCCCTATTTCACCACTTTAGGGGTTGATTTTCAAAAATTTTTGAATGACATTATATTTCATATTTTTTAATGATTTATGAACAAATTTTTAAAACTATAACTCTAACAATGAAGGACTTTCCATACAAACTTACAACCTCTATTTCACCCTCTTCTTTTTTTATTTTCGCAATAAAAAGTATCTTAAAACCTTCTCCGTATTATGGTCTTAAACCGTGCAAAGTTTTATTTGAATTCATTCATAGTTGTATGTCAGCGTGATGCCCAAATAACGAAAAAACACGGTCAGACAGACAGACACAAAAAATCGAAAAAAAAATATTTTTAGCTTCAGTATCGATTATATAACGCCCCCCAACAAAAATTTTATATAAAAATATTTTCAATGTACAAAATGTACAACTCGAATTCGTACTAAAAGTATAGATTCTAGATGACGCTGGCGTCCGTTATGCCACGGTAACGTCTGGTGTTACAAACGGTATAAGTAAAATCTCAAGTCTCAAAAAACGACAGACAATTATTAGACAATTTAGGTGTGATACATCTCCATATCTAATTCCTCTATGTATGCATGGCACTTGATTTTTCTAAACAAAAACTTTGGTTTAACTATCACCAGTCATAATTGCATTATGAAATTTACACTGAAATTAATTATTAGTATTGAAAAATTCAATTGTTTACACAATTACGTGGAAAATGTTAATTGAGAATGTGTTATAAAATCGAAGTGTTAAAGTTAATTTGTCACTACATTGTTGAGTGCCAATGGGTATTGTTCGAGTAAATATTATTATTATAGGTAAGTAAATCTAAATTAACTCAACGCATTCAAGCTATGTGCTTATTAGTAATTATGTGTTAACAGTTTTGTACCTTTAAAGTAGATTCGTTCTATCAGGCAGCAATCAGTTTGTGTGGTGCTAATTGAGTGGCATTCTTTCCGGTGGTAGGCTTCGGCCATGGCTTAGGTTACCACCCTACGAGCAAAGTCGCGCCGCCAAATGACTGATCATGTCATCTGACGTGGTCAGTCGTGTTCCGTCGCGTTGCTTGTAGAAGCCGTTTCAGGGGAGTTGGGTCTGTACAGTTGCGATGCATTTGATGACAATAAACCCGACTTGCTGATTAATTGCACCGGAGGTCTTGACTTGGAGGTTAGCGGGATCCGAAGCACGGTTCTCCGCTGGCCGACCGCAGTTAGTAGGGGGCCCAATTATAGGTAAGCCACCTATGAAAGGCTGCCCCGCCAACTAGCGAAAAATCCTGGAATGGCTTTCATCGTGCCGGTTGGCGACCGGAGAGAGGGTCCGATGACAATTTCCAGGGGGGTTCGGGCGTCCCCGCAGTCTCCAGTCAAGCCTTCCCTCAGTGTAATTACTTCGTAGGTTGAGGAGTCTATGAACGCGAAGCCTCGTACAACTACCATCCTTCCCGCCCTATTCACTCCTTAAAAACATGAAAAAAAAGCATATGAAAAGTAACGTTGCTCAGCGGTTGCACCCCCTCTCACTTAAAGTGCACCTCACCAATATCAGAGGATTGCACTCAAATCTCGTTGCGGTCCACCACCACCTGGAGACTGAGAGGCCACATTTACTTTTCGTGACGGAGACACAAATTTGGAGTCCATCAGATGAAGCATACCTACAGTACCCCGGCTATTCGCTTGAGTCCAATTTCAAACCTCACGCAGGGGTCTGTTTGTATACTCGTAACGACATCTGCTGCCGACGTCTCCGTAACTTGGAGGTACCCAATTTTTCCATCTTGTGGTGTTTACTGGATACAGATGCATGGAACAGATAATATATGCATGTGTCTATAGATCGCATAGCGGTGACCAGGAGACAACTCAGATGTTTCAGTACCTTAGTCAGACGGCTGACATTGTCCAACGTCGGTATCCGACTGCTCAAATGGCGTTTCTGGGGGATTTTAATGGCCACCATGAAGACTGGTTGTTCCCTTACCAGACTACTGACCACGCCGGGCGAGAAACATTGAAATTCGCCTTGACGCTGGGTCTTTCCCAGCTTGAACACGAAGCAACCCGGATACCGGACGTTGACGGTCACACGCCTAATTGTTTGGACCTTCTGCTGACCACCGACCCTGACCGGTATTCAGTGTCAGTTGCAGCCCCACTGGGCACTTCTGACCACTGTGTGGTTAAGTCGGTATTGAATTATCACCCTTTGGACCCAGGACCTGCTGGTATCAGACGGGTGTGGCGATATAAGTCAGCAGATTAGACGAGATGCGGCATTTCTTCGCGTCTTATCCTTGGCGGCAGGTATGCTTCTCTTCTATTGATCCGTCGAGCTGTGAACAAGCTAAATCGCAAGTGATATGTCAAGCAATGGAGTATTTCATTCCATTTATTGACATGTCGCTGGATGGCAAAGTTCCAAGGTGGTATAACGCTGCTTGCGCTGAAGCTGAGTATCTTAAAAACTCAGCGTTTGCAGCTTGGGCTGAAGCCCGAACACTCAAAGCTCCGGACATCACCTCAAAGAAGAGAGCTTTCAACCTAGCTGCCAAGTCCTACAAGAAGGCTCTTAAGAAGGCTCGTTTCAACCGTACAAACCGCATTGGAGCCAAACTAGCTACTTATCCGCGTGGCAGCAAAGCTTTTTGGTCCCTTGCGAAATCTGTCGAAACGAACTTCTGCCGTTCATCATTACCACCTCTGCTTAAACCTGATGGATCGCTGGCTTTTTCCGCTAACGACAAGGCCAATCTTTTGGCCAGTCTGTTTGCGAAAAATTCACATCTAGATGCTGGAAGTGCCTCACCACCAACTCTAACACCTTGCGACTCTGAGATGTCAGAGATACATATCCGCCAATGTGAGGTTTTAAAAGTACTTCGTAGCTTGAATGTGAATAAGGCTAGTGGTCCTGACGGTATACCAGCAATAGTACTGAAAATCTGTGCCGCTGAGTTGTCTCCTGTACTAACACGCCTATACCGCTTCTCTCTCAAGTCTGCTCGCGTTCCGAAAGGTTGGAAGATTGCCAATGTACAACCTGTACCGAAAAAGGGAAGCCGTGCTGACCCGGCCAATTACAGGCCAATTGCAATCACGTCCATACTTTGTAAAAGTATGGAGCGTGTATTGAACAACAGGCTCCTGGCATACCTCGAAGAAAATGATATTTTGTCGGACCAACAGTATGGTTTTCGACGCAACCGGTCCACAGGAGATCTTTTAGTGTATGCCACTCACATCTGGGGCGAGGCTGTTGACAAGTGCGGTGAAGCGCTTGCCGTTTCACTGGACGTGTCAAAGGCTTTTGACCGGGTCTGGCATGAAAGCCTTTTAAGCAAACTTCCTTCCTACGGAAGATACCCTCTAGCCTTTGTCATTGGATATCTGATTTCCTGAGTGAGCGATCATTTCGAGTTGTCGTGGATGGCATCTCATCTGATCAAATGGCAATTAATGCCGGTGTACCTCAGGGATCAGTTCTCTCTGCTACACTTTTCCTGCTGCATATAAATGATCTGCTTAAACCCGGTATATTTGGGTATGCAGATGATAGCACTGTAACAGAGAGATATATGTCCAGTCCCCGTGCTAGTGGGGTTGAGGTCCATGAACAACGAGAGGCTTTGGTGCAACGCATTAATTTAACCTTAAATGAGGTGTCTGAATGGGGAGATGCCAATTTGGTTAAGTTTAATGCGGAAAAAACTCAGGCATGTTTGTTCACTGCCAAAAGGAGCCCCTTCCATCTGACTCCTACTTTCCGGAATATGTCTGTAGGAATATCTGATAGCTTAGAGCTTCTTGGCGTAACCATATCGTCCAAACTCAACTTCGGACAGTTCATTGAATCTAAGGCAAAAACTGCAGGCAAAAAACTTGGCATCCCTAATAAAGTCAAACGGTACTTCACACCAGAACAGCTTCTATCGTTATATCAAGCTCAAGTTCGATCGTGTATGGAGTACTGCTCCCACTTGTGGGATGGCTCCGCCAAATACCAGCTTGCTGCTTTAGATTCAGTGGATAAACGCGCTAGAAGACTCATTGGCAATGAGGCTTTAACTGACTGTAAGCTTCAAAGCTTAGAGCATCGCCGAAAGGTTGCCTGCCTATCGGTGTTCTACAAGATATATTTCGGGGAGTGCGCTCAGGAACTGTTCGATCTTGTGCCACCTTCGCCGTTTTACCATAGGACTGCTAGGCATCGCAGAGATCTGCACCGCTACGCTGTCGAAATCCCTCGGGCGCGTACCAAGCGGTTTAGTTCCTCATTCCTTATACGCACTGCAAAGATGTGGAATGCTCTCCCAGCTTCAGTTTTCCCCACCACCTACAATATGGGTATTTTCAAGTCAAGAGTGAATAGGCATCTTCTAGGCAAGCGCGTTCCACCATAGGCTGCATCATCGCTTACCATCAGGCATGATTGCAGCTAAGCGCTTGCTTATTCAAAAAAAAAAAAAAAAAGTTTATTTATTTATTATTTTTTAATATTAACATTTTTTTTCTTGATATAGTATAGTATAGTAGTAAACGCCCCGCGTAGTTCCAAATAACGTGCATTTCTATTGGTAAAAGAATTTTCAAAATCCGTTCAATAGATCCAGAGATTACCCCTACAATGCACCAAAGGAGATGGTCAAAAATTGCACGTAGCCCAGAATCAGTCATTGTACCCTGGCGGAAATAAAAAAAAATATTTTTTTAAACTATTTTTGATTATACAAATCTACGAATTTACTTTAATTCTTTCGAAATTATATTCATGCTCTCCCAAGAAATGCAACACTAATATGGGTAATAATGGCGGATTGATGACGTTTTCAATGCAGTAGTCGATTTCACGTTTGCTGTCAATTGTCATGTCATAGTTTCTTTAAGGACGCCATCTTGATATAACTCAAAAACTTGGGTTATAATTTTATTTATTTCTTTTATCTAGTTAGATTTATTCACTTATTTAGATTTTAATAAAATCCTTCTTGTTTTTAAATTTTAATGATACGGGGTACAAGAGTGTGTGTCTTTTTATAATGTAACTAGCAGACGCTCGCGCAAAATAAAGCAGTTCTCAAAGCTACAGATAATAATGATTATTTTGCAGCATTAACGGTGTTAAGTGTTAACTATTGTAACACTGAACCATCTAAAGCTAACGATGCTTATCAAGGAGACATCAGTCATGTCACAAGAGAAGCTATTAGCGGACAAGAGAACATAACAAAATATCATTTAGACAAGGGACATGAAAATCCCTTTGTACAAGAGAAAGTCAACACGAAAGGGGAAACTAATCTAAACGCAAATAGACGGACACTATTCTGGCCAAGGAAAAAGCTAAAGAATCAAATTAAACAAATGGACCAATATAAAAGTATAGAACTATTAGATGCTATTAAAGAGAGATTAGATAAGACACGGCAACGAAAGATGCCCGAAAGAAAACCACGCAATCCGCGAAAACCAGGCAAGCAAGGAAAACCAGACAAGCAAGGAAAACCAGGCAAGCCAGGAAAACCAGACAAGCAAGGAAAACCAGACAAGCCAGGAAAACCAGGCAATCCAAGAAAGCCATCAAATGGGAATAACTATGAAGTGGATATGTCTTTAGAAGTTAACATCAATGAAGAAGATAACAACGAAGAACGATTAATGAGTCGCTATCCAAAGCCACGTCCGGGTCTCAAATTATATAATAATGGGGA
This sequence comes from Bicyclus anynana, assembly GCF_947172395.1. Taxonomy (NCBI): domain Eukaryota; kingdom Metazoa; phylum Arthropoda; class Insecta; order Lepidoptera; family Nymphalidae; genus Bicyclus; species Bicyclus anynana. Next base: position 13,388,720 of record NC_069100.1, on the reverse strand, counting down.
ATTGATAATCGAACTTAATAACAGATTAAATAAAGGACAGCCATTGCAACACCTAAAGTCGCGGTTGCCGCCAAACTTTTATGATGAATATTAATCAGGTTAAGTTTACTACTGAATGCCCACGACATCGTTGGGAAAAAAATAGTGCAAACAATCATCCCTTAAATTAAATTTTAATTACAGTAAATAGAAGTATGTATTTCGATTCCGTCCGCGTGTAATTCAAGTATGAATTACACGATTTCCCCCTATTCCCATGGGAACGGGCACTACGCGGGTGAAACCACAAGGCCTCTGCTCATGTATTCTAATCAAAAAGTGTGATTTTCGAGACTTTGCGGTTATCGCAAAGCAATTAATTTTTTTATACATTAAATTTTTAAAATAACTGATTGAAACATTGGCCATTGTATCATATAGTACAAGATCCGGCATAAGAAATATACGCCCTCATCTGTTATTTGGAATAAGAAATAAATGATGGAAAATATTCACAATGACACATTGCAAATAGGTTTTCTAGTAAGGCCGAATGGTATTAAATGACTGAATTTCTTATTAAATTTATTAAATCTACTTCCCTCATTGGTTAATTAAAAGAAATCCTACACTAGTTAAAAGACTATAACCAATAGAATTGAAAATCTAAAGGTTGCCTGCATTCACTCAGCAATTTTCGAGTTGCCAGCTTAGGTATACAGCTACAGTTAAGTAATGGTATTTATAATTACCTATACCCTTATCAGTTATTGATTAGTGTAAGGTCCGTTTATATTTACAGACACAGTGTTTCACAGACAAGTAGCGTGCCAGACACCCACAGACACCATCTTTTCACACTGCCCAGCAGGTAACTAGAGACACGTAAAGTCCTTTTCATGAAAGTCGCGGCGATAATGTCTTAATGGCGCTCATTGTCATTTGGTAATGGCGGTCTTATTGTCATTTGTGTAAGTTTTCTGTAAATTTTACTTCAGGTTTCATGAAAGGGACTCTACAGACATGAACCGCACAGACAAAATATCCACTAGGTGGACCGAGGACATGAAGCGGGTTGCAGGGAGCCGCTGGATGCTGGCGGCCTGTGAGCTGTTTTAAAGTCAATACAAGAGGCATATGTCCAGCAATGGACGTCCATCTGCTGGAAATTGCCTTTGATCTAGTTCATGGTTTCCTAGATTTTGTATAAAAATGTGTCTGGCATAAATATATAAAATATAAATAGGGTATTATCTATCATTTATTTCTTATCACTAATAAATAACAGAAGGGGTTATATATTCCTATTACCGGATCTTAGACTATTAATTGAAATATGGAATTTGCAATCAAACTAATAATTTGGCATACATAATAGGGATGATGACAGTTTTTTAAATTGTATATAAATTAAGAGTATACTAATAGTAAAGCAATTTTGTAAAAGGAACAGGGTATCTGCGATCATTACTTTCGGAGCTACAGGGATTTAAAGAGTCAGATTTGCGGCGCTGCCGCGGATCCCTGAAAAACGCCCCATACAAAATGGCTCGAAAAAATGACGTCATAGGCAATGTAATGATCGTTTGATTTGTATGCGCGTTCAAACAAAATTACTAATATCTATGTTATTTGTGCGTTTATCTTTATAGTTCATTTATTAAAAAATGTCACATTTAATGTAAGGAAGCTAAAACTGTATAAATTTTCATCTAATTACGATAAAAAAAATTTAATAGTTTTTGAAATTTTATAATCTCATTTATTTTGCAAATATCCAGACAATCTTTGCTTTTTATGTATAAATTAGTTCATATTGACCCTATTTACCCGAATGTATCATAAAAATCAATATATTCAAACCTAGTCATCATCCCCATTGCAAGAAGTTAAAATGTACTCAGTCAATACGTAAAATGTTAAATTGGACTAAGGAGTGATTAAAATATCGTAGTCTTAAAATTTATGTATTCCTACATTGTTAACTGGCAATGAGCGCTGTACGAGTAAATGACCACTTACCATCTTAAGTTAGACATAAGTGCTATAAGTAAGGGATAAAAAATAATTGAAAAGAACTTCCCGGCTCTTCGAAAGACAAAGAAATCATTAAATAGAAATGTCGAGTGTTTGTGACAAGGGAGTTTGAGCTTTATTGCTATGTAGAGATGGTTTTAATTTGGCTTGTACGTTGATAACTTGTTTACTTGAATCTGGACTGCCTTGCCTTGGGGAGGGCGTAGGCTCAGTGCGGCGGAATATACGGTTGGATAATTGTGCAAACAAATAATAATGTCGTAGCTATCGACCCATATTCGGCTCACCGCTGAGCTCGAGTCTCCTCTCAGAATTAGAGAGGTTACACCACGCTGGCCCAATGCGGATTGGGAGACTTCACACACGCAGAGAATTTTGAAAATTCTCTAGTATGCAGGTTCCCTCACGATGTTTTCCTTCACCCTCTGAGACAAGTGATATTTAATTTCTTAAAATGCACACAACTGAAAAGTTGGAGGATCCCACACCCTCCGGAATCGGAATACTAATTACGAAAAACATTCTATTAGTAACACTTGGTAAGTTGTACAAAAAAAATATTATTGGCTACAGTCACGCCTGGTACTAATGGAACGAAAGATCACGAAGATGTATGGTGGAACGTGCTTGCGTAGAAAGTGCCTATTTACTCTTGACTTAAAGATACCTACGTTGTAATTACTTTAATTAACTTATCACTGTTAATCAGGAACAAATAATTTGTAGGATGAGGGCATCGTGAGGGTGTAGATCACTGCGATATCAGCCATTTGTATGGTAAAATGTTGAAAGTAACTAGGTACATCGAAAACTTCCTGGGCATACTCCCCGAAATAGATGTTGTAGAAACCGCCTATCGCCCAGTTGGAGCATCGCCGAAAAGTTGCCTGTATGTCGGTGATCTACAGGATTTATTTCGGAGAGTGCGCTCAGGAACTTTTCGATCTAGTTCCCTCTTCACCTTTTTACCATATAACTTTGGTAGTTGATGTCCCCTGGACACGTACGAAGGCGTTTCGATTCTTCGTCCCTGATCCGGACTGCGAAGTTATGGAATGCCCTTTCAGCTTCCGTTTTCCCTACCTTCTACGCAAGCGCGTTCCACCATAGGCTGCATTATCGCTTACTGTCAAGCATGATTGGAACCAAACGCTAACCCAAATAATGTAAAAAAAGTAGTTACGGTTCGTATAGAACCCAGTAAGAAGAGCCAGTCTTGATCGTTGAATATGTAAAGATGGCATAAGAAGTTCACAAGAAACAGACATATGCCAGCAGTCTCTGATTATTCTATAAGCTATTTAAGCAATTGCTTAGGGTAGCACCAGACACGACGGAAAAAAATGAGCACTCAAAAGTTTAAGCAATTTCAAAAACCGCGCAATTTTTTTAATAGATTTTCGTAGTTTACTTAAGGATACGTAGGCTCATTGAGGAAGATTGCTTGGGGAATCAAATTTTCTTTTCATTATGCTTAGGTGACTGACTAACTGTCTGTCTGACTCATGTGTGATTGTTAATTCAACGCGGCGTAAACGAAACCATAGTCCTTTTTTATGAGAGAAGTCCCCCAGTCGAATGCCTTATTGGCGCTCATTGGTATTTGGTAATCGCAGTCTCATTGTCATTTGTGTAAGGCGCCGTCAATTTTAGTTCAGCAAGCAAGATGCTTCTGCGCTCGCCCAAACCCCCCGGTGACGCCGTAGTGGTCCCACATGGAGCCATCGGCACTTACTCAACACGAAAAAAAAAAAAAAATAACAAGAAGGGCGACACACAAGGCAAAAACTCATTATAAAAACATCGTTACAGATTAGCTCTACAGCTAGATATTATATTACTTTGGTTGTCACCGTCTCAGAACTGTCAAACAATTTAAATTCTGCTTCTAAACGTAAGGAAACGTCGAGCAAACCGCTCGACGTTTCCTTCACCCGTATGCGCTCAGATATCAATTGAACGAATTATTTATGAATGTAGATCACCTTGGAGGCTAAATATACAAGACTGCCGCTCTGGTAATTAACTCATTGTGCTGATTTACTTGTAGGCAATGACATTATAATATGTACCTACTTCTACATTGTTTCATTTATATTATTTTGGTAAGAAGTTCCTTTATAAAGCGACAGCCTATCAGACCTGACTGAGTTTGTTGTGGGCTCTTCTCAGACCAAGGCGCCCTCGCCCTTTGGAACCCTTGTTACATTAACTTTGAGTTTTCGACCAATTATTATCAACTATTGTAATTATCGTCGTCGTCATCGTCATCAACCCATATTCGGCTCACCGCTGAGCTCGAGTCTCCTCTTCAGAATGAGAGGGGTCAGGCCAATAGTCCACCACGCTGGCCCAATGCGGATTGGCAGACTTCACACACGCAGAGAATTAAGATAATTCTCTGGTATGCAGGTTTCCTCATGATGTTTTCGTTCACCGTTTGAGACACGTGATATTTAATTTTTTTAAAATACACACAACTAAAAAGTTGGAGGTGCATGCCCCGGACCGGATTCGAACCTACACCCTCCGGAATCGGAGGCAGAGGTCATATCCACTGAGCTATCACGGTTCTGTTGTAATTATAATCTAATTATATTATTACCTGACCTTCCGAAACTGTAAACTAAGCCTAATTCAAGTTAACGAACTTTGACTTTGACTTTGACCTTCCATGTTATAAGAGCTGTAAGTTCGTCAATCCACGCTCTTACTATAGGTAAGAACGGTTGACATATATAGTATTTGTATAATGATGGCTTTGGCCAGTAACAAACTTAAAACCTGTTACGTCGTAAACCAAACGAATGTCTACCAATCACATGCTCTTTGGAGACTCCTCCTAAAATGCGTTGGAATCCGTGTGTTTTCGGGATAAACCACCCAAGATAAACAAAAATGAGTAGACAGGTGGAAATTATAACTACACAAAAACACTACAAGTCGTTCTATTTCTTTCGGCGTAATTACTTTGTTTCAAGTCCGTTTTTCCGTATGAAATAATACGAAGGAATATTTCACCCACCCATATTTCATCAAATCAAATAATTTATATATATATGGATTTAAGTAAGTTTTAAATGTTATTATTTATTTCGAAAATATTTGGTATAACCTGATTACTCACATACATAGGTGCATCGACACAGATGAACTAAAAGTTGTGAACAAAAATCATATAATTACTGTAGAACTTCAAACGAAATAATTAGACTTATTTGCACCTACATTGGGTATCTAAATGCGATTTTAAATTAAAAATAACACGCTTATATTTAATTAATATCTGGTAAAACTTGATTACTGTATCAGAACAATGAAGTAAAAGCTGGGAATAAAAATCTTATAATGGGGATGATGACTAGGTTTGAATATATTGATTTTTATGATACATTCGGGTAAATAGGGTCAATGTTAACTAATTTATACATAAAAAGCAAAGATTGTTTGGATATTTGCAAAATAAATGGGATTATAAAATTTCAAAACTATTCAAAATATTTTATCGTAATTAGATGAAAATGAATACAGTTTTAGCTTCCTTACGTTAAATGTGACATTTTTTAATATGGGAACTATAAGCATAAACGCACAAATAACAAAGATATTAGTATTTTTGTTTGAACGCGCATACAAATCTAACGATCGTTACATTGTCTATGACGTCATTATTTCGAGCCATTTTGTATGGGGCGTTTTTCAGGGATCCGCGGCAGCGCCGCAAATCTGACTCTTTAAATCCCTGTAGCTCCGAAAGTAATGATCGCAGATATCCTGTTACTTTTACAAAATTGCTTTACTATTAGTATACTATTAATTTATATACAATTTAAAAAACTGTCATTATCCCTATTACTGTCAAACTTCGAACGGAGAATCATATTAATAGCACCTACATTTGGTTTCCAAATGTAGGTGCTTTTTAAATTAAAGAGAGAGACGAATATCTTAGCATTCCATGGATTCACCGTGCGGGTGCCGGGTCCATCGCGTGGTAGAGAGAAAAACACCAAGCAAAGTCCAGGACTTGTGACTACTGGATGTGGGGTTGAAGAATTCATTGACAATCGATCAACACTCCCCTTCTCTGCTCGTGTTGTTCTCCCTACCTATCCAAATTTGGTAAGATCCTATTAGAGCAGCTTTGGATACTCGTTCTAATATAGAACTAGCTGCACTTCTAGAGAGGCCAAGGTCTTTAAATAGAGAGATTTTGCTGACATATATTTAACTAATATCGGAAGTAAATACAGTATCAGGACAGATGAAGTAAAAGCTGCGAATAAAAATCTTATAATTATCGAATAAAGTACATAAACTTATTACTATCACCTACCTTTGGCATCCAAATGCGCCTTTATCTGGTCCGCCTTCGCCTGTAGCTTGGTCTGCATCGTCTCCGCACCTTCCTTCATCTTGGCCAGGATACCTACAATATATAGCCTTTAAAGTCTTTTTCAGATAGGAGTAGCATGGTGCGGCTGACAGTTCGTTTCGCTCTTGAAAGTTGGCCGCGTTTCGCGATGCCCATGCTATCACTAAAGTTAAATTTATTTATTTACTATGTCTAATTTATTATATATTTACTTTATCTTAATTTATAAATGCGAAAGGTCATCACGAAATTTGAAATTGACGTACAAAGTTGAAATTTCGCAGGGAGGTAGTCTATAGGTAGTAGGTATTCGCTAAGAACGGATTTTGCGATTTTGATTAAAAAGATCTAAGGGCGAACGAAGTCGCGAACGATCGCTAGCTAGAAACACCTTGAAAATTTTCGTTAAAATTAAATGGGACCGATCTCGAAGTGTAAAAAAAAATTCTTTTAAACAAAAACAGAATTTTCAAAACTGTATAATAAATGACGAAGGTACCAAACATACATACGCGTCGAATTGAGAACCCCCTCCATTTTATAAAGTCGGTTAATAATATATATATAGATTTGGCGTTTAAAAAATGTTAGTTTTGAGTGATATCGCATTTTTAGCGTTTTTTTTCTTAATTTATTTTTAAATGTGTATATTTTTTTAATATAAGTGGATGGTCCCTAAACAATACTAACCGTGTTTGTCCTTTTCTTTCAAAAGCCTTTCCATATCTCCGGCCTTGTCTTTCACACGACCGAAGAAATCTATCCCATTTAGAAAGCGTGCGCGAAAATTCACCACATAAACATGAATACCATTAAATTCAATAACAAAAATAGCATTAAGAGTCCGTGTATGTATTTTTTTTTTTATTCTTTAAAAGTTAACTACAATCTCACCTGATGGTAAGTGATGATGCAAAATTAAATGGAAGCGGGTTAACTTGATAGGAGTAGGATGAAAATCCACACCCCTCTCTCTCTCTGACTCTTTATGACTAATTTTTTTCCATGACAATTTTTTTATGATAAATATCTACTTACTTCCTTTGAATTACTGACCTATGGTAGGAGCAAGAAGATGACGTATGCCTGACTATACCAGGTTCTAGTCCTATAGTCTTAAACCGAGCTATAGTTTGAACAATTACAGTCCTATTTACAAACATGCACTGAGATATAAACCTAATTTCCTTCAAAGTAAAGTGAACTTTAAACAGTAGAAATAAGGTCTACTTTACTTTAAAGAAAATTGATGATTTAATCTCGGTCCATATTTATGAATATGACCATTGAAGTGTAAATAAAAAATAATAAATGAGGCAGCCTTACCGGATATCCGTTTAGCAGCGTCCGGGCTCGCCGACTGCGTCAGTGCTGCCACCTTCATATACTCGCTCGTGATCAGACCGGCAGCCTAACAAGAAATTAAAAAGAAGTTATACACTAAAACATAGTAAAAAGAAGTTATACACTAAAGTATAGTGAAAAAAGTTATACACTAAATCATAGTGATGAGAAGTTATACACTAAAACACAGTGAAAAGAAGTTATAACCAAAAGCATAGTGAAAATAATTATCCACTTAAGCATAGTGAAAGGAAGTTAAACAATAAAACACAGTTAAAAGAAATTATACACTAAAGCATAACTAAAGTACAGTGAAAATAACTTAACACTAAAACATAGTGAAAAGACTTAACTTAAAATTTTAAACTTAAAACTTAACACTAAAACATAGTTATACATAAAAGCATGGTGAAAAGAAGTTATACACTAAAGCATGGAGAAACGAAGTTACACAATAAAGCATAGTAAAAAAAAATATACACTAAAGCATAGTGGTAAAAAGCATAGTGAAAATAAATTATAACCTAAAGCATAGTGATAAGAAGTTATACATTAAACTATAGTGAACAAAAGTTATACAATAAAGCATTATAAAAAGAAGTTATACACTAAAGCATGGTAAAAAAAATATACAAAAAAGTATGGTGAAAAGAAGTTATACACTAAAGCATGGCGAAAAGAAGTTATACAATAAAGCATAGTGAATTTTAATGGTTGATGAAATGATGAAAATTGGTTGAACTTTATTTATATGTATTGATAATTTCATACAAGTAAGTTTAGGGTATTCATGACCTGACCTTTATTTAGAAAATTTCACTAATTAGAGCCTCAATAACTCAATAGAAAGAGCGGACTCATCATCGTAGGGTGGTGGTTCGATCTCCGTCCCGTTGGTCTATTATTGTACCCACCCCTGATACAGTTTTTCCCGAGTAGTTGGAGGGGAATGGGAATATTGGTCATATTTAAAAGATATGGCAAATATTCTTTTTAAAAAAAATATATATACTAACCTCAAGGCTCGCTGGGCTCATGGCTGAATACTCCTCGCTCAACAGTTCCACGATCAGGCCTTCGATGTCGAAGAACAGGATATGGCTCTCTGGGTCTGTACAAACATACATCTATTTTAAAATATGTTTTAACAATAATAAAAGAATTGTGTATTATGGGACACCCGAGACAAGCAAAACTTCTTTCGCAGTCCACATAAATCCCTGTATAAGTCATTTACAAGTACAAGTTTACTTGAGTACAATCTCACCTGATGGTAAGTGATGATGCATTATATTACATGAACATTTTAATTTTTAAATGTTTTTTGACAATTCGAGCCAAATCGCTGTAGGCCATGATGGTCTATAATTTATGCGTCGTTTCGTGACGTTACTTTAAAAAATCCTTTAACAAACGGAGCGTTTGACAAAAATATTAGAATTAGTTTGACGTTTAGTACATCAAGTAACTTTGTGACGTCACAAAATGGACGACAGCGAATTTGACGTTTGAAAGAATACGTGATATTTAAATTAAGTTTTACAAAAAATCCTTAACTTTTATTAATTAATATCGATATATTTGGGACACCAATACCACAAAATAAATTTTGTTTATATAAATTTGAGTCAAGTACCCTATTTTAACGGCTTCTGTTCCGTAGCAATTGTACAAAAGTAAGAGTGACATTTCCAGTTCAGTCGTTATTGGTCGGCTATCTTTTTCTATTTCTCACTCTCAGGTCTCCCTCCTTATATCAGAGAAGATATGAAGCTTAGACCCACTACACTGCTCCAATGCTGGAGGAAGATAGAGACACTCACCGGCGGGGTTGGACCGGAAGCCCTGGATGGTGAGCGGGGCGCGTCTCGCCCTCGCAGGCTCGGCGAGCGGGCCGGCGTTGCCGCTGCGATCCGTCGCCTGCAGCGCTGCTAATCCGCGCTGTGTTGCCGCACGCATTGCGTTCAGGTTGCGGTGACGCAGACCTCTGCAGCAAGGGAGATATATACAGGATGTCACATTCACGGATCAAACTCAAGCGGACCTCTACAGCAAAGGGTATGCATATACAGGGTGTCCCATTCACGGATCACGGATCAAACTTAAATGGAAGATCATCATTAACAACCCATATTCAGATCACTACCTAGAGCATGAGTCTCCGCTTAGAATAAGAGGAATAAGAGAGGTTAGGCTAATAGACTTCACACATAGAGAATGAAGAAAATTCTCAGGTATGCCGGTTGCCTCACGATGTTTCCTTCTAAGACACGTGATATTATGAAAGGCATGGGTTTTTTATCTCTCATGTTTGATTAGCACTGCGAAAATATGGAACGCCCCTCTGACTTTTGATTTTACAATACATAGCCGCCATAAAGTAAATAGGTATCTTCCAGTCCAGGCAAACACATACGAGTAACTACAAACCGTACGAGTATTTTACAAGTTCCTCGAGTACATTCATTATTTATGTTATTGTGGAGGAAAGGTATTTGTACTATGTTGTTGCAACGATATTGGTATAAATAATAGGGTGTTTGATGACTTGAGCTCAGTTGTTTGTTAGGCTGCGTGGACACCGTCACGCTGCTAGTCGCGCTAGTAATTTTGAGCAAAAATGTTTTGTGTTGTAATTATTGATAATGTTTTATGATATAATTATTGATTATTGATCATAAATTGTTTATTTTGGGCATGGAGAACACGTCGGGCAGGGGAGGTGAGTGTTTATGCATTCTAAAGGGATCTTAAACCTACTCCCAAGGTCACAAGTCCTGGGACCTGCTCGTTGTGTTTCCTCTACAACAAAAGGATGGTATAATCACAGTCGCTGCTACTCGTCGCGTCACACGTAGGCTGCGTCTTTGCCTCCTATCCTATCCATTTTAATAATGAAAATTATGAGCTTCAATATAAAATATTATCAGTTTTCAGATGTGCATATGTGTATATGATTGAAATAAGACGACTCACCGGAAGAAGTGCACAGCTGGATTGGCCAGTCCCTGCAGGTCAGTGCCAGCAGTCATGGCGCCACCCAATTCGTTTTCCAAAGTCTCATCGCATGCCGCCAAAACCTCCTCCGCTATCATACCTGTTTGATAAACATAAGGTCTTTATTTTCAGGGTTCCGCAGCTCAGACCAAGGCACGTTTGAAAACCTCAAAGCTTTAATTTTGTATGCGACTTTACTTGTCACCAAACAAAATTAAAGATTTCCAATTCCTTTTTAATCAACAACAAAATGCATTCAAGATTCAGAACGAACATAAGGTTCTAACTGAATAAACGAAATGTGACTTTAAAAAAGTAAAAACCAAACTCTCACAGGATTACTTGATTGTACGTCTAACCACAGAAATACATAGTAGGCTAACTACCTATTAGGAGTCAAGACTGAGGATCCATTTCTACAGAAATGCTTAAATTAATAACAATTTACATTTTATATAAACATAACTGACCCGTGGATTTCGTACCACATAAAACTTTCGTAGTAATGTGGATTAGTAGCGGACGTCCTTCTGTGAAATTCTCTTTTTGACAAATTCCACGTGCACCATAAATTTTTTGGATGTCCAATTTATGTCTATAACTTCATCCAAATCGGTTCAATGGTTTATCCTTGAAAAGGTAACATAAAAACAAACTTACTTCCGCATTTATAATATTAGTATAGACTATGGATTTAATCGAAAGTATCTGTGGATTTAGCATTAATTTATTTTACTTCACAGATATAAGAGGTAACTACATTTATAAAGTGTCAATTCTTAGTATTGAAACCAGCGTACCCAGGGGCGTGGCCTAAATGGCTGTTTAATATTTTTTGTGAAAAATGAAATATGTCATCCTTTGAATATTATTTATTCCTTTTGTCACAGAACTTAAACAAGACTGCTAGTACATGCGCGGACACGTTTGCGTTGTTCCGCACACCCGGGTGTACGCGGGCCACGCCCCTTGCTACTTCTATTGCTAAAAGCGTTAGCTTTTAGCGTTGTCTGTTCTGTGTTTTACTTCAACATTATCAAACTTACCGTGTAAAACTCTATCGAGATGGCCAGTCTCCATCTGCCACACGTAGACAGTGCCATCGCTACAGCCCACCACTATGAAGTCGTCCAGTGGCCGCCATTTGATGGTCACCACGGGGAACAAGTGGCGGGACGCGAGAGTCACACACTTCCTTTCGGCGAGACCTAGCAAATTGCATATAAGTCAAATATTAGAGAGATACTTTTCTATCAAGATAATAGATAATCATAAAACAACACAATTCTTCTACTTATCATCATTAACAACCCATATTCGGCTCTCTGTTTAGGCCTTAGTCCACCACGCTGGCACAATGCGGATTGGCAGACTTCACACACGTAGAGAATTAAGAAAATTCTCACTAATGCAGGTTTCCTCACGATGTCTAACGATCAATGAATCAACGACGTCATTAATTCGCCCCATTTTGCATGGGGCGTTTTTCAGGGATTCGTGGCAGTGTCGCAAATCTGACCCTTTTAATCCCTATAGCTCCGAAAGTAATGATCGTAGATATCGTGTTACTTTTAGAAAATTGCTTTACTATTGCGTTCCTAATTTATGTGCAATTTAAAGAACTGTCATCATCCCTATTGTACTGCCCCGAAGCAGACTGAAATATGTGGTGATCTATAGTATAGTAGGATATAACTTATTACTTACTCAATAAGGTAACGCTGTGGTCGGATGCGACGGAGCAAACGCATTTCTGGATTCGGGGCTGCAAATAAGAATATCAGCTGTAGTCAACTCCTATAAACTATTATTTCCAAAATTTCATTGACTTTCAATTAAAGCCTGTTTGTTTAGTGAAGTCTGATGAGACTAGAATATGTTTTGCGTTGATTCCACAGACTAACTGATGTAAGGCTGGTTTTCACTACTACTAAAGATGCTGACCGTCGGCGCTGACAGACGATAATGTATGTATGAATTTCTAGGGAGCGTTTCAGAATAACGAGTAACGCGCATGCGTGTTGCGCGTCGGCGCCGCGTAGCCGTCGGCGCTAACTACCTTTTTTTTCTGATTGTGTAAGTGCCGTAGGCTCCTTATGGGACCTCAGCGGCGTCACCGGGGGTTTTGGGTGAGCGTAGAAGCATCGCCTGATGGGGCCCGAAGGTAGAAGCAGAGTAGATGGGCGGAACGACTCTCTAAGGGCGTCTCTGAGACTCGGATTTCGGCTTAGAGGGCCGTTCGGGAAGGGTGTTTGGTTATACAATCATGTCGAATCTCGATGTGGATACAGGCCGAGTAATCGACGAAGTACGTCTGAGAAACCATTTGTGGGATGCATCCGATCCAATGTACAAAAATAAAGACACCAGAAACAAATCCTTTGAAGATATTGCCGTCACACAAAATGTCCTGCGACTGCTCTCTGCTCAGTGGATGAATATGACGTCTCTGTCGTCGTATTTTATTTCTTTTTTTAGGTAATACAAAGCAGCAATGATAATTAATGACCTTCGCATTGTTGTGCGTCTGTAATCCGCAGCGATCAGCACGATACTAAACGTCTGGCGCTGACTCTCAGCGCTGATAAGCTACGCGCTGAGCTGTCAGCGCCGACGGTCAGCGTCCAGTCAGCGTGACTCTAAATTAGCCTAAGTGTGTGGCGTATGTCACTTACGCTACAGTTGAGCGGCGGCACTATCAGCTGCGTGATCTCGCCGGCGTGCACACAGAAGCGATGCAGCAATGCGCCGCTGAACAAGTCCCACAGGCACACCGCGAAATCGATACCGCCAGACACCAGATGCGCTTTGTCGTATCTACAAAAGATACGTAATAGTTACTTGTTGTGCGTACGTAATTACTTGTTGTGCGAGGCAGCAAAATTGTTGTTGTGAGCACACGCATTCACGTGTTGAATATCGAGTATGTTAATGATTGCAGAATTGGACCACAAGCAAAGGAAGGGATTCAAAAATGAATCCTAAGATTCGAGATTAAATGCATAAAAGTGTTTGAAATCCCGCAGCAGAATCTACTGAGGGTAGGTTTAAAAAGAAAAATCCTAAATAATAACCTGTTTTCTCTTCGAATATCTTTTAAAAAGATTTCCCTCATTACCAAAATAAAGTAGTTCAATAAATTCATTTTGATTTGTTATAGTATGTAATTACTGTTAAGTGGAAGATAAACACACACCTGTGATGGACGTGGTGAGGGTACAGCAGACAGTTGACTCTGCCGTTGTGGCCGAGCAGAAGTTGGTGTAACGGCAAATCTGAAACAATGACATTGAAAGACCTCTGTGACTTCATCCACTTGATGACGAATAATAACGACTAGTTTGACCCACAAGCCCTTTTTTCTAGCCATATTTTGACTCTAGTTCCAAACATTTTCATAATAATAAGAGCCTTTATTCAGAATTTGTCCAATTGTTCTTTATGACTATTATGGGACTCAAAAGTGATTACAAATATAAGAAAACTAATGTCGAACAAAGGTTATGATTCACAACACTTGTCAGGACAACTTAATTAACAAATCAAACTGTAACCAAAATAAGACCCTACAATGGCAGAGAATGACCTTGAGTGAAGTACACGTACTTGTGAACGATGTGTGTAGGGTTAAAGGCGCCTTTTACTGATATCAAACACTCCCCTTTTCCACTCAAGTCACTCTCCCCGCCTATTCCAAGTAACCCATAAAGAATTACACAACAATAGATGTGGACGGTTCGAACGCCTCGAGCACACTGAAGCCAACACGAGATCGAGCGACGTCATATCCGTCACAGACTACTATTTCCAACACTAAACGGCGATAACATGACAAAGGCTTTTCTACAATTCTCGATCCCTTTCTGAACCATATTCATATTCAGGTCAAATTCTAATTCTAGTGGTGAAAGAATTTTCGAAAATCGATTCTTTAGATCCAGAGAGTACTCCTTATACAATACCACAAAACTCTTTATAATATTATTATATATTATTCTCAGTAATAGCTGCCGAACCGGTGGTAGTCTCTACAAATAGCCAATGTCACGCTTCGAAAGTGCTTGTAAGACATACCGTCCATCTGCTGATGGTTTCCATGCAGCAACTGCAGCTGAACGGTGTGCGTGGCGTTCACTATGACGATGGAGCCGTCCTCGCGCCCCACCACCAGTCTATTTGCAGCTAGCAGGTATATAGATGCCGTCAACTTCACTTCTGTAACCAATACAAATGTCTCTCAGTAATAATAGTACAAATATACATCACTCCTTAATCCACTTCAAGGGCAGATACCACTTCCTTCCATTTGCTGTGATACTTGCATGTCAACCATGCTCCTTCCATTCTTATCAATCTAAATATATAAAACTCAAAGGTGACTGACTGACATAGTGATCTACCAACGCACAGCCCAAACCACTGGACGGATCGGGCTGAAATTTGGCATGCAGGTAGATGTTACGACGTAGGCTTTAACGATTTTAATCAATTCTACCCCTAAGGGAATAAAATAGGGAATGAAAGTTTGTATGAAACTTAGTCAATTTTGCGGCGATTTGGAATGAAACTAGATTTTACTCTGGATTAACACATTGGCTACTTTTCATCCCGGAAAATCCATGGTTCCCGCGGGATTTGTCAAAAACTTAATTTTACGCGGACGAAGTCGCGGGCGTCCGCTAGTCCTTTCATACAACTACAAGTTTAGGGTGCTGACCTGGCCTTTACTAAGAATGTCCTTAATTTGATATTAGTACGTTCGCCTTGGCCTTCCCTTTCGAATATTCTCATTCACCTTATTGAATCTATGCAATGCTAAGATTAGAAGTGTTTCATTAAACTACGATTTAAGGAATCAACTTACCCGACTCATCAGGATGGCTAAACTGGTCCAATATGCCCACGGGACTAGGGTTCATTTCCGCCCACGCCATCTCCAGGCTCGTTAGCATGATCGGGGCATGAGCTAATAACAAAAAGAGAATTTATATTAAAAAAAACGCTAAGTGAGTCGAATTTAAGCAATGTAGGTGAGGTAACAATTTTCAACCATTTAACAAATGAGGGAAGGTCGTTTCTAATTCGGATTTTTGACTATAATTCTTGATTATAGTTCTTCATATAATTCTTGATTATAGTTGAAAATGGGAAAACATATTTGAGAGCTTACGTTGCGTTCGCTGCGTAAACAAAATTCCCCTTTGAGAGTTCTACAAGGGTCTTCACGCGGACGATGCCGCGGTTCTTTCACTAGTAAACCACATCAGTAAAACAGAGGCATCTATACTTACAAGCAGTCTGCCCAGGCTGAGGTACGGCTGCGTCGTCGACGTTCCACAAAGACACGACACCATGGGAATCCCCCCTTAGTAGCAACCTTCTCTGTTTGCCCCCCACTGACGTCAGCACGAAGCGCATCGCTGGGGGACATGACAGCAACTGGGAGAACAGAAACATCGATAAACGGCCGTATCTTCTAATATTAGTCATCGTTAATACTCTGAAGTGTTATAGAAATAATATGATTGAAAATGCGGCAATAAAATTTACAACCTGTAAGACTTTTGCTGAATTGTCGGACAATTTTCAGGGGGCATATTTGTCATCGGATGCAGCGAAGTCTGAAAGATGACTTAGAAGGAAAACGCCTCGTCAGTCATCAAAAACTTGATTGCTTATTTAGAATCATCATTAAAGATTACATTATTAATGGTGATAGTTAAACACAAACCTTATTGTCAGGATGGGCGAGTATACTAAACAGTGCTGGACTGTCGTGATCAACGGACGGACCATGAAACCCTTTGTGGTCTGGCACTGAGCTGTAAGCAATAGGCAATGTTAACCTGAAAACTCTTAACATAAATATATACAGTCACAATACGAGTATACAGGGTCAATGGAAACGTATAGCGATCCCTTTAAGGGGTGATAGTAGGGATCATTAGCTATCAAATTGAATTGGGTAGAGTAACCCACATTTCTTGAAAAAAAAAAAGAGAAAAGGCTCTTTTTTTTGAAACTGGTATTTTTTTGCCCCATATAACCTAATGCAATTTTATAGCTAGTGATTCCTACTATCACCCCTTAAAGGGATCGCTATACATTTCCAGTGTCTCTGTATATACAACACTGAGCATTTACACATTGAATTTATTGAAAATTGACACAGAAAGATAAAGATATGTAAATTACACACGCAGAGGATTTTTTATAAATTTTAGCTATTTGTTTACTTTGTTTTTAAGATTTTTTATTTGTTGTGAAAATTTAAAAAGTAAAACTCTGTAGAGTCTGGGATTAGTGCTAGAAGAATGTGGGTGAAGATCTGACTTTCTATGTCTCCAGCTTTCACCTAAGAAAAGCTTTGGGAACGTTAGTTATTAAAACGCAAAAAGAACTTTTCTAATTTACAAACTAGACTATTGACGAACTATGAAAATAAATACATAGATAGGTACCTAATTTGTAATACTAAATGCTGAATATTCAAAATGTGTTCAAAGTGTAGTTACTTAATTTGTTCATTAATTAAAAAAAAAACAAAATAATGGGGTTTAAACAATGGAGTGCTGTACGCAAATCAACTAAACCACAGAACACGTAACTAAAAAATCTAGAAATACCAAGTATATAAAATAGGCTAGCGTTTACTGATTTAGTATATGATTCGTAGTGATATTTTTTATTGTGTTTGTACTGTAATTGTCGTCAGTTGTGTATATAAATTTTTTTACAGCGTAGTGGGGTCAAAAATTCTACGCGGTTAGACGTATTGCAAATTCAGAGCGCAGTAGATGTTTGCCCCCGGTGACGCCGCTGAGGTCCCATAAGGAGAATACGGCATTTACACAATCAGAAAAAAAAGATGTTTGCCGCATACAATTCGCACGACAATGGGCACCCCCTTTTTGGTTCCGTTATTCAGCCTATTTTATATACGGCAAAGAATGCCAATTAAAAAAGAACCAAATAAAGTCTTCTACTAAGAGGGACTAATCCCGTATAACTTAATAATATAGTTTAACAGTCGAAGCGCAAATAGTAATAATTGACGGACCGAACAGATGGTTCACCTGATGGTAAGTGGCAACCTAAGTTTGTGCTATTGTAGGGTGTAGTCTCTGGATCTACTGAACCGATTAAGTGGCAACCTAAGTTTGTGGTATTGTAGGGTGTAGTCTCTGGATCTACTGAACCGATTTTGAAAATTCTTTTACCACTAGAAAGCTACGTCATTTGTCTGTGTCATAGTCTATATTTTATCTTCTTATTCGCACTGGAACGGGAACTAAGTGGATAAAACCGCTGGGCATTTGCTAGTGTGGCTATAAACAGAGCAACACCAAAGGTGCCGTGAAAAAAAAAATATGCCGCATAATATAAACATGCCGCTCTGTGTCCATCAGACTGAGGCGTGAGTCTAAAGCCTTATATGCCTGTAATTACACTGGCTACCACGAATATCAGATTGGAACACAGCAATGCTGTTTTGCAGCAGGAACAAGCTACATTATCAAGCAGCAGCGGTTTCTTCAAAGCAAGTAACTATCATGGCAAATCCATTGGCAAGTTCTGGGGAGTAATTGCGTAACTTTTTCGGATCTGTTTGACAGTAAATTCATTCCATTTTAGTAGTCAAACTGACAGTTTCCCAAGGATTTGACTTACATTAAATGGAGCAGTCAATTCGCTAAAGTTACACAATTACCCACCAGACCGCGCTACGTACGTATTGATGAAGAATATTTGAAGGTTTGTAATTTGACTCAATATTATTATATTGATGGACGCTCTGACATACTTTTCATCATTAACATATATATGGTACATAATTATATACATACATGCGTTAACCACTTTGCAAAGATCGACATATTCTTTATTAGTTCACAAAAACTGTTTACTGAGTCAGTCATGACGCGACTTACAACTGTGTTCAATAATCTATCTACAACATACATAGGTTATCGAATACGGTCAAAGAAATTAGTAAAGAACTTAGGTATTACGTGACATGAAAACAAGCCCAGTATGCCTTAATGTCCTTAATGCTAATTGCAAGTTTTTATATATTGTTAACAAATAAATATTGCAATCAATTCAATAAAATAAAAAGCTTCACCTCGAACCTCGATGTTACGGAAAATAAAAAGAATCAATATCTTCCAATACCATAAATTATAGACAGAAAACTCTGGTTCTCTAGCCAAGTTACATATCGACATTTCGATGCTCTTTCAATAAACGCTAAAGCTTCGAAAATGAAAAAAAAAATGTATGGGAATTATTTTTTTAAATCGATATATGCTTACACTCGACTACAACCATGCCTAATGGAAAGCAATGGTGAGGTCTTACTTGGAGCCCGTTTGCCTAGAAGATGCCTGTTCACTCTTGCTTTGCAGGTGCACAAATCTTAAGAGTCATAAAACATAGAAGCTGGAAGGGCATTCCACATCACTGTTCTCATTAGAAACGTCGATGCGAAACGTTTCGAGCGCGTTGTCTGGACATATCCAATTCATAGTCCGATCATGTGACTTATCGATAAGAAATGTCAGTCCCATTTTTTAAATATTTCAAGCGGTAGTGTAGAAACAATCGATATATAACATAGCTAGTGGTGGTCAGGGACAATTTATTTAAGATCTACAGAGCTGTGTTCTCAAAGAAATATACATACATAACATATACATTATACATACATCAACGAACATAACCTACAAAATATAACGAAGCTACAAACATAATAACAACATAGTGAGAAATAAAGATCAAACTGTGCTGACCTACTGATAGCCCGTCCACGTAGTTTGCTATAAAAGAAACGTACCATTTAGCGATTGGAACTTTCTAGAAACAGTCTAGAAACATCTAAACTACTGCACTGTGGTGCCTTTTTTATATTCGACTTTAAAAATATCTTTTATAGTACCTAAGTATTAATTGACTGTGTCCGTCAACATGAGGTAAAGGTTCAGCCTCATAGACCTGTGATTCCAATAACCATACCCTTCAGAACAAAACAACAAAGCTGCTTAAGGCAGCAAGAGTAAGCATGGTGGTAGAAGATAAATTTCAAATTGTCTTACTATATAAAATATTTGTAAAGAAAATTTAGCAGATCTAAAAGGAGAGCTATCCTTTACAAAACTTCTCTATGGAGAAGAAATTTTCTTTTTTTTATACAAAAAATAATATTCGCCATATCTTTTTTTTTAATATGACCAAATTTCCTGTCCCCCTTCAAATAGTCCGAAAAGACTGTTAGGCGTGGATACGACAATAGTCCTTCGGACGGGGATCGAACCACGACCTCTCGTTGATGAGGCCCAACCCCTTTACTGTGAAGCTTTGAAAGTTTAGATTTGATATTTGCGATTAATTTGCCCAACACTAACTCTTCTTTGCTATTTTTTTCTCTTTTTTGCTTTGGATTTTTTTCTGGTGCAAGTCAAGTCCATCTTTCCCTCGGGTATTTACTATTTAGATATTTCAAACTGTTTCGGCGTTTTAAGATTTTGTACCGTTTATGATTTCCGTTGATAACATTACAAAGTAGGTTATATCGCTATGACTAACTTACCTATCTTTTCATTTCCAATTGAAACATACAAAACTGCATTGAAATCACAAAATCAAAACGGCAAGAGATAAGTGAAAATTGTAAAGGAAAGCTTTGTAAAGAATAGCTCTTATTAATATGCTATAATTCAGTTAATTTATTTGGTTTGCATCCAAACAGCCACCAATGCATTTAATTAATATAAGTGATCAATAACTGAACTAAAGTTAGGCATTTAGTGCTTAGATGATAGATCTAATGTAATGAAAAAAATATTAATGAAAATGTGTTGAGTTTTGATTTTTCATTTGGACTTAGCTTTAGCGTTCGACAGTGTACTTCATGACTTGAAACTTTGTATGTATTAGACACAGAAAATTCAAAAATTTTGATGTTGTATGGTTTACCTATAAATAACAAATCCGTTTTGCTATTTTCCGAGTATGTTTTAAAAGTACCCTACGTTCAATGCTCGTTTCTTCGGAGTATTCTCATTACAAGTCTATACCATAGACAAGTTTACTGTCTAGAACTAACTTCATCTTGGAATTGACCATGAAAAACTTTAACAGAGAATCACAGCAAAGATTGAGGTATTCAAATGTCATTGCACGCTCGTGGCTTGAAATTTTCGATTAAATATGTTTATCATTACAGACCTACAAACATCAAAATTTTCGATTCAAACCTATGGTTATTTCTAAAGGAGTTACAGCCTGACCAGAAAAATATAAAACCTTAGGTACAATGTAGCGAAAAACCAAAGTAATAAATTCTTTCTTTCACTAGAAAAGTACTTAGTTTATTATATATATTTCTGTTCAAACTATAACATGAAGAATATAACCAACCACTGTGTAGTTTAGTCCATCAAAAGATAATTGTATGGTAAAATCTTACTTTGCGGGTAGTTTATAAAGGTACCCCTTCCCCTCCGTGGACCATACAAGGATTTTGTCTGGCGCGAGAAAGTCTCCGGTCATCCAACGTTCACCAGATGGCGCTTGTATCGAGCATAGCACCGAGAAATCACCTGCGAGATTAAATTAGTTAAAACACCACAAAACATAACTCGATATTAATTAATGATCATTATTCTGCTGAAAGCTGTAAACGAAAAAGTTTCAATACTTAAACTTTGCTCACGAGTTTTTTTTTAATTAATAATTGTCAGGCCTATGTGATAAGAGATCCCCGAGTATGGGTGGTATCTACATTAATTAATTATATTATTATAAAAAGGGGGTATTTATATGAAGTTGTTAGGACAGTGATAGGTGATAGTATAAATAAAAGGGTATTTGATGATTTGAGACCAGTTTTTTGTTAGGCAGCGTGAACGCCGTCACGCTGCTAGTCGCGTTAATGTTTTTTTTTTGTGGTGTAATTATTGTCATAAATTGTTTAGTGTGGGCATGGAGTACATGTCGGGCAGGGGAGGTGAGTGTTAATCCATTCTAAAGGGATCCCTTAAACCTACAAGGTCACAAGCCCTGGGGCCTACTGGACGTATTTCCTCTACCACAAAGTGATCGTACAATCACTCTCGCTGCTACCCGTCACGTTAAATACGGATAGGAAGACCATGGTCTATGAAACAGAGCAACACTTCAGAGCATGCAAAGAACACATTCTATACAAAATACTACTGAGTCCATTGCCTTCAGACCAGGATACAGCAATTCTACTTGGCGTTAGCAATCAGCATAGCCTTATTCCAGGGACGAAGTCTGTCATAAAAAGTTCATAAGTACTGAAACATTACCGCTATGTGAAATGTTGATTCCACTGGATGGATCAAGGGTCAGATACAGTAAGTAGCTTGCCCGCTTTAAGGTGGCGCGTACTTCATCATTGTCGTTCTCGTCTCATCAGCTGATGGACGTCCAATGCACCTGAGCCGCTTCCATCCAGCGAATCCCTGCTACTGGCTTGATATTGTCAGTCCACCTGGTGGGAGGTGGACCAACACTGCGTTTTCTAGTGCAGGGGACCACATTGGGGCCCAATGTCCATCGGCTCTTCGAACTACATATGTGCCTCGCTCATTGCCACTTCAGCTTCGCGACTCGTTGAGCTATGTCGTACTTTGGTTCCTTTTCGGATCTCCTCATTTTTTATTCGATCACGTAGTACCTAATAGCTCGTTCCATCAGTTATACAAGTGACACTCACCTGCGTCATATATCTGACAGTACTTAGCGCACACGATGAGAACCGTGCGCTGGTTGTAAGCGCAACAGTTGAGCGACAGGGCGTTCAGGCATCGTATCTGTTTCGACTCGTTCTCGTATATCGGTTCCGATTGCTTATTCTCGTGGCCGAGCAGGGACCACACCTGAAAGATGAAATTTTATGTATATATACGAAAAACTCAGTAAACTATGTTTTGTTTGGGTCAAGTAATTTGACAAGATTTACCTTCACTGTGCCTGTTATCGATATTGCTAAAACAACATCATCTTTCCTTGAAGATGGCCTTAACACCTGTAAAGAAATGTTCGTATTTATAAATTGTACATTTAAAAGATCACATTTGCTACTTTTCGAAAACTCTATGAAGTACCAATTGTTTTACAGAAAAAAAATACCACTTTTCTTAAAAAGTGCACCACCAAGCTGATCTCGTCCGCCATTGAATGCAGTTGAAATTATTTTATGGTATAGACCAATTAGGCAAAAGACCAAACAAACAAAAAATTAAATCTACAACATTGATAGACAAAAAGTCACAAAACTCACGTGCAATGCTGATATCCAGTCTGGATTCATCTTAGAACTTAGGCTGAATAGTATCTCCAATGAGAAGGGGTCCATGATCAATATTTCTGCGTAGTAACCATTGCAGAAGAGGCGTAGATCGTCACTGTTACACATGTGGTATGCCTGAAATTATATTCAAACAAATGTACTTTCAGCAACTACTATCATTAGCCTCAATAGCTCAACGGTAAGAGAAGTCGGACTCATCACTGAGGTGCGGTGGTTCGATCCCCGCCCCGTTGGTATATTGTCGTACTCACTCCTAATACTGTCTTTCGACATCAAGCGAATCCCTGCGACTCGCTTGATGTCGTCATTCCACCTGGTGGGGGTCAAAACACTTTTCTCAGGGTCAGGGTCGCCATTACAGCACCTTGGGACCAAAACCTCCATTGATTCTTTGAACTATGTGCCCCGCCCATTGCCACTTCAGCTTCACTTCAAATTCTGGGACGTACAGTTTAACATATTCCTCAAGGCATGAGGATTTATTACTACAGACTATCCAACTTCAGTTAAAATTATGAATTCTGCTCTGTAGAGCCGTGATAACCCAGTGGATATGACCACTGCCACCGATTCTGGAGGTTGTTAGTTCAAATTTGGTCCGGGACATGCCACCTCCAACTCTTCAGTTATGTGTATTTTAAAAGATTAACTATCATGTGTCTCAAACGGCGACGGAATAACATCGTGAGGAATCCTGCATACTATTGGCCTAACCCCTCTCATCCTAAGAAGAAACTCGAGCTCTGCAGTGAGCCGAATATGGGTTAATGATGATGATGATGAATGACATTCATACAACTGACCTGTATATTAGTATGCACTTGTGTAAGCTTCACACTTTCCCTGCACTTCCCATCAACCAAGTCCCATGTGCACATTTCTCCTGCCTCAGATGAGCTCACTATAAAGTTATTATCCTGGAAAGAGTACAATTTTACTTTATACTAAGTTATTGTTCACTACTAGCAGAAATAAAATCCACTAACGACAAGTACAAAGATAGACTCAGAAATCATCCGAATCATCTAGCTGTCCAGTTAACGATACCACAGGCGATTCGACGCTTGAAAAGATGGCAAATTCTTGATTGAAAGCCACATATGACATACATATATATGAAGCTTCTCCCGCTGGGGAAGGTTGCTTCTAACCACCAAATCTCCCTACAACTCCTCTGCTCATAGTCTATCGACTGATCGCACGAGATCAATAGAACAAAAAAAAAAAGTTATTGTTCCAAACTAGGGTTCGAAGATTTGGAATGAAACACCTGGTGATACGTATAAGACTCAGACTTAAGATTCCGACTAATGTCTTTAGTAATAGGGTAGCAAAAAGTAAAATATCCATGAATTTTTTCTTCGCTTCAGTGTCATGGTAGTACTGATTCTTTCCATTGAGTGTTATAAGCAAACTTTGGCTATAATGCACCATTCAAAGCGATAAGTACAGAGATGAAATATCATAGCATTCCATGGATTCACAATGCGGGTGCTGGGTTGATTGTGTGGCATAGTGAAATATCACGATCAGATCCCGAGACTTGTGTCCGATAGTATAGGGTTAAGGATGTCCTTGACAGTTAACTAACACTCTCCTTCTCTGCTCGTGTTGTCCCTGCCTAGCCAAGTACAAATGTTAAACGTAAAAATAGGTAGAAGTGTTTACTTGTATAATAGAGGCCCTTGATAGACAAGTGACAGGAGCTGTGTGTCCAACAAGAAGGCATCTAGGGGTCATCTTCAAAGTCTCTGGATCTACTTGCCAGATGCATATCTGACCGTCGTAGCAACCTGTAACCAGTGTCTTCTGGTCTCTGGACAGGTAGACAGAGGATATGCAGTGGGTGGGCGCGTGTTTGCCCCACAGCACTACAGGCACTATCAGGTTAGTGCCCGGCATGGTTACTAGAAAAAGGAAAAAGAAAATTAATAATTTTAAAAAAATTTGAATTGTCATAACACAATCAAGTTTTTTTTAAATATTTGTCTCTCTGTGTTTGTCCAGACTAATCAAATGGCTGCACAGATTTTAATTACATTTTTACTGGAACATACTCATGATTTGATTTATTGAGCAACATATACTCATAGGATACTTTCATTCCTGCAGGACTTGTTAAAAAAATTTTATGTAGATGAAGATGCAGGTTTCCCCTAATATTTAATAATAATAATAAATGTTTTACTTATTTCACAGAATACATACAAAAAAATCTACAATCACACTTATATTATGAACACCAAAGTTTGTGTGTGTGTGCGTCTGTGTAAATTGATTTTACTCTGTATTAACACATAGGCTACTTTCATCCCCAAAAATTTTTGAATTCTTGAAAAACCACGGAATTTATGAAAACCTGATTTCGACACAGAAAATGTCACGAGCGGCCACTAGTTATCCCTAAAATCCTAAGTATTTATTTTGTTTTTTTATGATAAGTGCAAACTAAGATGAAGCGAGTTTGAGAGACGCTTCCATCCAACTGCACACCATGGATGGTAGATGTGCAGTGGGGCTATCTGGTAGGCAGTCTTTGGGTATAACATGTGAATCAATATCATATTCAAAATCTTATTTATGTCTGAGATTACATAATCAAAACACTTGAGTTCTTGAAAATGTATATTAGCTTTGTAGCTGTAACTAACCCATTTTTATCAGCCTTCAGCATTACTGCCTTCCAAACCGGTGGTAGAATCCTTACAAATAGTCAACTGATGTATCAAAAGGGCTTGTATACTGAGCCTACTTGAAATAAATAAATTTTTGATTTTTTTATCAGATGCCTATAGTTTGGCTACTGAAAGCAGGAACAGAAATTGCAAATAATTTGCAGATGATTAAAAAAAATCACATACAGAAACTAAAAATAGCATATGTGTGAAAACATTACTACCTTATATAAAAAAAAATTAAATTGCAAGTATCAAACTGAGTTATTCCAACATTTGCACTATTATTTTGGGAATCCTTCCGAAAGTTTTGTGTCTCTACTTTCATTAGCCAAACTCTAACTACCATACATACAAGTATATATACTCAGACATTAACATAATGCAACAGTGTTTGAAATTAAAGCACTTGTTTTCCAGGACTTTAGTAACAGACACTTTTTAGATGTTGATTAAAAAAAGAGTGTTAAAAATTTGATCTGCCTGTCTGCAGCATCTTAGTTTCTAAATGGAATTGGGACGTTACATTTAACTGAATTCTATTCTTACAAAATGTCCAGCCTTAAGGCTTATTATTGTAGATTATTGCATAATCTTCATATATTTTCCTGATTCAATAATCCTTAGTTATTAAATCAATTGTAATTAATACAAAAACCAGAATACAACACATAGACAGTGCAACAAAACAGTAAATGTATGAACTTATTGCATATTCAACAAAATGAAAGATATCTAAACTTTTCAGGACACATACAAGGTAGTACAGTTGGAAAATGTATCCTAATTACAAGTGTTAATAAAAATATGAGCTCCAAATTAAAAATTATTATGGACATCAGTCATTCTAATTGGAATCCTTCAAAAGACATAATAATAATTAGAAATAGCGCATGTATGGAATGCATACCCATGGAATGTTGATTAATGGGACACAAATAACGTAATACACCGTGAAAACTAATTGTTTGCTGAACAAAACGATAAGAAATCACCTTTAATGTATGCAAACTATTATTAATTCAAAACTAACCTGAATTGCAATGAAACTGTTGAATACGACACTGGTGTTGGCCGCTAGATGTTGCGAACCCATGCAAGGGGTTCGCTACGTTGTAATGGATAAATTTTCGTGTACTTTAATTGTTATTTTCGCGCAATACGACAAAATAATCAATGAGTTACTGACACAAGTCACAACAGAACACGAACTGTCATCTGTCAACTGGCAATAATGACATTTGACAACTGACAGTTGACACAGAATGTTTAATGTTGTCATGAATGAAAATTTTACTCCCCTTTTAAACTCCCTTAAATCGTCTGAGAGTAATGAATCTGTTTTCGAGAGCATACGATGGCCAGAAATACCTCATTTTGAAGCCTGAAGGTATTTCCTTATTGTTCTACTACTATCCTACTAATATTATAAACGCGAAAGTTTGGATGGATGTCTGTATGGATGTTTGTTTGGATGTTTGTTTAAATGTTTGTTACTTACATGCATTTTTCTTAGCCCAATTACCGTAATATCTTACAATATACCTTTTTGATTTTATTATGATATCATTGAATTACATCCTGATTTTTGACATGGCAATACTGAACGGAATGAACATTTGAAATGGAAGCCACATCACAGAAAACATACGTAGTACTGCCTCTTCTAACGCATTAGTCAAATTGTAAGGCTGTCTCTTTCTTTCCGATCACATGTAAAATCGCTTTAACATTTTCTATTTTAGCCTATCTGTGGTGGTCCCGGTCCGCCATATTTATATATTTTTATCTAAATCGCGTCTGTTTCGCGAGTTCGCAAGTGATTCGCTAATTCGCTATATAATAACATGAAGAGTGTGACTATTACCTGTGAATATATGTTACAATAAATACACTGATTCGATTAATTCATTACAATGGACGGTATCTTTACTGAAAAGCTTCTTCGCGAGGTCGCGAACCGACCCATTATTTATCAACCAACACATCCGGACTTTAAAAACAGACCCAAGAAATATCAAGCTTGGCGGGAAATTCAAATGGAATTGAATGAAGAAAGTATGATGTTTTATGATTGTAATTCTAAAACCCATTTTTAAAAGTAGTTCAAAAAGTTTTTGTATAACTTTAGAATTTAAAAGTCATTTTAATGATTAGTTGAAAATGTTTTTGTATAAGTTTCTGCACTCACCACCCTTCATTGCAGTTATGCTTAATTTGCTTTTTTGTGCCTCTCAAAACGCGACGTATATGAAATTTTCGAGGTATGTTAGGTATATCTCATACTCCTATAGTCATCATTATTATCGTAAAGCCTATTTTTACGGTCCACTACAGGGCAAGTAGTGCTAACATGCGACCAATGCGACCAAGTAAAGAGAAATAGACAAAATATCGTCCACGGGCGGCCGAGAAGTTCCAGTCTCATCTCAATCGTCCCAACTACAATGACGTAGCTACCCAGGTGTAAGCCCCGGGGCCCTCAACTTAGAAAATTTCAAAAACGAAACAGAGCTGGTAACATATTTAATATTTTTACTTGATAAAACCTAACCAGTTTAGATAGTAGTGGGGCCCAAATTGTTTATTTGCACCAGGACCCTTGGTTACCTGGCTACACCACTGCCCAAATCAACGAAAGAGGTAACGGCATGGATTGAAAGTCTATTTCTCTTCGCGAGATATTGTCGTTGGTCGCATGTTAGCCTATACAAGCCTCCTTTCAAATCAGAGAGATCTTAGATCCGACAGGCGGCTCTATGTGGGTTGTGGGGTCAGCGTGATAATATTTTATTAACGACTACTATGTTAATGATACCTCGACCTTCGGCAGAGCGTACACTGCGAAGCACGGGGGTGTAACATTATCAACTTCCCAATTCCGTTCTGAGATTTTTTACTGAAAATAGCTTAAAAACATTACTCTCCTTCTGACGCAGTCGGGTAAAAAAACAGCTCAGTTTTCCATTACTCGAAACAGGTCATGTAGCTATGACGCGGTACGTCGATCCTCTTTTTACAAACGCTAATGCTTCTAATCTATGGGAATGTCAGATCCGATCGATAACTTGATCACATGACCTGTCATTATGGAGTACCATTTCCATGCACTTTTTAATTTTCGTAGCGTTTGCGATTGTAGAAAGAGAATCGATGTGTCACATGGCTTCAGGTCCTGGTCCCAGGACTTTGGGATCCGAAGTCACATGGAGCTACCCACAGGACCAACGATGCAGTTAACTTGTAAAAGTATTACGTTATTTTTCAGTCAAACCTATGAAGGCAAGGTGGAAGAATTTAAAAGACACATACAATAAATATAAACAGTCACGAACTACTGGCGATGGTACTAACAAGCTCACGAACTGGCTCTGGGCCGATCATATGACAGCAATTATGGAACAAGTAGATCCTTTGAATGAAGTTCAAATTGATCTCGACATTCCAACTGTGAAATTAGACTGCAATGATAACTCTCCTCTCTCTACAACAAAAATAGAAGAAATGTGGGAAGACAT
Source organism: Bicyclus anynana (assembly GCF_947172395.1). Lineage (NCBI taxonomy): Eukaryota > Metazoa > Arthropoda > Insecta > Lepidoptera > Nymphalidae > Bicyclus > Bicyclus anynana. The sequence goes on along the minus strand of NC_069100.1, from coordinate 13,359,455 downwards.
TGAAAGTAATCAAGGGTCATCAGTTTTAGCTGAAACTTCAACCGTTCAAGAATCATACAGAAGAAATAAAAGAAATTCAGATCCAACAGATAGAATTGTGGAATATTTGCAAAACAGGAAGAGCGCGCGTAAAAGAAATGACTGCAAAACAGAAGTAAAGTGCGACGGCGTAGATTTGTTATTTTTAGGATATTCCGACACATTCAAGAAACTGTCTAACAGAAAACAAATATCTGTTAAATTTGAGATAGCCAAAATTTTAATGAAGGCTGAACTTAGTGATTTACAGAATGATGTACTCATTGTTCCGACTTCTCCTGGAGATGAAGATTAATATTCTCATCTTCAAATAGAAGATGAGAATATTAATCTTTTCTTTTCTAATTTCATCACATTATGAATAAACTTTTATTGTACTTATAATGGCCGTTATTATTATTTCCTTATTATGCTTTTTTTAACCAATTAATTATAATTATGTTTATTTAAATAATATACGTTAAGTTTTAATTTTTTTTTAAACAATTTACTAAAATACACAAAGGGGTTTTATCATTCATCGTTATCATCAGCCGATGGACTTCCACTGCTGGATATAGGCCTCTTGTATAGACTTCCAAACAAGGGGTTTGGTATTCTAAAATATTTTAAATAGTAATCGATTGTTTTTTATTTAAAAAAGGACAGTCAAAAGATTTACGCTGAGTACCGATATATGAAAACCGACTGATCTTGGAATAAAGGTATTATTACCAAATATAACGCCTTAATTATTATTACAAAAAAAAATCGATGAAACATTTCAACGTAATTGTTGACATTGCTTTGTGTAGATTGACATCAACGTTAATAGATACGTCGTTAATATTAGCTAAATTTTGAAATTGTGTTAATAAAATGGATGTTAGGAATAAAACATTTTCGAGTACGAAAGTTAAATCAAAAGGCAATGTAAAAGAGGAAAAGGAGAAGCATACAGAATTAGCTGGAAAAATAGACGAAACAGACGAAATGAAATTGAAAATGTTGGCCGGATTGGACAAAGCAGATCCTGAAGACGCTATTTATCCAGCAGAACTGAATGCCCATTTGATTGAACAACTCAAGGTATAATTTATAATTAAAGGTAATCAAAATGAAAAAAATCTATGCTAGCTTACCTAGTACCACCAAGTCGACACGACAATGCGAACACGTATCTCTTCAGTTTAACCAATTTGTTATCAATCCAAAGATCGTGCAAAATCGTATAAAATGTTGAAAATTTTGTATATTCATAGAATTTAATAAATGTTATTTCATTTATCCAGATAATGACGAGTGAAAACAATCAACTGCGTAAATGTATCTTTACGAAAGACGAAGTAATAAAGCAACTGAATAAGACGATTGCAGATCTTAACCAAAGGATCCGTGATATCATATCTGGATCTGGACCAGCTATATCGTCGAAATCAGCGGGTGTTATTAGCGCCAAAATTACGGGTCTATGCAAACAAAACCGACACCTGATTGCCGAAATAGAAAGTTACAAGACTAAAAATGCTGCTCTTGAACGAAAACTAATGCAATTAAATATTATGAATAGTGAAAACGAAAAACTAGAAGCCTGTCTTTGCAAAGAAGACGGTGATGCAAACTCGGATGAATTAAAAGATTTGAACAATAAACTTTCAATTGTTAATAAAAAGTTATATGAAAGTAAAAATAGAAATCTTGAATTGAAAAATGATATTTTGATAGCAACAAAAATTTTACAACAGGAGCTTGGTGATAAATTTACGAGCATCAAAGATTTACAAAATGATATTGCGGGTTGGAAAGGGCGAGCACAGCAAATTGTTCTTCTTCAAGCAAGAGTTAGTGAACTCGAAGAAAAACTTCACGGGAAACAAAAGGACACAGTACAGACGAAGTGGAAGGATCAAAATCAAGTAGGTTGATTGAATTTTATAAATATTTATACGTATGTACGTACGTACGGCTAACATAAAAAATTTTTTTCCTTATTTTTAAAAAAAATATATAATATAATAATTCCAGATTATACGTGAGTTAGAAATGAAAAAGAAAAAAGAAGCAGATCAAGCCATAAAAGATGCAGATTTACTCAAAGAAGATAATCAGGATTTGAAAAAAAAACTAGAAGGAGCTCGTTGTAGAATAAGAAATCTAGAATGTGATTCCACACTCTTAAGGCAGAAAATTCAAACATTTCTGGAAAAGAGTAATCACGATGATCTTCTTATAAATGAACAAAGGGTTAGTTGTACCTATGATCTTGCCTTTTTTTAATACATAAAAATGTACCTACTAAAATGTTATATATATATATATATATATATATATCTAAATATCTTTTTCAGAATCAAATAAAAAACTTGGAAATCTATTATCAAGAAATACTCAAAGAAAACACATCAAAATTTAATAAAATAAACGGTGAAGTTGGTGAATATAAAAAACTTATTAAAAACACTGACGCTAAAATTGATGCTTTAAGGCAGCAAGCTTCAGAAAAAGCAATGAAAATAGAAGAATTAAGAGCTCAACTGTTGAGATATGAGGAATGTTCTTTACAAAGTATATTTTTTACGCCAATGAAGACAGCGACTGACAATGAAATAAAAAAATTATCGGAACTTGTATTAACTTTGAATGAAAGATTAGATGCTGAACGCCGTAAGTGGGAGGATTTGGATTCGGCACACCGAAAACTCAAAGAAAGAAACAAGCGCGTAGAACGACGACTAACTTCATTGGTAGATGAAATAAAAATATTAAAAGATACGTCTAAGAGAGGTTCTAAAACTTCAAAAACTTTATTAAGCAAAGAACAGATATTACATGAGAATATCGCAGAATCTACGGTTTTAAGGAAACTTTCATCTACTGCAGCTTTAGAAAAACCGAGTACCGTATTTTCGGGATCGCCTGTAAGTGAAGAGTTTGAAGCTTTAGATAAAGAAGATCTAAAATATAAACTTGAATTGGCCGACGAAAAATTTAAAATCATGGAAGACAAACTAAGAATGATAGAAGAAGAAAAATTGGAAGATTGTAAGAATTTTACAGAAATGATACAAACATCGAAGCAACTTTTCCATGAAGCCTTGGCAGTATTAAAACGTGAGAAATGCCAGTGTATGTAATTTTCAATTGATTGAATAATATTAATTATATTGTCAGTTTATTTGCGATTGATTAATTTCTGCAATATTATCGTCATTCTAAAATTGTTACTTTTAAAATTGGTAGAGAAAATAAATTGGTAGTTGTTTGCGAGTATGCGAATCTGGTAACATTGTCCGCCGCCATTTGTCATATTTTTGGCATGCGCGTTCGGAGATGCTACAAAAATCGTGCTCACGAGTGTTTTTCCTGAATTAAAGTGAATTTTAAACTTTGTTGGTGTAACGTGAAACTGTGTTGTTCAGTGAAGCTTGGTGTACACATATTTTAATAGTGATTGTGTGTTTGAAAAAGTCACGATGAATAAAACTTGCGCAAGGTGTGAAAAAACAGTTTATCCTACTGAGGAATTAAAATGTTTAGACAAGGTAACGTAATTTTCTTATAATTTTACTGTTTTTTTTTTTAATTTTCGCGAAAAATCGCTTTCAAATACTATGTCGCCCCTGGACGTGAAACTATTTTTCTTTAGAAATGTTTTTATTTTTGTTATTCATTGTCCTAAACGGCCGGTTCATAAAACACCAATTTAAACTCGAGTGAGTCATTAAATTATAAAAATTAGTGCTGATATCATTCTGAACTGAGAACATTTTAATACCGTAGATAGAGTGAGTATTCCTCAATGTACCTTTAATCTTTATTGGGCAATTCCATGACCTTGTGACAGTCGATTGCATTGATGAATCGATAATTATATGAATGAATTCGTGTTGACTGAATAATTTTATATTTTTAACAATAGAACCGTTTTTTATGACATAAACACCGTAAACAGTGAAGGAAAATATCAAGTGTACTACATAAACTAATTTTATATCTATGTGATCTTCAGTCATTAGGATCTAAGAAATTTTATCAAAGTTGGTTTTATAGTTTTTCTTATATGAATAGTATTCAATGCTTTACAAGACATGTTCCATTTGATTTTTAAAAGCTGCTAAAACTGGAGCTTGATTAATAAATAATTAATTGTGATCTGCATTCATATAAATCCCATTGCCATAGAAATAGCATAGAAGCTCTTGGCTAATCCCTAAAAAAAACTAAAGGTGTATTGTAGTACCTAGCCATGGCCGAAACCAGCCAGCTAGACCTGGACCATTCAAAGAAACCTCCATCAGCCCAACTGGGGATCAAACCCTGGACCTCCAACACTGCGCCAGCGAGGCATTCAAAATTTTCTTTAACCAAACAAACCTTTAGTTTCTCAATTCAATATGAATCAAGCAGGTCGATTTCTTTGCTCCTAAGCAGCATATTCGCATGAATTAAGAAAATCCTCAGGTTCCTCCACAATATTTTCCTTTACCATTTGAGAATCATGATATTTAATTTCATAAAATGCATATAACTGGAATATTGGAGGCGCATGCCCCCAACTGGATTTGAACCTACACCCTCCAAATAGAACGGCAAAGGTCATATCCACTGGGCTATGGAAAAACTGATGGAATTTTATAACATCCTATACACAGCCGAGATTCATTTGCTAATGTATTTTGCCATGTGATAAAATGATAAGGCATGCAAAGTATGTGTGTTGGTTTGCTGATAGCATATTATCTAATCAGTGATAAGAAAAATTATTTACCTATTATGTTCTTGTGTATTGTGTTGATTTTAGGTAGTATATGGAAATATTTTGAAAACTACTTCATATAAACTGTCTCATTCGCTCAGTGATTAGTTTATGTGGCTTTGGATCACCAGTTCCTGGGTTCACTGTTTAGGTTGGGCTTTAATAAACAGCTTTTCTTGTGTCCAAGATTTTCTTTTTAAATATAACCAATATTTCCATTCCTCTCCAACTAGTTGGGAAAGATTGTATTAGGATTTTGTACAACAATAGACCAACATGCGGGGATCGAACCGCCACCCCTCGGTGATGAGTCTGACTGCTGTTTCTGTTGAGCTATTGAGGCTCTAAATTCTCATTCTGGAGTTTTGAAGTCAGTCAGAATCTGTATTAGAAATGATCTTCACCCATCTGTTTATTGGATGAAAAGTGTTTGATATCAAATTTAGGATTTTACAAACCATGTTGTTTTTCAGGCAACCTAGATAATAATAGTTTGGCCAGGAAATTTTTAGGCAACCTACTTGTAATATATTTTATAACTTCCTAATTTTGATATAAAACATTTTTATTTCATTAAACAGATAGGTGAAGGACAATTCTAATACAGATCTTAGACTAATAGTGATCATTATTAAATCAAGCATTACAATACTAAGTAACTCGCATGGTGGACTTAAACTCCATATCCTCTTTATATGTTCACCTTTCAGCACAGGCTTTTGACCATAGACAGAAATAAATTTACCTATAGCTTGGCAACTTCGTTCGTAACACTCCCGACGGTCTGCGCGGGCCAGGGGGCGTGTAGCGATGAATGAAAAACCCACGACTAATTTCCCCGCACGCACGATTCCACACCCGTCGCTGTCTTTCCCCACGTCTCCCGCATATCATGGGAGTGTCATCAAAGAACTTGCCAGACTAAATGTTGGCAATTTTAATTTGTGAGCCATCAATAAGTTACTTTAACAGCTGTGGAACTAAAGCAGTAATAAAAATTCATATATTCACATTTATTCATACAAAAGAGCTCTAAATGGTTACTGCTAGGGATGTTACCATCAAAACTTCTTTTAAAGTTGAATCTTATTTCTATTACTAATATTATAAAGAGTAAAGATTTGATTTGTTAGTTTATGTTTTGTGCATTGAATAGGCTCCAATACTACAGAACCAATTAAAAAAGCGTTTCAACATCATACATTCCCCGACAAACATAGGCTATATTTTATCCCTGTATTCTCCCAATAGATGCTTTCAGCATCTATTGGTATTTTATAAGAATCTTTAGATGATTCTCACCTAATCTGGTGGTGACAGGTTCAGAAAAAACTGAATTTACTTATTTAAAAAACTGACATGAAACTATTTCCTTTCCATCTGTCTGTTTTGTACCCGTCAGACACAACACCAAGAGGTCAGGATTCTTTCCCCGCCCACTGATTGCCCACTGTTCGATAATTGTCGTGCCCACTCCTATAACTGTCTTTCTGAATAATTAGTGAGGAATGGGAATATAGCAATTTAAAAAAATATCACACTAATATGAGAGAAAAAGTGTTTATAATTGTTAACTAATTCACTCTGCAACTACTGAACCAATTGGAAATTTGGAGAGAGATTTACACAATCAATAGTTCTAAAAATCCATGGATAGCAAGACTCGTGGAAAACTATTTCACACCAATGGTATCGTTGGCGTCCACTAGTGTCAAATATTCTTTGATTAATGACATAAAATTGAAAATTTTGTAAAACTACCAAATGTCATGAACTTATTAATTACACTCTCCATCAAGTCATCAATATTCACAACTGTGTGCTTTCATTTGAGAACCCACTCGAGTATATTTGCAGACATTCGGTTATTCTCCGCTTTTTTTTTTATACGGCTCAATCGATTATCATCAAACATGTCTAAGAACACTTGCATATAAGTCACCTTTAATAAAAAAAAATTAAATTGAAATCGCTTCATCCATTCAGCAGCTATTGTACCACAGCCAGACTGACAGGCAGACAGACAAATACGTCAAACTTGTAAAAAAGGCAACCAGCATTGAATCAGCGGGATGGGCTTATAAACCAAATCCCCTGAACTTGAGCATGAAATCGGAATAAAAAAAAAAAATAAAAAAAAAAGACCAAAAATTCGACTCTTTTTCACATCCCTAGCCGCTACGTATGATTCACGTGACATACATTCGGAATATTTGATTTGACTGAACACGAATTCATACAACTATATGTCGCACCAAGGTTATGCAAGAGGATTGTGTAATATGAAACTTGTTTGCGAATGTAACATATGGGCACGCGACTATTTTGACCTGCTTTGAAAAAGGGGGTATGCCTCAAATGTACCCAACAACGTAAAAGGGTAGTTGACACTTTTTTTAAAAACGTCTAGGCCTCATTCGCACGAGAGTCAAAAGCGATACGTTAAAACCCAGCGTTTGCGCTCTTAGTAACGTTCTTAATTTAATTCATGGTCTATTTCGGAAGCCCAAAATTGAAAATGAAACACTGCTCGATAAAAAAGCGTCGTGTGTTCACTGTCGTGTGAACATATACTTGGGAATGCATTTGCTGTATTTGAACGCTTTTTTAACGCCCGTTAAAAAAATTCTCGTGCGAATGAGGGCGTAGTTTTCTTTATCTATAAGTATTAACATCTGATAATTGCCGTGTTAATTTATCATTATCATATTATATACCCTCAATCCCTCCAACCCTCTTTGGATAAGCATGGTGGGTCTATGCTCCATAACCCCTCTTCTATAAGGAGGGAGGCCTAGCCCAGTAGTGGGCCGTTAAATGGGCTGATAATAAATGAATGAACTTCTAAAAGCTATCAGGTTTCAAGTGTCAACTCTATCTACCGTCCTATCTACACTAATATTGTAAAGTCAGCCACTGACGATCAAGTAAGTTCACATGCCTGCAGCGCTAAGGGCTTGACAGCCGAATAAATTAATCGTGTATTGGACGCGACGTGCATGACATCATGCCGATCGCGACCAACAGTTCAGTTTTATCGGACGTCAAGCCGTTAGCGTTAGCTTTTGTGTGTGCTAAGGGCCCGGAAGGCTCATTTAGTTAAGAGAGATGGTCTCCCTCCATTTTTTCCGTTAAAGCAAGTTAAACCTTCGCCTTTATACTCGTAATAGTTAAATGGAGCTATCTAATACCAACCAACCCCCTGCGGTTTTACCTGCGTAATAATAATATCGTTTATTTGCAAGAATTACCGTTCCTTACAGCATTCAACCAAATTAATAGTGTGCAAATACATGGTTTTTTTTTTTTTTTTATTTAGTCTCTCAATTATTCCTGCAATATGTCGTGAGACATTTAGCGGAATTTTAAGTATTTGAATCAAGGCGTGTTTGGTGCAAAATCCAGTAATGCGTATATACATGGTGAAAAAGAAAAAAATACAAATTAAGAAAAATATAAATACAATCAGTCACAATAACTAAATAAAATTAAATAAAATTATAAAATAAAAATAACACAAATAGTCATAATCATCAAATTAAATGAAAAAAAAAAGAAAAGAAAAAGTTACAATTACAATATAATACAATAATTGGAATTAAAAGTAAGTAAGAGTAGTTCTCGTTTCTGTGAAAATTCGGCCTAATACACTCACAAATAACATGGCTTTCTAGTGGTAAAACAACTTTAGCTCTATAATTTTAGTATAAGTATGACTGTCTAACTAAACAGAATGGACTTACAGCTTAGCACTAATGCCGTGCAAAGCGAAAAATACTCGTAAATGTATTTGGTAAGCCAACAAAATTGAATTATCTAACATTGAACAAAGATCAAGTATTTTGCAACAGCTCTTAAAAAGCAATAGCTATTCGATACGTAAGCGCTAAAATATCGTCATACTAAAGTTGCGATACGTTGATTGATCACGTTTTAACAATACTAAATGCATTTACGTGAACATGACAATGTTTCACATTTCATCATGATTTCTTAAAAGTGTTTGTCACCGTACCCATGTTATCTGAATAGCATGGGTGCAGTGACAGTTTCCTTATGATGTTCAAATAATACGTACTATTATCGTGAATCTCGACAAACATTCAAGAAACGAACTGTCTCGCGCTCCATGCTACGTGAAACGAACTATAGTATAGATTTTCATGCCTTGTTGGTTCAGTTAGCCTACCTTGGCCTCAGATTACGAGGTCCTGGGTTCGAATCCTGTATGTCTAGTGTAGAGATATAGACAAAATATCATGTGCGGCGGAGTGGTTCCAGTCCCATGTTTTCGTTCCAATGCAATGAAAGAGCAATATTTCGTGTTGTGCCCTATCGGTTGACATTTGTCTATTTCTCGGCGAGATACCTTTTGGTCTGGCACTGGGCGTAGCTACCGTCGTACCAGAGCCCCCCGGGCTACCGAGACCCCTTACGTGTGATCTTCTGGTATCTGGTACTTACCGGAAAGAACCCCAAAAAAATAATTATTACTTATTGATGTGTAGTACTAGTATGTTCGTTCGTTATCAACCCATATTCGGCTCACTGCTGAGCTTGAGTGTCCTCTCAGAATGAGAGAGGTTAGGCCAACAGTCCACCACGCTGGCCCAATGCGGATTGGCAGACTTCACACACGTAGAGAATTAAGAAAATTCTCTGGTATGCAGGTTTTTTCACGATGTTTTCCTTCACCGTTTGATACACATGATATCTAATTTCTTAAAATGCACACAACTGAAATATTGGAGGTGCATGCCCCGGACCGGATTCAAACCCACACCCTCCGGTATCGGAAGCAGGGGTCATATCCACTGGGCTATCACGGCTCCGAGTATGTTACTAAAAACATTTTACTTTGTGGTGAAAGACGAGTTAGTGATAAATCAAAAACTAAAGAGATTTTTCTTTATTTGTCGCTGACAACCGCCCCCAACTGATTTTCATACAGGCTCTCTACAAGGCACCAGTGGCGACTGGTCTGGCTACTGATTTGAAACATTTCTTAAAATGCACACAACTGAAAAAAGTTGGAGGTCCACCCCCCCGACCGGATTCGAACCCACACCCTCCGGAATCTGAGACAGAGGTCATATCCACTGGGCTATCACAACTCAATATAATAATAATAATAATAAGCAATTTGTATTGAAAAGTAGATGGCCTCACTGTCCCACCGGGTACTGTTGTCTTGCAAGCAAGAGTTCCAAGGTTCTATACCCGGTTGGAGTAAATTCACAATATCTTGAACAAAATGTGAAGCAATGTTTAGGTTTTCCAAAATTTCCAAACTTATTTATTTTTCAAGTAGGTATATACCTAATCTTAATATATTAAATGTAAAAGGTCATTAATTACGAAATTTCGAAAACCGCTTGGCGTACAAAGATGAAATTTGGCAGGGAGGTAGTCTGTAGTTTGTAGGTATCCGCTAAGAACGGATTTTGCGATAGGTCCGGATTAATAGTCCGGCTAGCAATATTATAAATGCGAAATAGTATGGATGTATGTGTTTTTGTCTGGTAGGTATCAATAATATGATATTTTTAACACGATATCCTAAATGTATAAGAATTAACACGGGTTAAACCGCGGGATAAAGATAGTAATACATGTTAATTCAACAGGCTAATTCACTAACTTTGACGTATGTTAGTTGATATTACGAAATTGAGATTGAATGTAACAAATGTCATCCGGTGCCTACTGACAACCCTTCGTGGATATCATACAGTAGGTAGATGACTATTCTCAGTTGATTTTATGTTTATTTTAACAGGTTAATAAATTAAATTAGTGAATAGGCCAGCAGGTATGAACAAACATGCTTTTCTAAATTCACTTACACCACTGCACCAATACTTTTATCAGAGACAACTTTAATTTTTAAACACTCAGTTACTTAGTTAAAATTCAAATGTTCCAAGTTTATTCATTAATATTATTAAAATAAATAAAAAAAAAGTAATAAAAAAATTATGATTCCGGCCAGGATCGAACTGGCGGCCTTCTGCGTGTAAAGCAGATGTGATAACCACTACACCACGGAACCGGTTGGTGTTGTTGTCGAAAATATGGATCTTATCTTAATAGTAATGACTGCGAACTAAATTAAGATTAGTTGAGTGCTCAAAATACATAACCATTGCTTTTTAGTTAGATTTAACTAGCGGACGCTTCGCGGTTTCACTTGCGAGTGGGGTAAAATATATCTATGTTATAGTAGGAGAGCTGGCAAGAATTTTTGGGTAGGTATTTGAGGCAAGCTGAAAACTTGTCCTGTACCTCTCCTATTATATCCCAATACGAAACTGCAGACCTGGCTGGTGAGTAGCGGGGCTAAATCAACCCCCAAATTTTTAAAAATATTTTTTTTTTTTATCCAAAAATATACTTGAGGCAATTTGCAATTTTTATATGTTGTAGTTTAATATTTATAGAATATAAAAAAAAATAAGCCAGACGATTCAGTCGGGGTTTTAACATTGCCAGGCGCGTTCAAAAATATTTTGCAAAAAAATATAAAAAATGTATTTGAGGCAACTTGAAATTTTAATAGAGTATTATTTATAACTAAAAAATAAGACTCTCAAAAAGACAGATCATTTCGGTGGGACTTTTTACCTGCCAGGTGATCTTATAAAGTAATGATTACAAAAATATAAAATTACAAAATCAGATTTATTGAAATAGAAAAATTATATACTAATAATACAGATGCAGAATTATTATGAGGGCCATCTTTATGTGCAAGTTTACCTGGTTTTCATGCATTAACAGGATGCGATTATAATCCATCATTTTTCCAAAAAGGAAAAATAAGGCCATATAAAATATTGATAAAAAATCAAAATTATCAAAAAGCTTTAACAGATCTTGGAGTTGCACATATTACCAGATCACGTGAAGAAATTTTGCCAATTTTGGAAGCATTTATTTGTGAAATTTATGGATATAAAAATATATCAAATATAAATGCAGCACGGTTTCAAAAATTTTGTGTAACTTACAAAGCTAACACTGAAGATGAACCTTTCAAAAAAACTTTAAAAAATTGTGATCCCTCTACTTTACCTCCGTGCAAAGCTGAATTACAACAACATCTTTTAAGAACGCAATATATAACATGTATTTGGAGAAATGCATATTTGCGATTCCCCAGCAGTTTGACACCGAATAGAAACGGATGGACACTTCATGAGGATACGCTACATTTCCACTGGTTCGACGGAGATTGTATGCCGCAATCAGTATTCGACGCTATTGTTCATGAAAACAATAAACAAAATAATATTGGAAATGATACTACAGGTGCGTATACATAGTTTTTTTTTTAACTGCTGTATTTTAATTACTATGATTTATTTAATCAATCCATATATATTACTTTTCGCAGATAATGCAGGGGTATCCGAATTAGACACAGATGAATCTGAAGTTGATTCTGATAGCTCTGATGAAGGAGCATCTACAGAAGAAGAATGACAATTTCTTTCTGATATGACAGGGAATTAATTACATTGATATTTGTATACTCATAATAATTCTGCAGCTGTATTATTAGTATATAATTTTTCTATTTCAATAAATCTGATTTTGTAATTTTATATTTTTGTAATCATTACTTTATAAGATCACCTGGCAGGTAAAAAGTCCCACCGAAATGATCTGTCTTTTTGAGAGTCTTATTTTTTAGTTATAAATAATACTCTATTAAAATTTCAAGTTGCCTCAAATACATTTTTTATATTTTTTTGCAAAATATTTTTGAACGCGCCTGGCAATGTTAAAACCCCGACTGAATCGTCTGGCTTATTTTTTTTTATATTCTATAAATATTAAACTACAACATATAAAAATTGCAAATTGCCTCAAGTATATTTTTGGATAAAAAAAAAATATTTTTAAAAATTTGGGGGTTGATTTAGCCCCGCTACTCACCAGCCAGGTCTGCAGTTTCGTATTGGGATATAATAGGAGAGGTACAGGACAAGTTTTCAGCTTGCCTCAAATACCTACCCAAAAATTCTTACCAGCTCTTGGACTATTACTTGGTGAATTGAAATGAATTCTAATGATGAAAGAATTTTTAAAACTGACATTATAACAACTAAAACAGCGGCAATTTTAAATGGCGATTTTTGATTTTAATTATTTTTTTCATCGCGGTTTGATAAAACAGTTTAGTTTCAAACAATTGAGAAAAAGAACTTATTTGTATCGTTACCCGGGATCGAACTCATGATTATTTTAACGTACCTTAGATTTACACCACCCGACCATTTACACCATCCGACCATTTACACCACTCGACCAAATGACCATGTAGGATGTAGTTGAAATTAATGTACGCTTACTGTCTGAGTTCTGTACCTACTAATTTATGTTTTCAACCCATGCATAATCTCCTAAGACCAAAAATCTTTGTACTGAAGTTTCAACCCCTTGGACTTGAGCATTTGTGCGAATTATGTTACATCACAGAAAAGTACGAGAATATTTTAGCGTGCGTTCTGTCGAGCGCTCTAGCGAGCAGATTTGCTTGGATTAGAAGCATCGAATAGGGCGTTCTCTAGAAATCTCAAGATGAAGTGTCTCATACGAGTAACCTTCCCTTGCGTCCCACAGTCGGCTTAAAAGTTCGCAGACCACTCAGTCTTAAACGAGCGAGTGAGCTGTAATAATAAAATTTTCCTCCCAGCTGAACAAAAGGCAGAAAAAACGTCTTTACTCACGCACCGACGTCCGACACGCAAGGCCGAGCACGGGCGTGCTGTGGTATGATGAATTGATGATGCCGTGCCTGTGGAATGTCGCTCGATTCTAATTGTGCGATAAATTACTTTCTTTAATCGCTTCTGCGAAACTGTTTAGACTCGGGTTTGATTCCCTGGCTCGTCTGGATACTGTATACTTTCCCGTCCTGTCACAAAAAGCTTTACTTCATAACTTCTTTTACATTTAACTTGGGGAGTCATCATCATCATTATCATCATTATCTACCTATATTCGGCTCACTGCTGAGCTCGAGTCTCCTCTCAGAATGAGAGGGGTTAGGCTACCACGCTGGCCCAATGCAGATTGGCAGACTTCACACACGTACTGAATTAAGAAAATTCTCTGGTATGCAGGTTTCCTCACGATGTTTTTCCTTCACCGTTCATTTTTATTAAGTAGTCTCAGTTTACGAGCACTTTTAAAACGTCAGTTGACTATTTGTAAAGACTATCTTGTAAAAACGGGTGGTAGAGTCTTTACTCTACCCGGTTCAGAAGGCAGGTTCTGCTGAGAAGAGCCGGCAAGACACTCAACAGTTCCAAACTAACCTATACGTCCTCAACGTCCGTTCGCCTCACCCGATCACATTTTTCGTAACGCTCACGTCGCAAATTTACTAGCATACTCCCCAAGGAGAACTGATAGCCCAGTTGATATGATATCTGCCTCCAATTCCGGAGGGTGTGGGTTCGAGTCCGGTCCAGGGCATGCACTCCAACTTTTCAGTTGTGTGCATTTTAAGAAATCAAATATCACGTGTCTCAAACGGTGTGTTTGTTTGTTTCGTTTGTGGACTAAGGTCTAACACTTCTTATTCTCAGAGGAGACTCGTGCTCAGCAGTGAGCCGAATATGAGTTGATAATGAGATTACTTAACGATAGGGGGGGCTACAGGGGTAGCTTGCTTAGACATCAAGTTACCTTAATCCGGCATTGGGCATTAAAATTTGAAGCAGAAACGAAATAGTCAAAGTAAACAAAGTTTAGGTGACGGCAAACCTCAGTATCGCGTTTTCCGCTTCGTCGGTCGTCGCGACAGTTGGTCTACACACCGACGCACAGCTGATATGGCCTTGTTATAGTTACTAAGCGGATCTAAATTAATCCCAAACTTTACATTATATACTAAGTACTAGCGGACGCCCGCGTGGACATCAGTTTTTCACAAATCCCCCGGGAATCATGGATTTTTCCGGGATGAAAAGTAGTCTATGTGTTAATTCAGAGTAAAATCTATTTTGATTCCGAATTTCAGCCAAATCGCTTCAGTAGCAGCAGCGCAAATTAGGAACAAACATACTTACACAATACACACACAAACTATCGTAATAATAATATTAGTGTGACTAGCGGGTGCCCGCGACGTCGTCCGCTTTTAGACTTCCTATTCAGCCCTCTTACAAAATCTGTTCTTAGCGGACGTCTTCTCCCTCCCTAAACTACCTCCCTGCCAAATTTCATCTTTTTATGTCAAGTGGTTTTCGAGATTTCGTGATGAGTGAATTTCGCATTTATATTATGTTAATATACATAATTAAATAAAGGATACTTAATTAATGTTTAAACTAATAATATAACTAATACCGACAAATTTCCAAACCATACGAGGCCCTTAGTCATGAGCTGGTTCTTGCAACGCGGCACGATCCAAACTGTATAAATTTAGTATCAATAACACTCACGATACTTTATAGGCGGGGTCTAAGCACCATATCTTTTTTTTAGAGTTATTTTCACTAATTTGGATGTACAGAACCCTAAAATGTATTTAATAACCCCAACCTACATTAACCACGACGGCACGAGTATCATAAGTAGGTAATCACCACCATTGTCTCGCAAGGTTGAGCGACGAGCGTGTCTCTGTAATTGTTTGAATTAAACAGTTAGTTAACAACTGTTTATTCAAGAGTATTGATAAATCCATGTCTTTTAACACGGCTTTTATCAAACTTTTAAAAAATTATAAAAATATATTAAGAAAGAAAGAAAATAAATTTATTTATATCTAAAACTTACAGACAGTCAGTACCCTATCCTTATGACAGCATGTCCTCCCACCAACCAGACCTTTTTTTTTATTCTTTACAAGTTAGCCCTTGACTACAATCTCACCTGGACCAATTAAGAAAATCTCAATGGGCCCAGCCAGGAATCGAACCCAGGACCTCCGTCTTGTAAAGCCACCGCGCATATCACTGCGCCACAGAGGCCGTCAAAATATATTATGTGAACTTGTAAGCGTGCCAGGAGCGTTGGCGTTGGTTACAGTGAGGAGTCGCGTAAGTGGTATAACTCGTCACTCGTGGTGTAATGTACAGGTTGTTAATTAACTGTGAAAGTGTTTAATTGGCCGGCTGCTAATTGATCTTTCGACTTAACTACGTATGATGTACGTACGTAGCGTCAGTAAGCGACTTCACTTACGTGAAATTTCCAATCTAAAGTGTTTTTCAGATTGCATGGGTACGGTGACAGTTGCCTGTATGACGTTCATAATACGTACTATTATCGTGAATTAGTCTTTGTCAATTATCCAGTCTTTCAAGAGTGAAACAACTGTCACCCGCACCATCCTACATGAAACGAACTGTTATGGTGACATATTTTTTAATTACTTACTCGTTATGTTTTTTTTTTATTCCTGAAGAAGAAGTTCTGTCATTCGAGCGTATCCACTTTACAACTGGTGTGTGATTCCACTATTTTACAATCGTCGACGAACTTTTCGCCTGTCTTCTTACTCGAACTTGAACTTTATGTCTACAGGAATTCAAAATTAATATGTCACTACCAAAGATGTGCCATAGAAGCGAACTATTGTCAGAATGCGAGGGCTGGACTGAGAATCTATTTCAGGTTCTCATTCCAATAATAAATATCAGACAAAATTAAATCTATAATAATATTATATTGACTTGGAGGTATAGAGAAATATGACCTTGGAGCATTTTTTTTTGCGGATCACCTCATTTCTCATTCGATCACGCGGAAATACTCCGAGCATAGCTCGTTCCATCGCCGGCTGTGTGACTATGAGGCCCATAGTTAGCGACCAACTCTCGGAACCATGGGTCATCACTGGCAACACGCACTGTTCGAAGACTTTTGTATTTATGCACTGAAGAATTTTGGACGAAAAGGTATCGCGAAGTTTCCCGAATGCAGCCCAGCCGAGATGGATGCGGTGGTTCACCTCTTTCTCGAAATTTGACCTATCTCACTGAACCATATGCCCTAGGTATATCTATTCGTCTACAATTTCGAGTGTAGGTAGGTATGTTAGTTCGTAACAATTGAAACCTAGATTCGGACGGACGCGCTGACCGCTATGTCGCTATTGATTGGTAATTTAATTAAGTCGCTGGACCTACATCCGGATATTCGTATATCTAGATTTTAGGTCACGGGTTTTGATAACATTTGGTCTGCATTTTGGAATTCGTGATCGTGTGTTTATAGTTTGACCCAATGATATTAGCCTTAATTGGTCATATTATATTTCACACGCTTTAATAGTAGTTTTCTTAATTAATTTATAATCTATATGTTTTGATTTATAGTTGGCAATTTTATTGAAATTAATTTATGTCATGCAAATAGGGCGTTTTACGTTAATGACTGCAATACAATATCAGCAATCAATTATATATTATCGTTGCATTAACATATATGTATCTAATTTATGTTCTGTAATGTACTTGTGATCAAAATAAAGTAGTAAAAAAAATTATAGTAAACAAAATACAACCGACTTCAAAACCTAAAAACTTACCCATTTAACTAAAAAGTGAAAAACAACATCATAATACTATTATGTTCTAAATGCTGGATAGGATACATCATCGGCTTAGCACCGTCTTCAAACCGATCAGCAGGTAGAATGGCCTGCAATTTATGAATGCATAACTGCACTGCATACCATGTGGATTGATTACGATTGTTGGAAATGAATTTTTACATTTTTGACGACCTTCTATGTCGCAGTTTGTAGTGATGTTGTTTTTAATAGAGAGTTCCTGTGTTCGATTTCCAGCTCGAGTCAGTTTTGGATTTTATAAATAATTTCTAAATTAACTTAGGTCTGGTTTGATGGTAGGCATCTACCTACCGGAAAAGACATGCCTTCGATACTTTGTAGAAACCATCGGAGGTAAGGTATGGTATGGGTAACTTGTACTTCTTCCAAGTAAGTTTTCTTTTTTAAAGAATATTTGCCCTTTTTTTTAAATGACCAATATTCCCATTCCCCTCCCAACTAGTCGGGAAAGACTGTGCTAGGAGTGGGTACGACAATAGACCAACGGGATGGGGATCGAACCACCACCGAGGTGATGAGTCCGACCGCTCTTACCGTTGAGCTATTGAGGCACTGTCCGCTTCTATCTTGGACTTGTCGTCACTTAACATCAGGTTACATGTTCACTGTTTTGGTATTTATTATCAACCTATTCAAATAAATCAATTGATAAAATTACCATTGATTTGATATCCACCAGTAGGTAAGCACCGGATGACATTTATATATAATAAAAAACAAATCAATTCACGAAATGTCATACATATACTATAATACAAATTACAAATGTCATCCGGTGCTTACGGTGATATCATAGTATGTATAGATGACACTTTGTTGTCCACTTCAATAGGTTGATAATGAAGACCAAAATAGTGAATAGCCTAGGTGAGATCACAGTCAAGGACTAATTAGTCATGGAACATAAAAAGGATAGTAACATGTAAAACAAGAAGCGAACACGTCGTAAACTGCTAAACCGCAGAGCAATGTAGAATGTAAGCGATCACTTGAATTAACAGCACTACAACGTAGTTCACAGTTGTAATTTCAGACTTTGTTACAACGCAGACGCAAAACATAAGCTTTGAGAGGATAATGTAAAATTGTATAGCTAACTAATAATAATTAATTTTCCTTTAGTTTCCTGGTTAAAGGAAAGTATTGAAATATTAATAGCCAGCCTGTTACATTTTCCTTATTTTAATTAATGCCTGAAATATTTTCTCTTCTGGTTGAGCGCTCCGCCAGTGTCCGGCAAAGCGTTGCCGCCAGTACGTGCACAAGGTTTTTACCTAGGGTAGGCACTATACATACAAGTTGTACCTATAAATGGAAAATTTGTCTTTCAAAATAGGTTCAGAATGAATCCTCAGGGTATGCAGGGAATTTATGCGTCTATGGTTGACATACGAAGTTAGGCGAGCGTGCACGACCACTTCCGAAATAAATTTCGGCTTCGGCCAAAGTTTTGACCTATTTTGGCCGAGACGGAAACTGCCGCCGAAACTTGATTTTTGGCCGAAATCGAAACCGTTCCTTCGGTCGGACACTACTATTCACTCTTGCCTTGAAGGTACTCATGCTGTACGTGTCAGGAAACACAGATGCCGGAAGGGCAGGGCTAGTGGCAGTTTGATACTGTTACTGTCACGTAACGTAAACGCGATTTTCTAAGGAATTGACACACCACTGTTTCAATTCCATATAAATTTGCGTTTACGTCAATGTGTTGGTAACTTTATGAAAATTATTGAAAACTCCCACTTGGCACACAGTTCTTACTAGAAACGTAGATGCAAACATTTTGTGCGGGTGATGGAGGAACTAGATTGTAAAGTTCTTGTGCACACTCTCCGAAGTATATCCGGTAAAAGACCGATAGACAGACGAGACGTTGCGTCCGTGTTGCAAATTTTGCAGTGTCGTTAGTGTCAACTAGGGTTGCCAACCAAATTATAATATATAGCATTACACTATATTTCGAGTCTGCGTACTATATACTGTTGAAGGAATTTATAGTACGCAAAAATACTATATTTTCGACACTGAAATATAACAAACAAAATTTTTATTTTAAGACTTTATGAACATTCGTTTTTACATATGCAATAGCCTATCCTAAATTGTCTATCTCACTGAGTTCCAAACATTAGGTAAACGAACAAATTAAAAAAAATCTTTTGGTTTTCTAAAATTAAAAAAATATCAAATGTGAAAAAACATAATTATGACACTCTTGTTTCAAGATTCATTTGTTTCATTTTTAAATAAGACTGAATAAATATTGTTTTTTTTATATAAATAAATATCGATTTATTACATAAAATACTATATTTTTTTAAGCGCACTATATTATTTTATAGCTAAATCTGAAAAATACAATTTTTTCCTAAAAATAAGTTGGCAACCCTAGTGTCAACTGTTCATTACCGATGATACGCGACGATCAACGCAGCGAGCTGGTATTTAGCACTATGATACGCGACGATCAACCGAGTCTAATGCAGCGAGCTGGTATAGCAGACCCATATCCCATGGGTGCTACTCCATGCTGGTTTGAACTACATAAAAAAAACCTTCTTTTCAGTGTTTTTTTTTACTAAAAATACCTTATTCCGAGTAGTTATTATATAGAACAACAGGGACTCATATCAGCTTACTTGAGTATCCTTTTTGTTATCACCATCTCACGCATTACGCCATCGCTTGCACATTGCGGCGTAGAGTTGCGCAAAGCGAGCGTCGCTGAAGGAAACCGGCACGTTCCGATCTATTTGTGAGTACTGACTCATTTGGCTGTTTACCGCCCCACATAGGGAAAATAGCGCAAAGGTATACACACTAAATTATAATTTAAGCATACAAATGCAATATTTGATAGGATAATTATTTATTAACACGTTCGCTGCGGTACGAGGTTGATTGACCTCGTAAGTCTAGCAACTTCAAGAGTTACGAGGTCGATGGACTTCGTACCACACCACATAAAGTTTTAGTATGAGGTCAAAATACCTCGTAACGCACCAGAGTAAAGTACGGAAAAATCAATGCCGCAGCGAACGTGTTAAATAATAATAAATTAATCTATACTATATATACTTCTATACTAATATTATAAATGCAAAAGTAAGTCTGTCTGTCTGTCTGTTACTTTTTCACGGATAGACGGCTTAGCCGATTAAGATGAATTTTGGTGTAATGGTTTGGTGTAGTGCAAAACATAGGTTACTTTTTGACCCTAAAATAAAAATAGAAGGGGGTGAAATAGGGGTTGAAAGTTTTATGGTCGTTCATTTTTAGAGTTACCGGTTTTTGTTTATAAATCATCATCATTGACTTTACTTAACTATAATAATGCTCCCGAGTTTTTCTTTTGTTTTTTTTTTTTGAGCCAACGCATTTTGAGATTAACCATATATTTACAGCGTTACGACCGGTCGTATCCATAGCTGCTTTTGTGCTTCAGGCATGACCAGGCATGTCCAGGATACCCTGGGCCTCAATGTCCGTAGCAGAACCAGCTAACCATGGGACTCATTGGTTCGTAACTATAATAGTACATAAAAAATTTAAAACTCCCTCAAATGAGTTATGTCTGGCTAGCGCAGGCTCGTTCTATATCATGTGTACCAATAGTCGAAACGGTTTCTACTTAGCATCTGATTGTTACTGTTAGGGCCTGCGAATTGGTTCAGTGGGCCGTTCGCCCAAAGCGTTGTATTCTGCCCGCTCTTCACGTTGGTGTTGGCTAACATACTGGAGAATACGTTGGCGCATACGCTGGCCAACATGTAGAGTTTGTTTACTGAAAGTAGAGACTGAAATCGCTCGGCATCATCATCATTATCATCATCATCATCATCATCATCATCATCATCATCATCATCATCATCATCATCATCATCATCATCATATCAGCCGATGGACGTCCACTGCAAGCCATAGGCCTTTTGTAGGGACTTCCAAACATCACGATATTGAGCCACCTATATCCAACGAATCCCTGCGACTCGCTTGATGTCGTCAGTCCACCTAGTGGGGGGTCGACAAATTATCAAAAACGTACTAATGTTAAAAAAAACGGTGTTTGTGAAAACATTATTCCTACGTGTATAAAAACGTGTACGTTTCGGGACGTTAGACAGAAGTGATAACTGATACCTGCTGCCGTATGCGGGAGAGAAAGGCAAGCCAGACAGACAGGCCCTGTAACGCGTTACGTTACCCTCCCTTGTGAAGTTATCACTTCAAAAATTACAAGTATCAAACTGAGTTATTCCCACAGAACATAAAGCGTTATGCTGCACATTAAGGCTATTTCATAAGCAATATAATTTTAGAAATACCCTCGGTTTTTTTTAATTTGCCGGTCGATTTTAGGCTCTACTTTCATTGGCCAAACTACCAACGTGAATAGCTTATTGGCCAACGTATTGGCCAAACGTATAGAGGGGGCATTTAACGATGTTCCTTACACTATTGTTTTGTAATTTAAGACATTCACACGAAAACTTTTTATCCCACAACATTTGGACATACGTCTGTAACATGAGATTTTGTTTTAATTAAGTATACGTACCTATTTGCATTAGCTTATTTATGTATTATTTTTATCTAGATTGATGCTCACAGTTCCATACGGGAAATTGGATTTTTTCTCACATGGGACGAAATTTCTGCGATAAAACGTGGCCTATAATCTTTTCCTAGGTCACATTGTACAAAAATTCATAAAAATCGATCTAGTAGTTTATCCTTGAAAAGGTAATGGTTACTTCAACGAAAAGACGTGAAAAATATATTGATAAAAAAAACGTGAGGGTCTCGGGAGTCAGGACGCTCGACAGAAATAATAATTTAAACCTGCTGCCGTTAGCGCGGGAAGCAAGACAGTGTGGCGTTACGTTACGTTAGCGGTTTACTCTCCCATATTTTAATAACGAAGTGTTGTATCGTTTGTTGCAGACATGGCACAAAGGCTGCTTCAAATGCCAGGAGTGTGGGATGACCCTAAACATGCGCACATACAAGGGTTATGGGAAACTGCCCTACTGCGAAGCGTAAGTACACATTACATACTTTTATTATCTCTATAAATGTGGGAAAAACCAACATTGAAGCTTATTTTTCATAAATCAATCTTAGTAGAAACCCGGAGTTGGGAAGTTGGTGCAAAGAGACAAATAAGCTACTTAAGTGTGCTTATAAATAAGCTACGTCATGTATAATACGCCATGTTACAATAAAAAACTTGTATATAACTGTAATAAATGGGGATGATGACTAGTTTTGAATATATTGATTTTTATGATACATTCGGGTAAATAAGGTCAATGTTAACTAATTTATACATAAAAAGCAAAGATTGTCTGGATATTTGCAAAATAAATAAGATTATAAAATTTCAAAATCTATTAAAAATCTTTTAACGTAATTAGATAAAAATTCATACAGTTTTAGCTTCCTTACATGAAATGTGACATTTTTTAATAAGTGAACTTTAAACATAAACGCACAAATAACAAGGATACTAGTAATTTTGTTTGACCGCCCATACAAATCAAAGATCATTACTAGCCTACGACGTCATTTAAACGTACCATTTTGTATGGGGCGTTTTTCAGGGATCCGCAGCAGCGCCGCAAATCTGACCCTTTAAATCCCTGTAGCTCCGAAAGTAATGATCACAGATACTTTTACAAAATTGCTTTACTATTAGCATACTCTTCATTAATATACAATTTAAAAAAGTGTCATCATCCCTGTTGTCTAGTTTGCTACGTATTTTAAGTATGGCGTTTCAGGATTGTTTTCAGTGTAATGGTACAGTCACTGGCGTAAGTTTAGTGTGGCAGTACTTGTTAATGGCTGGCTCTAGCCCGTGATACGTAGAGCATAAGCTCAGTTAAAAGGTGGTACATACGTTTAAAATGTGATGTTTTAGACCAAATTGTATAACGTACTAAAAGTTGCACCCGTGTAATTCCCGTTACCGTAAGAATCCCCTAGTTTCATCAGGGATAATATGTAGGATGTAATTTTAAAAGAATTTTTCAAATCGGTTCAGTACTTTCAAAGCCTTACTCAATGCAAACAATAAACAAACACAGATAATCAAATCTATGTAATAACAGTACGTATATAGACGAATGTAAAATACTCTGTAGGCTCTGTTGAGTTTTTTTTAGCGAATTTAGATGCACTTTAGCACTTGCATTATACCATCATCATCATCATCATCTCCTTATCCCACTTAAGTAGGGTCTGAAAAATATGTCAATCTTTTCCATTCGTCTCTATTACTCGTCAACTCATCATCCACTCCTTTTACACACATGTCCTCTTTCACACAATCCAACCATCTCTTCTTTGGCCTTCCTCTCCTCTTATGTCCATCCACTTGCATTATACCATATGTAAAAGAAAATGAAAATTGTACACGTTTTTAAATCGATAAGTACATCAGTAATTGCTTCGTTATGCCCTGTTAATGCTGCATTATATATCAATTAACATCATACTTTAATCGGGCTTAGTCACAAGCATAGATCACTATAATTATTGTATTAAGTAGAGATAGCAAAACAACATATACAATAGATATTGTTACGAGTTATACGAGTAGCTCAGAGGTTAGGACTTGGTACACAAATACACGATTCTGTAGACGGGGTAAATAGTTCGATGAACGTTGTTTTTCAAGATGTTGGTATGATGATCCTAGAGTGGGAAGCGCAGTGTTGGGTTGAAAACCCTTCCAGCACCTGGGGATCCCAACGTCCATCGGCTTTTCGAACTATGTGCCCTGTCCATTGCCACTTCAGCTTCGCGACTCGCTGGACTATATCGGAGACTTTGATTCTTCTACGGATCCCCTCATTTCTGATTCGATCTCGCAGAGAAACTCGCTCCATCACCCGCTGAGTGACTTTGTGCCTACTCATATGAGGGCTACAGTTAGCGACTTAAGGATTCGTGTCATCTCTGACAACACGCAATGTTTGAAAACATTCGTTTATCTCTTTTTTTACAAATAGTTTTAGAAAGAAAAAGAACTCTTTTGCCAATTATGTCCAAAGAGTTACCTACTGCTATGCTGTTAAGCAGTATTACTGTTCCGGTTTAAAAAACCGGGTAGTGGTGTAATTATAGGCACACGAGACCTGACAACACCTATGCCAAGGGTATATAACCAAATCAACACCTATGCCAATAACCAAAGGCAGCATATTGAGTGTTATGGCATGTTTTTTGAGTAACTTCAACTGACCGGGCTTGTTCTGTCATTCATTATCATCATTTCAGCCTTTTGTAGGGACTTCCAAACATCACGATACTGAGCCACCTGCATCCAGCGAATCCCTGCTACTCGCTTGATCTCGTCAGTCCACCTGGTGGGAGTCGGCCAACACTGCGCTTACTAGTGCGGGGACCCCAACGTCCATTGGCTCTTCGAACTATGTGCCCCGCCCATTGCCACTTCAGCTTCGCAACTCGTTGAGCTATGTCGTTGACTTTGGTTCTTCTGCGGATCTCCTCATTTCTGATTCGATCACGCAGAGATAGAGTTCTGCCATTGCTAGAAAAAAAGAAGTCTTGCAGTGAACCTCACACAGTGATTTCTTAATAGTTTTTTATGCCGACGCTATTTCCTCGGTATGAATGGTGGGTGCGTCCAATGCATTGTATGAATCAGCGATCAGCTGTCAACAATGCTGGCTATACCGAGAGTTGGTAACGTAATATATATGTTTCTAAATCTTATCTATAGAGTCCTCAGACTATAAACGACGCGCAAGTAGTAGTCAGAACTCAGAGCCGCAAAAAGAAAAGTAATACTAGATTTTTAAACGATAAGTCTTTTTAAATTGACTGGATACAAAATCGAAGATAAGTAGGCTTAGCATGCGTCTGCGCATATTATCTTGTGAAGAGAAACAGACATGGTCGACTAATAGCGATGGAGTTGGAATATCAAAGTCAAAAGTCAAAATTCAATTATTTGAATTAGGCTCACTTTACAAGCACTTTTGAAAAATAAGGTAATGTTACTAGTTAATGATGATAATTGAAGTCGATTACTTAAAATTATCACCATCTTATCTCTCTATCTATTAAAAGTTGATTTTATCTTTCTTTCGCACTATTTATTATATATTTTTTCTGCAACTTGTACTGAGAATATTTCATATTTTCTTTAAGTTAATATTTTTTTAGAAAAGTACAATAGATCAAATAAATAAATGTGTAACCTTTTCTTTGTTTAGATAAATCCTAAACATGGCCAATCCTTAAAATAACTATCACTTGATAATATACCCTATGACATGGTTTTAAAGATCATTATCGTTTGGCGTGACAAAGTTAATTGATTGTTATGCATAGTGCATACTGACTAGCAAGTGAACTCTAACAACCGCTTATTGGATAATACACTCTAATGCTTAGTGTTTAAAGTCCAATTTTAAATGGCATGGGATTTAATTGATCGTAATGCATAGCCCATGGGCCATGCATGATCTACGTAGTCACCGGTGTCATTATGTAGTGTTACGTCAGTTTGACATTGTTTGATTATGTGGGCCATGTCTGTTCCGGTAGTGAAACCGAATGCAGTTTGTTTATGTCTTAGTATGGGAGCTGGGGATGCTAAATATGCAGTTACTAAAGAGCCGTGGGGAAGATTTAGTAGATATGTGATTGGAAATATATCTTCTACTTTATAAAAATAAGTCGGGTTTTCCTTCCTGACGCTATAACTCCAGAACGCACGAACCGATTTCCACGTTTTGGTTTTGCATTCGTTGGAAAGGTGTCGGGAAAATTCAGGAAAAGATAGGGGTAAGGGTCAGGGGTAGGGGTGGTTGAAAGTTTACATCGAGTTTCACGCGGACGAAGTCGCGGGCGTCCGCTAGTATGGTTATATAATTTTTTCGAGAGCCGTGATAGCGTAGTGGATATAACCTCTGCCTCCGGTTCCGAAGGGCGTGGTTTCGAATCCGATCCTGAGCATGCACCTCCAACTTTTCAGTTGTGTGCATTATAAGACATTAAATGTCACGTGTCTCAAACGGCGTAGGAAACCTGCATACCAGAGAATTTTCTTAATTCTCTGCGTGTGTGAAGTCTGCAATCCGCATTTGGCCTATTTGTGAGCCATATACGGGTTGATAACGATAAGTACAGAAATGGCCTAGGTAGAGCCGTGGGCCTGTGATATTTAATTTCATAAAATGTACATGACTGAAAAGTTGCAGATGTGTGCCACGGACTTAATTCGAACCTATGCCCTCCGAATCGAAGGCAGAGGTCATATTCACGGAGCTATCACGGCTCATAGTTAAAAAAAATATCTTTAAAATGTCTAGTTTTTCCCGAGCACTTATAGTGGAAATAGTGGATGAGTTATATTCTATCATCCAATGCACCAAATGTAATAGGTCCCCGCGACGCTCGAGTAAATCCACAGTTAGCATCACGGGCTCCAACCATAATAGATAGTACCTACGCACTGTTCCAACAATGTAGGTCCACTGCGAACGAAAGTTTCAATTATTCACACTCTTACTTTCGCTAATGTGCGTATCACATCAGCTTCATTGTTGTTCGATTTTTGTATCCATTTCAAAGATGTTCCGATTCGTTTATTATTTAACAAGCAGACGCTCGCGACTTCGTCCGCCTCAAATCCCTTGGGAACTATTGAATTTTCCGGGATGAAGATAGTGTTTGTACTAATCTAGGGTATACCCTGTATACAGGGTATCATCATAATCATCAACAACCCATATTCGGCTCACTGTAGAGCACGAGTCTCCTCTTAGAATGAGATGAGTAAGTTTGTTGATGACACTCCCATGATATGTCGAGCTCGCGGGGCAAAGGGAAGTACTGCGCGGGTATGAAATCGCGCGCACGGGGCATCACTACCCCCCTTCCGGCCCGCGCAGATCATCGGGTGTGTTACGAACGAATTTGCCAATCTATAGAGCTTAGTCCACCACGCTGGGCCAATGCGGATTCCCAGACTTCACATACATAGAATATTAAGAAAATTCGCAGGTTTCCTCATGATGTTTTTCTTTCACCGTTTGAGACACGGGATATTTAATTTCTTAAAATGCACACGACTGAAATGTTGGAAGGTGCCCCGAGCCGGATTCGAATTGACGCCCTCCGAATCGAAGGCAGAGAGAGCAAGGCCTGGTCTGACCTGGCCTTGTACTTGTATGAAAGGATTGATGAGAATGGAAAGCAAGTTGAAGGACGTGATCTCTGACGTGATGATACAGGGTGCTGGGGAGTATTTCCCATAACTCTGGGGTTATATTCTTTACCGAAAATTAATTAATCAAGGAACATTTGTTCTAAAATTAATATTTTCGGGATAAATAATATTTCTTTTGTAAATAGATCTTAAAATGTGTCCCTTAGACGCATCCTTATAATTATGACGTAGCCAAGTTTTAGGTCTTTTCAAATGCAAGGATATATAAAGGCTTGTGTTACATGGATAGTCTGAATTATGTGAATTACTTTGTATGAAATACATAAAAAGTTTTTATTATTTACTTATAAAAATTAGTTACGCAGTTCGGCTCTTATAAGTGGACTCGTCAACACCTTGCAGATATGGGAAACACTCCCGAGCACCCTGTATATAATATATGACGTGCTTGTGTTCCAGCCACGTGCCCAAGGCGAAGCACACCACCATGGCGGAGACGCCGGAGCTGAAGCGGATAGCGGAGAACACCAAGCTGCAGAGCAACGTCAAGTACCACGCCGACTTCGAGAGGAGCAAGGGGAAGTTCACACAGGTATTTAAAAAAAAAACACACAGGTGGGTGGGGGTGGGGCACACAAAAATACACAGGTATTTATATTATTTCTTTTTATCCACATTACTCGTTGAGCTATGTCGGTGACTTTGGTTCTTCTGCGGATCTCCTCATTTCTGATTCGATCACGCAGAGATACTCCGAGCATAGCTCGTTCCATCGCCCGCTGTGTGATGCTGTGCAGAAGAACCAAAGTCACCGACATAGCTCAATAGGTTGCGAAGCTGAAGTGGCAATGGGCGGGGCACATAGTTCGAAGAGCCGATGGACGTTGGGGTCCCAAAGTGCTGGAATGGCGACCCCGCACTACTAAGCGCAGTGTTGGCCGACCCCCACCAGGTGGACTGATGACATCAAGCGAGTCGCAGGGATTCGCTGGATGCTGGTGGCTCAGTATCGTGATGTTTGGAAGTCCCTACAAAAGGCCTATGTCCTGCAGTGAACGTCCATCGGCTGATATGATGATGATGATGATCCACATTACAGCCATTTGCTCCTTCAGTAACACTTTCTTATGAAGTTCGTGCGGTCTCTCTATTTCTGCATGTACTACACGAAATTAATATTGTTTATATTAAATTTGATATGACTCAACTACCCTATTGTTCTGTGTTTACTTAAAATATTTTTTTTTAATTTTCAGGTGGCAGACGACCCTGAAACATTAAGAATTAAAGCGAACACAAAAATCATCAGCAACGTGGCATATCACGGAGACCTGGAGAAGAAGGCGCAGATGGAGAAGCAGAGACAAATAAACGAGAACGGAGAACTTGTTGGTGAGTCCTCTAGAAAAACATACTAACTTACATATGCACATGAATAATCTCAAAAACACGCATATGTTACTGAAACACATGCAATATGCAGACATAACTGAAGCACATGCAAAACATATACATACACGTGTGCACATTCTTATTAGTACATTATGATATAAGTGCGGTAAGTTGAAAATTACAGCTGAGGCGATATTGCAGCTCGAGCCAAAGGCGAGAGCTACGAAAGCTAAGCTAAAAAAAGCTAAAGCTACGAAGCTAAGGAAGCAGAGGCTGTAATTATCAAAGCACGAATGTCATACGACGGTTTATAACACATTTACGAGGAAACACACTTTGAACACACCAGTAGACTTAAGATGCGTGCCACGATATATTTTGAAGACAAAATGACATATTGTTGACTTGTTGACCAATAATACCGTATCGGAAATATCGTTCTCCCTTTCTTTGATATAGGACGACAGAGAGAGCTATATTTTCGGTTCGGCCGCTATTGGCAGACTATGTATTTTTATCTTTATGTCGTCTGTCTTAAGATAGGTTTACTATATTTAATAGTACAATGAAATTAGGCAATGGAAGAATCTTTACAGAATTTCAATAAAAATTCATTATAACAATATTATAATTACACATCACAAAACGTACGTTTTATAAACGGTTTATGTTCATTTATGTGTGTGTGACACCAAAATCATTGTGCACAACATCATTTGTGTTGGTCGTGGGTTCAAAATTATGACTAATTTGTGTTTTCTTGAATCATGATTTGTGTTGATCATCGATTTAATGTGACTAAGAAGGATTACCTACTACATGACTTGTTACCTTATTATTACGTGATGGATAAAACCTATTGTATAATAAACTCAGTACACTGTTAGGTATAGAACTTTAAAAATGTATGTGTGTAACTTTACAACACATAAATATAAATTATTTATTTACATAAATATTAATGGCACCATTTAATAACTCCAAAAACCAGAACAGATGTTGAAAAGATGTAGATGAATTTTTAAAAAATATAAATTACCAGAGAAGTCCCGTGGTTTTACTAGTGTAGTTTTGGTTACCCTTGGAATACGGTTGTAAAATAAATATATACTCGGTCTCGTAACTCGCTGGTAATTTAGCTTTGAAAGAATTTTCAAAATCGGTTTAATGGTTAATGTCCGTTTATATCTAAGAGACATAGTGCGTCAGCGTAGCGTAGCAAACACCCACAAGCATCGTCTGTTCACACTGCCCAGCAGGTAGATAGAGACACGTAGTCTTTCATGAAAGAAGTTTCCCAGACGAGGCGCTAATGTCTTAATGATGGCGATGAAAAATGTCTGTAGATATAAACGGACCTTTAGCCGTGAAAGCGAAACAAAGTAACTTTCGCATTAAGTATGGTAGTCACTTTACAATACGCACAAAGCTTTCACAGAATACCTAAAGAAACATTATTTCCAATCCTTCTTGGCCACAGTAATTCATAGTGTATGTAACATCCATCATCATCACGCCAATCTCTTTTACACGCTAGACGTAGCTACCAACGATAACTACCATCAGCAAATCGACACCTACGCGACAGAGATGTTAGCGCCGATGCCGCCGCCCAACCTGCCGCCGAAGACACACTACCAAACCCCCGCCGCGCAAACCCACCGCCAATACCCAGAGTATCGCCAAGAAGAATACTACCCGTATCCGAAATACGAGGACTACCCGCAGAATGCGAATTATCAGACTACCCCGCAAATTCCGCAAAATTTTGGCAATCAGAAGATTGGTAAGATCCACGACTACGATCCATTGAGCGATGGACCGCGGGCGCCGCCGAATACGCAACGCGCGTCTGCGACTCTTATCTACAACAGTTCCAGTGATAAACGAGGTAGGTGGAGTCAGTCGAATAGCTTGGCAACTTCGATCGTAACACTTCTAATGGTCCTCGCGATGAATGAAAAACCAACGACTCACTTCCCCGCACGTACGATTTCACACATGCGCAGTCTTTCTCTCCGTTGCTTGCACATCATGGGAGTGTCATCAACGAATTTGCCAAACTATAAACACCATGGTTGATGCTACTAAGTGCATGATGGAAGATTAATATTACCCCCTTAATGCATGTAGATATGCAATAGACTGGACATAAGGTGCATTAGAGGTAGGTCTAAAGGAGGTTAGCTGACCAACTAAACTTTTGTATGATAGCAACTTATTGGCCAATCCACAGATGCAAACATAGGCGAGAAAGGGGAAACTTTTCTTAAACACTCAACTTAACACAATTAAACGTCTCTACAGACAGATACAGACTCTCTGTTTGTGAAAGGAGTGCTGGTCAAGGCTATGCACCCCCCTTCCAGCCTCTGCCCCGCGCGAAGTACTTCCCTCCCCGTCGCCCGCATATCATGAGAGTGTAATCAACGAACTTACTCAGCCATACCAGACAATTTTGTTCGTCAATTTGGTTGCTATACTGGTCCTTCTATAATTGGTCTGAGCCCCCTGTCTTATAAGGCCAATAAGTTGCGATCGGTCTTTAATATCGCATGTACGAGGATATTTACTATGATTTTGAATTTGCATGTACACATAAGTAAATAGCTGTAGTAGTCAACTAGATTTTCTAATAAAGTATGCAGTAATATGCAAAACATAATACAAAACAGAAAGTAAATACTAAAATAAATGCATTGCAACATTACTAAAATATGATAGTAAAAATAGGAGGAGTTTATGTTTATGAAACTGTCAAGGTAAGGTTTGTCTTATCTTAGGAGCAAGCAGATAGTCCACCTGATGAAAGTGAATTATGATTTGAATGGTAAGTTCATGGTTGTACATTTTTCATTGCATGCTTTTTGATTCGCTTGGTATTTCTTGTAATGTAAGGTGATGGTATTCATCTCAGGTATTAATACTTTTATTATAAATATGTTATTTTTAACTCTACAACGTGATAGTGGTTATAAATGACCAAAGTTGTAGTGAATTTTAATTGCAGCAAAAAATGTGTTAATAATATTTTGGGAAATATACTTTGTCAGATAAACATTTCATCATAGACCAACAAACTTTACTTTTCTAAAATTTATAATAATTAGTAATAGTATAGATGACGGCTGTGGGACATGGATTGCAAGTTGCAACCTGACAAGTTTGGATTTAACTTCATATTAACCCCTTGCTTCTTGATATTCAAAAATAAACTTGACTAATGCAATTTTTGCATAAGATTTAGATGTAACTTTTGCATGGAGCAAGTCAACTTGTACAATATTGAATAGTCAAAGAAAGATGTTAAAAGTAAGTGGTATTTTCATACATTGGTAAAACTCATCGTAGCGTGATACAATTTTATCCAAACTACTAGTAGCGCCATCTAGTATGCAATTCTGCAACTACATTCACATAACGCACTTCCAGGGGCGCATCACACTCAGCAGCAGAGCAGCCGACAGCACATCGGGCGCGTGACGGACCTGGACCCGCTCGCCAACGAGCTGCCCGCGCCGCACGCGCACCCGCACCAGAACCAGGTCAAACAGGTATGATGACGAGTTTTGACTACCCCTGGTGCAGTGGTTAGTGTTATAAAGGAGATTTTATAGCGGACGCCCGCGACTTCGTCCGCGTGTAATTGTTTTCCACAAATCCCTCGGGAACCATGGATTTTTGCGGGATAAAAAGTAGCCTATGTGTTAATCCATGCTATATCTCAATACCAAATTGCAGCTAATTCGGTTAAGTAGTCGAGGCGTGAAAGAATAACAAACATTCATATCATTAAAATCATCAGTTTTCCCAAATCTCGGGAAACCATGTATTTTTTCAGGATAAAAGTAGCGTGTTAATCTAGAGTAACATTTCAATTTAATTTTTTCATTTCATTCCAAATTTTAGCCAGATCGCGTACGTTAAAGAGTAACACACATCCAAAAAATTTTAATAAAAAAAATTCAACCGACTTCCTACTCAAAAAATAACTTTAACTAAAAAGCAAAAAATAACATCCTACCTATGTGCTACCTTCTGATCAGTTTGAAGGCGGTCCCAAGCCAGTGATGTTTTAATTAAATACGTTTAAACTACAAAATTTCTGTGGTTATTCCAGAAACAGCTTTAATTAAAACACGACACTGGCTTGGCACCGCCTTCAAACTGATCAGAAGGTAGCACATAGGTAGGATGTTATTTATTGCTTTTTAGTTAAAGTTATTTTTTGAGTAGGAAGTCGGTTGAATTTTTTTTATTAAAATTTTTATTTTTTTATTTTTAGTGTTAGCATCTCCTTACTGTGCTTCGTCTTCTTCACCAGACCCTTAATACAGTCGCAATCCATCTAGGTGGAAAGTTCTCATCAATACAAATTTATCAAGTCCAAACACAAGGTAGCTACTGTGAACCGTCGAGGAGTTCTCTTCACTGTCCCTCGTCTTCATCATCAGACCCTTAATACAGTCACAATCCATCTAGGTGGAAAGTTCTCATCAATACAAATTTATCAAGTCCAAACACAAGGTAGCTACTGTGAACCGTCGAGGAGTTCTCTTCACTGTCCCTCGTCTTCATCATCAGACCCTTAATACAGTCATAATCCATCTAGGTGGTAAGTTCTCATCAATACAAATTTATCAAGTCCAAACACAAGGTAGCTACTGTGAACCGTCGAGGAGTTCTCTTCACTGTCCCTCGTCTTCATCTTCAGACCCTTAATACAGTCATAATCTATCTAGGTGGTAAGTTCTCATCAATACAAATTTATCAAGTCCAAACACAAGGTAGCTACTGTGAACCGTCGAGGAGTTCTCTTCACTGTCCCTCGGCTTCATCACCAGACCCTTAATACAGTCACAACCCATATAGGTGGAAAGTACTCATCAATACAAATTAATCAAGCCCAAACAAAAGGTGACTGCTGTAAATCCTTGACGAGTTCCATCGTCTGTGTTTCGGCTCCATCATCAGATCAACTCCAAACCTTCATAAAGTTGTAGTGGTTTAAAATACCTTATGGAAACACTAACAAACGTACTAGCCGTCTCTACAACTTTCGAAAGTTCCCCTCAATTTCTCCAGAATGCCATCATCAGATCCTGACATGAAAAAAAATGGGACCACCCTGGAAGTAAACCCTACAAAACAAAAAAAGAATTTTCAAAATCGGTCTATACTCCTCCTTTTTGGAAGTCGGTTAAAAATACATCCAAACATCCATACAAACTTTCGCATTTATAATATTAAGTAGGATAGTAGGATTCTTTCTTGTTCAACTTTCTTTTTCTTTCTTCTAAGATTACACTTCTTAACTGTATTCTATTAGTGATATAATTATTTACATATACATGTAACTATTACTGTCCTTCCCTAATAAAGGTCTGACAGAATACCAGCGTTTTGAATACTAATGTACTGACTGACGTGTTCAAAAATAGTCCATCTTATATTTTTAGTTATTGTGAACAGTTTTTAAAATATTTAAAAACATAAGACGCCATTTTTCTTGATTAATATTAAAAATTACTATTATTGATTAATCAGTGGATAAATGTAATAAATATAAATAACACTTTTGTATGTTTTCAGAGAGTTTACATCGCGATGTACGACTACGAAGCGAACGACAGCGATGAGGTGAGTTCTGTGTTTTATTCATAACTAGCCGACGGTTTCACCTATGTAGTTCCCGTGAGAATACTGGGATTAAATAATTGTGACATTCACAAATAACGTGGCTTTTTAGTGGTAAAATAATTTTGTAAACTGGTTAGTAGTAGAGATTAATTAATAATTATTTATAGATTTGGCGACATACAGACATATAATATAATTGTAAAATGTAAATTAAAGAAAAAACTATCTACCGTCAAGTATATGGTAATGCATACTTCGCATGTATTTTGAATGTCAAGATATTCCAAATCTACTCTATATGATAGTAAAAATGAAAAAAAATTGTCATCAGGTCTCGTTCCGCGAGGGGGACTACATATCGAACGTGACGTCAATCGACGAGGGCTGGATGACGGGGCAAGTGCTGCGCACGGGCCGCACCGGCATGCTGCCCGCCAACTACGTGGAGTTGGCGCCTGACGCGCGTCAGACCCACTGACGTGCGTCAGACTCACTGACACCAAGTAACACGTCACTGACTCGGCCAAATTAGAAAATAATTGATCGAACACGCATGAGAGTATAACTGTCTGACGCTCGTCAGACTTACAGACGCCGTCACCAAGTAACACGTCACTGACTCGGCCAAATTAGTAAATAATTCATCGAACACTCTGGAAAAATAACTTCGTCTGACGCGCGTCAGACTCACTGACGCCGTCATCAACTAACAAGTCACTGACTCTATATTAGAAAACAATTAATCGAACACTCCAGAAAATAATTTCGTCTGACGCTGTCACCAATTAACACGTCACTAATTCGGTCAAAATAGAAAATAATTAATCAAAAACGAAGGAAAATATAAATTAGGGAGTCATCACGTTGAGGCGTATAAGTTATGGTTCTGTGTAACTTTTGTAACTGTATATTAATTACCCCGCAATATAATAGCAAGCAGACAGCGTTACCAATAACCTGCACAGGATTTCTGACTAGGGTAGTTATAATGGTATAATACAGTTGCATACATATTATAAAGAACGCAGAACTCGGAACTTATGGATACTTTGTAGGGTTATAAGTACATACTTAAAATGAAGTATGTACTTAACCCTGCAAAGTATCTATAAGAGTCCGGAATTACAAAAGTAACGTTATTTATAACTGTAAAAGGCTAATGTTTATCTTTTCAGTACCCACAATAAAATTATAGTCTGACGCGCGTCAGACTAACTAGCGCCGTTACCATGCCAACATGTCGCTGACTCGACGAAAGTAGAAAATTATTGATCGATTAATTATAATCACGAGTTATATAATATAACCTAAAATTCTAAAAAATCATAGTGCGTCAATTGAAAAGAAATACCGATAAATAGACGGAAAACACAATATATCTGTAATTAAATCCGAGTCTTTAAGTGTAAAGGACAACACATCACAACATATTGTTGACAGTTTATGATGACCACTTACCATCCAATAAGCTCATGGGCTTGCAGCACTAATGGACAGGACATTCAATAAAACTGATGGTGCTTGACATGTCGCGATGTGCTTGATATCTTGCAGATTACGACCAAAACATGATCAGATCAGTCCTGCTGTTAAAGCTGCAGGCATGTGGACTTATTGGATGGTTAGTGGCTAGCATTATAACCGTTATAAAGACATATTTGTAATTTTGTATGGTAATAATCACAGTAATAATCCACAAATAACATTCCACATTGTATGCCTACAACGAAATATCTCGTGTAGAGAAATAGACAAAATGTCGACCAATGGAGGCAGCGGCGACTACGCAATAAAAGAGATACTGGTATTTCCGGTTGTGCCGCTATTGGTTGAAAATTGTCTGTTTCTTCAATATTCTCGAGATATGTTGTTGGTCGCATGTTAGGCTTACATTAATAGCTTCAATGGTACAATGCAAACTTATTCAAGTCAAAACATCTAAAATTTAGATGTCAATTTACAACACCTAAAAAGTATAATGTCAAAGTAAGACACCTAATAAATATGATTTTAATTTACAACACCTAAAAAGTATAATGTCAAAGTAAGACACCTAATAAATATGATATGATATGATTTCAATTAATTCAAAAAGTTCACTTTAGACTTGTATGATGCAAAAAAAAACATTGTATCCAATATTAAACTTTAACCATAATATGTTAAAAAATATGCCACTTTACTAACTTGTCTAAAAAGTTTATACAATGTTGTTATGCTGTATTCTTTTTATTCTAGACTATTATTTAGAATTAAATAAAACATAATAAAAACGGACCAAAACGAAAATTTTTAGCATTTTTATCTCATTCCAATTGTTTTTTTTTATTTTTCCAAAATATCTCTTACAGGGGTAGTTTTTTACCCAATATTTTGTGTAATGGGGTAAGTTTACCCCCTATTTTTTTTTTAACTTTATATAACATTTTTGCTTGTCGCTAATGTATAACTTATAACATTTTGTACCTGGTCATAACGCCACAAAACAGGTCGCAATGATTCAATTGTAAATAAATATAAATTTAGATATATATATAAAATATAGTTTATGGTGTCACACCATATTTTTTATATCGTGTATATTTTTTTATTAAAAAAAAATAACAATTTTTACAAAAAAAAAATACTACAAAAACCTACGAAATTCGTAATGCATAATAATTAATTAGAGCACATATTTAAAATTCTTGTTCACACATTCCGTTTTGTTTTTGTAATCCAATTTGATAATAATTGATGTTTAATATAAAAATAGGACATATTTTTTGTTACTTAACTAAAAATCGATTTTTTTTTTATAATTTCCTGATAATCTACAAAGAATGTAGACTAATTTTTTTTTAAATATTGGAAGTTCTACTTTTATATTTTGCGTCAATATATGAGAACTGTTAAACCTTAAAACATAT
The DNA here is from genome assembly GCF_947172395.1 of Bicyclus anynana. Taxonomy (NCBI): domain Eukaryota; kingdom Metazoa; phylum Arthropoda; class Insecta; order Lepidoptera; family Nymphalidae; genus Bicyclus; species Bicyclus anynana. The sequence goes on along the minus strand of NC_069100.1, from coordinate 13,321,932 downwards.
AAGATTTGCCAATTAGTTCTTATTGTTTTATTTTAAATATATTGCTTTTATTGTTAGTTGCAAGTGTTATAGCACATACGGGCAGTGATTTAACAATATAGTGACAGATATAATAATATTTTAGGACTCACAACAAAGATTTTATACTATTAGATATGTCACTAGTGCGTCGAAACTGAGGCGGAGAAAAAAAAAAAACATACATACACCGAACCCGAACCGAACGTAGAACCTCCTCCTTTTTGGAAGTCGGTTAAATAGTGGCTAATTGTCCTAATTGTCGAGTTGTGTGTTCAGGAAGTGTAAAAACTATATATACATAAATATATAATGTAAGTAAACACAAAATTGTGCATATTTGAGCTTAGTGGAGTCTAAATTCGGATCACTTTTTGTGGTGATTTTGTAGGTATCTTTAGTAGAAAATCTTTGACTCACATACTTAAAAATACCTAAAGCCATCATCATGTTGTTATTTCACTGCGTTTTAGGTTAGTCATTTTATTTATTATTTCATTTTACTTGGGATAACACTGCCCTTCTTTTTAAGTTAAAATCTCAGTTTTATATTAGAAAAAAAAAATAGTTTTGAAAGGGCAGTTTTGTTTTTTTTAGCGTATTATACATTGTTATTATTTTAAGCATTAAACACATCACAATTTTATGGCTTGATTATTTAATGGAGGAGCGAAATTATTTTTTGTAAAATATAAATAATGTTCCTTACACTATAAGTTAAATAATAATTAATTCTTCATGTTTCCAATACTTACATTTTCAAGCCGACAATGTTTTCTACATCTTCACGAATATTTACAAGACACGTGAGAAAAACTTGTCTATTTTATCTGCGGATTTTGATTAGCTGGGCTGTGCCTTTTTTGATGAAACGTTTTCTCGCTCTATGACAAAACAACGTATCTTATAACAATCTTATGTATGGGAACAGTATTATAAGCCGATCCGATGTTACAGTGCCTTTGTAATATTTAATAAATTTTAAGCGAACATTACCTAGTTTTATTTCATTTTGACTTGCCTATATCCACAACTAGCAGACGCCGCGCGGTTTCACACGCGTAGTACCCTTTCCCGTAGGAATACGGGGATTAAATTTAGCCTATAGCACCCGGGGATAGGGTGTTTTCCCAACAGTGAAAGAACTTTTCAAATCGGTTCAGAAGTTTTGGAGCCTATTCAATGCAAACAAACAAATGCTTCCTCTTCATAATATTAGTATAGACAACTGAAAATAATTTCAATTGCCAGGCGATATTTCTAAATTTAAAGAATTTTTTCTTTGATCCAAATATATGCTTGACACACAGAGTAAATATCATACATAGTGAGTCTTTACAAGCAGCGTGGTGAAGTCGCTGAAACCCAAAAAAACAAACGTTACGCGCCTCCTTGACATCCGCATATACAAACTTTTTTCATAATTTGTATTTCAAAATGTAACACTAACGATAATTCGAAAATTAATATAATAAACAATAATTACCAAAAAAAAATACTCTTTATCTTATTTCTTTAGGTTTTTGTAAACAGCTTTTAAAATATTTACGCCATTTTTCTTGAATAATATTGAAAGTTACTGATGCAACGCTTCTGACTCGAGAATGTATTTGGTGGGGCCACGACACCATGTTGGGTCCATGCTTTTGGATTAATGTTCTGTTGTAGGTGATGGGTTCCAATTTTGAATTAACTGGGCCATCTGCATATTTTAAACAGTCGATTTAGTATATTTTAAATAAAACAAAATTCACAAATAAACATTATAATATTAAAACATAACAATCATACATGGAATGTGGTTATATATGTAGGTACTAGAATAGTAAAATCTTAATAAAATCCACAAAAATAAATTACATTTTACATTTACTATAGACATATCGACATATCGACATATCAAATCCTTTCAAGCCAAATTATATATAAACCTGTAATATTTGTGTAGGCAAGTACTATCTAACTTGCAACTTTCTATTTAGAAATACAGGCAACATAAAATATAGTAAAAAATAAACAAGCCAACATTGATATGGATTTTTTTCAATTCCAATTTTATAATATAAACTGATTTTTTTTTGTAAATATCGACTATAATCTGTCTATTACAATTTTACTATAATAAAAAGCTTTATAGTTCTAACTACATATTTGAATTCAAATTTGCAAGAATAAAAACTAAGCCATCCTGTTTGAATTATTGAATTCAAGAAGAGGTAAATTCTTGAAATCAATAATATTTTTTTATAATCTATTTAAAAAAAACTCGTCAGTACAGTCCTTGTCATGATCATAGATAAATATAAAAAAAAATAACAACATCAAATTATATTTCGTAACCATTCGTAGACCGATGATAAATAATTATTCCTTATTTTAAGTTTTAAATCAGTCAATTGCAGAACAAAGCCCTGAAATAATATTATTTTGCAGAAATAAAACTAAGATAATCAGCTGTTTACAAAACTAAATTGACAGGTGTCAAAATAAAGAGCTATCATGTGTAGAAAAAAAAAACAGTTCAATGTGCACCATTTTTAAATATGGAATGTGTTGCATATGTATCGGTCTATTTACTTCTCTGTCTAAGGGTCTAATCACTTAGAGTCAGTACTGTTTTCTTGTGAAAAGAGAAGCATTTGAGCAAGTACAAAAGAACCACATCAATTAAACGTTGAATACTCGTTGAATATTCGTTAGTTTACAAGTTAAGCCACTCTGTCCGCCGGCGTAGTCCCTAACAAGTTTGTAGTGAGAAAATATTATTTCAGGCATTCCACTAACACTATTTGTCACAGAAGCTCAGAGTAATCAAAGACAATCTTAACTGCTCGCCACGGATCTTTGTGTTTGTGAAGTTAGCAACAAATGACTGAGCAATGAATCAATAACGGTACAAACGGCGCGTGCGGGAAGCCGGCTAGAGGCGACCGCGCATCTATACTCATTCAGCAGCTAACTTCACAATCACAAAGATCCGTGGCGACCACTATACCTTTGCAATTAGGGTCAATTAATTGCGATACGCAATTGTTAATATAAAAATATAAAGAATGATTCAAGATATTACGAACATTCAAAGTTTCTATATTTAATGGTCCAGTTGATTACACAACAACAGATAATAAAAAGAACAGAAAAATAAGTTATTCATTCGAAACTGATGTTATAAATCTTTGGAACTCTTGTTTGGGTAACTATTCGTTTTTAACCCTAATTTTACTTTAACATTATTTTACAAAATAAAATATGCCCGCTAACGTAGACAGAGAAAGCAACAGGCAATTGATTGGCCTGCTGTTGTAAGTCAAAAGATTATTTTTGGGAAGTCAGTGTTGACTTCACTTTACAGAGTCCACGCATTTGTTCTCTTTTTTGACGGAATGTAACCGTATATGTGTACTATCTAACCGTCTATTTACTTTTCTGTCTACGCCCGTTAGGTAAACGGTCGCTCAGAAATTGCGTTTCAGACAGATCGTGCGAAAGGGACAAACATTCAATTACAATTGCCTCGTTTTTTGTCTCTCTCTCTCATGTTACATCGCCGACATGTCAGACGCAATCTCTGAGCGGTCGGGATTTAACAGACAACGGTCGTTCAAAAGTAACTTCTGTGACACATAATGTTTAAGCCCATTTACATCTAACGCATATTTATTTCTTCTTCTTCATTTGTTTAAGTTTCTTCTTCTCTTCGAGTTTAACCCTTTTGTCTTTTATCGATTTGTACAGTTTGTAGCCGAAGAATACTGAAACAAATAAAAATGAATTAATATATTTAAAATAAGCTTCTAATAAATGATCTGAAAAAGTAGCACCAGAGGGAATTTTAAGATGATGAATATTATTCCTTAACTTATGAAAAGTTTATCTTTATAGTTTTGTTTTATTTTTTACAGAATATTTACCATATTTTTTAAATATACCAATATTCCTTGTTCGCTAGATTATGTTGGAAAGACTGTGTTAGGATTGGGTACGACAATAGTACAGTGGACGGGAATCGAAACTCCACCTCTCTGTGTTGAGTCCGACCCCTTTACTACTAAGCTATTGAGGCTTCGATTTCATTTAAAATAAACGACATGTTTTCAAAGTGTAGTAAAAAAAATAATAATAATAAACAAATAACTTATATGAATATTAAATTATGTACTTAGATCTATATCTATCATTATCAACCCATATTTGGCGCATTGCTAAGCACGAGTCTCCTCTCAGAATGAGAGGAGTTAGGCCAATAGTGAATAGTCACCACGCTGGCCCAATGCGGATTGGCAGACTTCACATACGCAGAGAATTAAGAAAATTGTCTGGTATGAAGGTTTCCTCACGATGTTTTCCTTCACCGTTTGAGACACGTGATATTTAATGTTTTTAAAAAGCACACAAATGAAAAGTTGGAGGTGCATGCCCCGGACCGAATTCGAACCTACATGAGTATATTTCCAATCGTAGGTATGTTATAATAATTATTATTAAACTGTTATCGCAATCAGGCTTAACATTGATAAAAATTAGGTCAGAATTATTAAAAGATTATATATGCTACTTTTAACTACCGTACAAAATTCACTGTAGATTATTTCAAAGTATAAGATCGAAATGAATAAATAAAGATTGAACTCGACTAGAAAGTATCAAGTGACCCTCAAATTGGGAGACTTGAATATGAGAAGAATTTGTCCCCAAATAAGGGGGATTTAATCCGTCTGATCAAATCAGATCAAATCTCCAATGTCGGGGAAATTTGGTGCAATCTATTTTCTGTTTATATTTTAGTGGCTACATTCGTTAAACTAACCCGTTTATGTCCTTGTAGAATGTTTAAATCCAAATATTTCGGTTTACGCATTCCATTCCATATGTAGGCTATAAACAGATTTTAAAAGCAAAACTTAGTTTTAACTTTTTTCCCTTGAAAAATTCATCGTATAATTTAATAATAAAACAAAAATACTTTCTTAAAGTAAACATAAAAGTGATTTAACTTAACCCGGAAGAAACTTTTTTTACTTTTTGTTATTTCTGAAGTGAAAACTGTAGGCCTTTTTTTTTTTTAAGTCTTGTTTCACTAGACTGAGCCTACCCTACCTAAAAACCCTGCGCATGCCAGTGCATGTAAGTACACTATACGATATACTTACACACACACACACGCATACGCAACAACACGCAAAACGATTTTTATTTATAAAACATACCTAAAATTAAAAGTATAATCACGCCCACAACAGCAACTAAGACGAATTGCCACAATATGGCGCTGGTGATAGCAGATTCCAATTCAGACAAATCCATCGGCACGTCATCCACCTTCGCCGCCAACTTCGACATGATCTCCTTCCTCACGTATCCCAGAAAGAACTCCTTCTCATCGTCATCCAGAGTCTCGTAATGGGTGAGGATTCCCTCAAGGCCTTGCTTTATGTCTGCGCCCTCTGCATCGTCAGGTACAGAGTCTGCCATTCTCTTGATGAGTGACAACACGTCTGCATTCTTTATGGACTGCTTCAGTTGTGCTTTGACGAAGTTGTGTAAAGGCTCGCCGGCGTCGCCCATTTTTTACTTTTTTTTTCGAAAAAAAAAATGGTCAAGTTAACAAGGATTTTTGTCCAAACGAAAGAAATGATTGATAAAAAATTTACTCACACTAATTTTGTTGTAAAAAAGATATTTAAATAGATAAAACATGTTCTAAACTACCAATCTGTGAATGAATAATAGAAAGAAAAATTCAATTTTTCACATGGTCTCGAACCCTGGACCTCGTGTTCTGAAGCCACATAAGCTAACTACTGAACCAATGGAACAGTTAATTTTGAATTACATACTTATTCATTTGATTACAGTTTTTTTGTCTAACTAGCCATAGCTAGACAAAAAACTGTAATCAAAAAATGAAAGCACGTCAAAATCGAGCCAATTCAAGAAATAAAAAAAATCCTAAATTTACCAGAACTGGTAATCGAACCCAGGACCTCTATTTTGAAAACCACAGCATTACTGTGCTAAAGAGGTATCAATTTAAATTAAACTTCAAAATGTTGATTAATTTGTGTTAATGTTGAATATTAAATAAGTAGTTTCAAAAAATAAAAAAAAATCTAAATTAACCTGCACAGGGAATCGAACCCAGGACCTCTATTTCGATAATCACATAATTTCTATGCCAAAGAGGTATCAAATTAAAATAAACTTCAAAATGTTAATTAATTTGTGTTAATGTTGAATATTGTTAAATCAGTACCTACTCACCGCACGTTATAAATCAACACCTTCAGATAAACTAATAAAGTCTGCTATCAATTTGAATGCAACTTAATTTCAGGCGCTATCGCATATCTGCAAGGCGATAGCAACTGTCTTATCTTAATAGGTGATAACGATTGCTAACTTCAAAATAAAATGGTACATACTCGTTTATAACAATAACATAGATAAAAGACCGGATTGGTTCTATTTATATTTGTTGTAACATACCTTTGGTTTCTTTTTAGGTATTTATAACTTAAGTTTCTGTAATACATATTAATGCGCTATACAAATTTGTTCGCAGATGTTTTTCTAAAGTGGATACAAAGATGATTTGATGATGATTAAGAGCATTTTTTGTTACTAAATTCCACCTTCCTAGCACGATTTTTAGTACTTTTAATAGCGTAATAAAAATAAAATCAGGGTCTCGACTTTAAAAACTGGTAGTTAATAAGTTTGGTAGCCTATTTATAATAAGGACCTGTGATAGCCCACAGATTTTAAGAAATTAAGTATCAAGTTTATCGAACGGTGAAGAAAAATAATCGTGAAAAAAACCTGCATACCTGAGAATTTTCTCAATTGGATTTCAGCGTGTTGGAGCTTATTAGCCCCCTCTCATTCTGAGAGAAGACTGGTGCTCCACAGTGAGCCGAATATGGGTTGTTAATAATGATATGAAATAAAGTGTTTAAATTTGCATAGCAATTAAGCAAATCCGCGAATTACAATCATGACATGTGATACGCGATTCGCTATCACAAAGTAGGCACATTATCAGGGCATTACATACGAAACGAAGACGTGTCCGTCTGTAACTTGCCGCTGTGTGCCGGCTGATAAGTTACTAATAAACAATTTATCGACATTGCAGATAAATTAAACTTAATCACTGTTACGCAATGTTTTTAATCAAAAAGAGATTAATAAATGTGATCCTATTTGATTATACAGACGTCCTAAACATCTAGACGCTCTATGAATTTCCTAGGTTGATACCTAGAAGATAGATTCTAGAAGCTAGAAGATAAGATACACCTAGTATCATAGTAAACGCGCGAAAACACGAAACTTGTCTACATTTACGTACCTCTCTCTTTCTTTAATAGCAACGAAAGGAAAGAGCGTTATCTTCGAATTTCCGCTATTCGTTGATATCTCTATTTCATATGGCGTAGACGCATGCCAAGCAACGAGGACGATGTTAAGAATATACCAAGCTTTATTTCATAGATTAAAATTACTTCACAGGCTCAAAAGAGTTTTTCCATCTGACCGCTATACTTCAATGATGATGCTATTGATATAAGCTTCTTTAATAAAAATTGAGAGTCGTGATAGCCCAGTGGATATGACCTCTGCCTCCGATTCCGGAGGGTGTGGGTTCGAATCAGGTCCGGGGCATGCACCTCCAAGTTTTCAGTTGAAGGCATTTTAAGAAATTAAATATCACGTGTCTCAAACGGTGAAGGAAAACATCGTGAGGAAACCTGCATACCAGAGAATTTTCTTAATTATCTGTGTGTGTGAAGTCTGCCAATCCGCATTGGGCCAGCGTAGTGGACTATTGGCTTAACCCCTGTCATTCTGAGAGGAGACTCGAGCTCAGCAGTGAGCCGTATATGGGTTGATAACGAACGAACGAATAAAAATAGTTTGGAGCAGCTAAACGACTGGATCGATTTAGACGACTACGACAACATCGTGTTCCGTACGCTCTATCTGCCTATTATTGCTTAATCCGTGAATACTGTAAAAACAATAATCAGTATTATTCACTATTCGAATTCCTGATTGTCAGTCTCATATTTTAGGTTCACTACAGAGCTAGGCCTCTCTCTCTAGACCACGCTGCTCCAATGAAGGTTGGCGGGCGAAGGGAGTTAATTTTAAATTAACGGCCACTAGCTCTTCTACGAGGCATGGGGTATATCTTACCAAAACTGATCTAAAAATTTTCACTTAAGAAGAAGAAAATTCTTCAACCAGACCCAGGAGTCGAATCCAGGACCTCGTGATCCGAAACCACATAGGCAACCACTGAACCAGCGGGACGTTTAAAGCAAATATTCACTTACAAATAATCGAAAACATGATAGCAACGAATCCAATCGCCAGGTACGCGCCACCACCACCAAACAGCTGCGGCAAATCTCCTGTCAACATATTCCTGAGATTCTCCTTCATCTCTTCATCCATATCCGACGTCTCCAGGAACTCCAGCATCTCCTTCCTGCTGGGCTGGTAGTTCTCATTGATGAGATCCTCGATAGGGACTTCGTTTTGGATGTCCGCCATTTTTGTGATGGTTTGAGAGTGTGTTACGACTGGTCTGTGTCGCCGCGGACGATGTTATCCGCGTTATCGCCACGTGGAGTGCACATCGCCGGTCCGGCTGCTGGTGCATTTCATAAGCGGTAGCGATTTGAGCCTACGTCGATTTTTGATGTCAGTAAATGTTGCGTTTTAAAGCTATTTGCTTGTAACTCCTAGTTGAAGTAATTACGTGTTCTAATTTTTTTAATAATGCGTTTTTTAGAAATAATACGAGTTAAACGTTTTTAAAGAGTTAAATATTTGTTGTATGTATTGTTTATTTTTAAAACCGGTTATAATAATGAGTATTAAATGTCTACAAACTATATTATAATGCGATTTTTTTCAAAAAATTCAAAAAAGTGTAATTATTTAACAATTAAGAAATGAACAAATATAATTACATTTACCTTAATAGAGTTAATTCATTAGTAATAATATATTTGTCGACACTAATTGGTGTTAATTTATAAGACATTAGTTACCATAGAAACAAAATAAAATAGGAATAAATAAAATACTCTTCTATTTCTGAGTAAATGGTTTTTACAGAAAAAACTTGAAAATATGAGAATTATTTCAGAGCATAATTTTCAAAAAACTTGTGACTTGGACCACAGCCATATACAATTTATTCAATACATGATATCTATAAAATAAGCAATAAATGTATTAAGTAAATGGAAAACTTAGTGGAATGTGTGTATGTATAAATTTGTTTCATACATATTCTATCATTTTATACAAATTAATAATATGATATATATATAATTTAAAAAGTTATTTCCTTTAACAGTTTTAGTCCAGTATAGCTCATGCTCTGTAGGATGGTGCGGGTGACAGTTCATTTCACTCTTGAAAGTTTGCCGCGATTCACGATAATAGTACGTATTATGAACGTCATAGGCAAATGTCACCTGCATCATGCTACAGCGCACAAACTCTAGTTTAGTTCTGATTTGATTTGATTACTGATGTTATAAAAAGGCAAAGTTTGTGAGGTTGTAGGGGTGTAAACTCTGCATCTATTGAAAACATTTTTGAAAAGTCTTACTAGTAGAAAGCTACGTTGTTTAAGAGGCATAGGTTTTTTATTCCCCTATTTCTAGAGGAAAGGGGAATGATGCGGGTGACAGCGTGGGGCAGCTGCTAGTGTCAATACAAGGTCATGAGCTCCTGGGGTCAAGGTCAAGCTGGGTTATCAAATATTGGTTTTTTCTCTCAACACTTTGTAAATTGTAGTAGTTGGAAATTTAAATAAGTTTCAATAGCTCAAGGGTAAGAGCGGTTTGACTCATCACCAAGGGGGGGTGGTTCGATGATAACCGCCCCGTGGTCTATTGTCGTATTCACTACACTAATACAGTTGGAGGGGAATGGATATGTTAGTCATATTTAAAAGATACGGCAAATATTTTAATAAATACAAAAATACAAAAAAAATAATAAATACAGCCTCATAAGACTCATAAGCACTAACACAGTCTTTACAACTAAATGGAAAGAAAAGGAATATTGGCCAGTTAGAAAAAGAAATAATAACAATCAATAAAAGTTACCTACTATATAGCTACCAATATAGCTACCAATGCAACATAAGTGAAATGCAGAGTATTCCTATAACACCACAGTGTTTCAACAATACTAACACACTGGTGTTTTTAAAAGGAGATTTTCAGTGATTTCACAGTCCCACATACCTGCTGGTCAACCTACTTTATAGTAGTACTTAATACTGCTTTATTTGCATACACAGCACAGGATGTGTAGTTACTTTTTTGAAACTTGTTATGCTTATGGTGAATAAATAGTTGAATACTATACCACAAGTAGTAAGTAATCTATGGTCATGATTGCTAAAGAAAGCAATGTCAATGTATGCCCACAGTGGCGAATAGTAGCCCAAATAAGCTGATGACGAAGATGTGATAATTTAAGTAACATTTATGTTCATACATCGATCTAATCTCAGTAGAATCAACTATTTATTTACACAATACTGAAGCCAAAATCTCGGATATTATTACATATCCTGGGTAGAGTGTGACTTATTAATAAAGTAAGTTATGTTAAAAATGTATGTTACCTGATAAACCAACAACAATGATGCCGGGAAGAATAAAAACAGTGTTGGAAATTGCGTGCTCCAGTGGTCCATCTTGACCGCCGCTTAGATCCACCATTTCGAGAAAATACTGATAAGTTACTAACTAATACTGTAAATATTTGAGATCTCTGTTCAATTCAGATCTATAGAAATGTTAAATTTTACATTTTTAACTCTTTAACCGAGATAAATACAGAGGTTCGGCTACTCTGAAACGACAACAAAGAACCAAATGTCAAATTCAAATAGTCAAATACCAAAACGTCAACAAGTTACAAATGTCACAAGATTTTTTTTAAGGAACTGGGAACATGATAACTTTGGAGCAAAGGAAACAATTAATATACAAAATATCTTCTGTTATTTATTTCTATCATTTCCTAAGTATTTTAATTAATAGGTAATTTTTCCCAAGTACAAAAATACACGTTCACACATTTAATACTATCTGGCCTGTGAATATTCTCATTTTTTTATTTCTTTGATGAGGGTCAATAACTTCATAAAATAAAAAAAAATAAAAAACATACAGTCGAATTGAGAACTTCCTCTTTTTTTTGAGTCGGTTAAATAGGACGCACAATCGTGTAGAAAACAGTTGAAAACTGGCCAATTTTGCTTTGACAGTTTCAGAGTTATTGGTAAAAAAATTATACCTATCGGCCTTTCAATTTAGTCCAATATTCAATAAAATCCCAAATTCAGAGCAAATACCTTAACCTTAAGGATTGAGTTTAAGGTTGAATTAGCAAAAACGACTACTTGAATTGAACGCAAAGTTGTGTTTGGCACTCGTTGAGTGGAGACGTTTTTGGTTTGATTGTGCATCCACTTTTTAATAGGAGATCGATGATGAGGGTTTTCATTTCGCCGGTTCTCGGATACCATTCTAATCACTACTGCTCAAAGATATTGAAGACATTCAAGCAAAGCATCTTTTTTTATGAATATATTGAAAGAAACTTGGTTAAGGTAAATAAATAGTTCACTATTGTAAAAAGGTAACAAATAAAACAAATTGTGTTATAAACATAATTTTTATTACTGCAAAATACACTATTATGTTTAACATTTGGCCTTACAGTAACATTAGTACAGAGAATACTAAAATACAAATATTTTCCACTAATGCGACGCAATACAACAGTTTACCTTCACTATACACATAAAAATCATTTACTTAAAATTATTAGGAGTAAAGAGTAAATTATATATAAAATGTATATTGGAATGTTTAATTGTTATAGCTAGCAGATGCCCGTGGAATTGCGTGGAATAGCCCACTTTTAGGGAGTCTGGTATATACTTGCAACACTTATATATTATTTTAATAGACAATAGAATATTTAAAATCAGTATCATTAATAATCAGCTTCATTGATTTTCTTTTAAAATAGTAATCAGAGGTTTCTTTCCAACAATTTTGAAATTGATATTTATATATTTATTGTTCAAAATACACATTTTTGAACATTAATCTAAACTATTATTGTACAGTCAAATTTAGGCAATCTAAAAATATGTCACATGAATTTCACGATTTTTGGTGCTGACTCCTTTCGTTACAAGAGTGACCTTTCGTATTATGACGTCATCAAAGTTATTAAATCAAAAACCGTTATATTATATTAAAACAGTACATAATTCAATATCGTGACACAACTTAGGGATGGTTCTCTTGTAAGCTTATAATCTTATTTCTTCTATATATGTATATTAAGCTACAATGTCATTCGTGTATGTACAAATGACTCCGAAAAAAAGGTGAAATTCATTATTTACAAATTCCCAAATTGTATACAATTATATAAAAACAATATATTATAATAATCGGTTTGAAGTACCTCAATTTGAAGAGATTTATCACAGAACAATGAGGCTTCAAACAATTCGAACTGATTAATTAATACCTTAACATGTATGTTAGTTTTTAGTCATTTATAAAAATACATGCAAAATTCATTGATGTATAATGAATGTGTATAACTCTATATATTTCGTTTGTACAATAAGGCACTTCGTGAATGACATTGTGCAGAATGCTCTTCTAAAAATATCACCAATTATTATTCTATACAAGCATAAAATAAAGCGGCTCCAAAAATTTACATTATCTATCGTAGGAGAGAATAATGATTTAGCCAATAGATTCAAGGAATAATAATTACGAAAGTAATCCATTATTGCATCTCAAAGTTAAACACTAAAAGAATTCAATTGCATTAAAAATTATTTTGGGATTTTTTTATAAAACCTTTTATTTATTGTTGATAATTGATTTAAATAATGTTTTAATTAATTTCATAAAATAATATTTTGAGAGATTCTTTTCTTTATTACAATTAATAATATACTTATAAGAAAACAGAAATTTCAATTATTATACAAAAATAACAATATAATCGCGAATTATCTATTATCACGTAATAATCATTTATTTGTAACCAAAACCATGGCAACATTTTGTTTTTTTTCTTTTCTCGACTCGTCGACTCAATTCACACAAAGGCTTACACTCTAAAATTCGAAATATTTTAATTTTTTTTAAATATAATGTTTTATTGCATTTCTTTATACTAGCTTGTGTGAACTGATACAAAGAATTAAATAATTTTATCTATTTTTCGTATTATTTTGTATCAATTTCAATTCTTCTTCAGGGGATCGAGATTATCTATTGAAAAATCGTCGTTTCCAAAGCTGATCCCTCTGCTGAATCCATCCTGTGGAAAGAAACAAACTTGAAATTAAATAAAATCATAATTAAAAATTTTGTTAACAGTATATAATGATTAGTAATAACTCTGTGAAAAACTGTTAGTTGGTGATTATGTTTTATAATAAAATTAATTCTCTTTCGTCATTTATTACTTTTCTGTAATGTGCTGGGCACAAAATGTGTTACGAAAAATGTAATCGAAATACAAATCGCCATCTGTAGTGTACTCATAAACAACGCCACAACACAAGTAAACACAGCGCCGAATCCATTTAGTTTTTTAACAACGTAATTGTGAACTAATTAATAGGAGCTTGTGAATTAAAGCAAGTTCAACACGAGAGATGGCGCTACTAATTTTTAAGGTTTTATTTCTTCATTTTTGAAAGAAGTTTTAGTTTAGCTGTGTGGTTAAAACACACTCGTGTTTTTATCATGTACTCTCCATATTTAAAGTGGAGTTATTTATTTAAATACCTTCATCTCAGTAATAGTTTTATCCAAGAATCCGTTGAAGCCGCTGTCTAACTCCACTGTTTGCTTCTCGCTCAAATTCCCAAAACCGTTGAAAGTGTTGCCATATCCGTTTGCAAAAATATTTCCCGCCTTTTGGGTGTCAAACGGATCGTATCCTGTCAAACCATTTGTGAAAGAGGTCGTGTTGAAAACTGACGTTTGGAGGTTGAAGTCTTTGATGTCATAGTTGGGCTTGTTCTGTGGCGCGAATGGCGATGTTTGTATCTGTGGTTGGTTTGGTATGGAGAATGGTGTTGAGCCGAATAGATCGTTGCCGTTGAGCGGTTGGATTGGTTGATGGGTTGGCTGCGGTTGATGAGTTGGCTGCGGTTGATGGGTTGGCTGTTGGTTCGTTGGTTGTTGCGGTTGAGTTTGACGTTTGGACGCTTTTGGTGGCGGTGCCACTGAAACAATAGATTAAATACAAGTTACTTAATAATTTATATTTGAAAGCTCCTAAAATGTTACTTTCATAATTTAGTAAAAGTTTGTATAAGATTATTTTTCTAATTATGAATTATGGGCTTGCCACACACTCGAAGAATGCGGGAATAAGCGAGGAAAGGAGGCAGACGTAGACGTAACGTCTCTCGTCCTGCCGCACGTCACGCTCCTCGTCCTGCCTATCGTTATATAGTATGTCGATTTTTATACCGCAAGTCAAAGGATACGAGCGCACCACATAATCTCTCTAATATTAATTTTAAACAATCATGTTAAAGTTCAGATTAAAATTTAAATATATTAGAAAAATTCGTCGTAATTTTTATTATTAGTTTAGTCAAAAGTTTTCATGTCAATTCTTTTTTGAAACGCCCATTTTTGGGCATACGCTACCTCTATCCTTCTTTATCTCCCGTTATTTCTAGCCCAACCTTGTAGTAGCGCTGGTTTTAGCCTACGCTAAATCAGCGATATCGTAGCGCTGGTTTTACTCCACGCTACGTCGGCGATGTCGAAGTGCTGGTTTTAGCCTACGCTAAATCGGCGATATCGTAGCGCTGGTTTTACTCCACGCTACGTCGGCGATGTCGAAGTGCTGGTTTTAGCCTACGCTAAATCGGCGATATCGTAGCGCTGGTTTTAGGCCACACTATGTTGACGATGTCTTAGCGTTGGTTTGATGAGGCAACGCTACGCCAATGTCGTCGCGGCGCTCGACCGGCGCTGGTTGCATGGGTACCTTACAGTACTTTCTGTCCACCGGGGTTGGGGTTAGTTTTAACCGTATTATAAACAAATAGAAGCAGTAACTCACGCAAGGGCGGCGTGGGCGCGAGCGTGTGCGCGCTGTCGGCGACGGGCGACGTGAAGCGCGACACCGGCTCCGACTCGAACGCGCGCGGGTCGAAGTCTGCAACACGCAATGTTACCTTTTGTTACTACTAAATAAAAATTAGGGCAATAAAAAAAATAGTTTTAAAAACTAAAAAACACGCTTAAACCCTTTCATTTGATATCCATATCATAGAGGTGCATTACATATAGCCTGTCCGCCATATTGGATTTAAGTCGTGACTATTTTTTTCGTATTCAGCAAACCCTTTCATTTGATACCCATATCATGGCGGTGCATTTCATAAAGCCTGTCCGCCATCTTGGATGTCCGCCATATTGGATTTAAGTCGTGACAATTTTTTTCGTATTTCTGACAGCAAATCCTTTCATTTGGAAATGGATGGATATCTATATTATGGGGATGGATTTCAAACAGCCAGTCCGCCTTGGGGATGCCGCCATATTGGATTTGTTATGACGTTTCTTAGCTATTCATGTATTGTCATTAGAATTCAGAGCATGTGCACTATTTCATACTAATCGAAGACCGGGAAGTGGGTCTTATTAAGATTCCAAGATTTTCTTACATACATAGTGACAAGTGAAACTAATAAAAGCGTAAATAAAAGGTAACAAAAATTAATCGTTAGCAACCCATATTCGGCTTACTGCTGAGCTCGAGTCTCTTTTCAGAATGAGAGGGTTAGGCCTGTAGTCCACGACGCTGGCCCAATAATTCCTCTACCGTTTTAGACACGTGATATTTAAGTTCTTAAAATGCACACAACTGAAAAGTTGACGGTGCATGCCCCGGACCGGATTCGAACCCACAACCTCCGGAATCAGAAGCAGAGGTCATATTCACTGGGCTATCACGGCTTCAATTTAAAACAAAAATGAATGTTTGAATATATTATTAGCATATAAGATATTATTTATTATTTATAACAACTACATTCATTGACCTCTTATAATAAAAGGTCGCACAATCATGTAGAAAATGTCACTTAAAATCTGGCCAATTTTGCTTTGACAGTTTTAAAATTATTGGTACAGAAAATTATACCTAAAGGCCGATAAATATAGTCCAATATTCAATAAAATCCCAAATTTAGTACAAATTCAACCTTAAGGATTGATTTTAAGGTTGAATTTACAAATGCGAATTGAGTGCCAAGAAGTTGTGTTTGGCACTCATTGAGAGGGGACGTTTTTTGGTCATTTTTTTTTTTTTTTATTGATTACAAGTTAGCCCTTGACAACAATCTCACCTGATGATAAGTGATGATGTAGTCTTAGATGGAAGCGGGCTAACTTGTAAGGAGGAGGATGAAAATCCACACCCCTTTCGGTTTCTACACGGCATCGTACCGGAACGCTAAATCGCTTGATTGCTTGATACTTGAAATGAACACATTACATAAATGTAACATCTACTTACCGCTGTCGGAATCGGAGTGGAGTAGTAAGTTCTCTAGCCGGGTACCGACGGTAGGGTTCTTACTAGACGACAGATCACCCAGGAATTTTCTGTGGAATATTATATAATACACTATTAGTCTTAGATTTCAATTATTTGTATTCAAACTTAAATAAAATCAAATTTCTAATTAGTCAAACAATGTTGTGTCAAGCCCACAATTTTTACAAGTTAGCCCTTGACTACAATCAGTGATGATGCAATCTAAGATGGAATCGGGTTGACTTGTTAGGAGTTGGATGAAAATTCACACCCCTTGCGGGGACGCTAAATCGCTTGGCGGTACGTCTTTGCCGGTAGTGTAGTAACTAGCCACGGCCGAAGCCTCCCACCAATCAGACATACATCAATTAGCAATTAAGAAAACCTCAATCGGCCCAGACGGGGATCGAACCCAGGATCTTGTAAATCCACCGCGCATACCACGGCGCCATGGAGGTTGTCTTGTCTACCCTGTCCCTGGGTATTCTTGTAAAGCGCGAAGCCAGAAGCTATACATATGTATTAATGTATGTATTGACTATTGTATAGCCAGAATTTGTACAATACATTGCCTAGGCGTTGTATAGATTACCTGAATTATAAAGATTGCGGGTAACATAATTATATAATTCTAGCGGACGCCCCCGACTTCCTCCACGTAGAATCATCCATGGAGTATTTCGGGATAAAAGTATCCTCTATCTTCCAGTAAAAGTCCTCATCAAATCAGTATAGTCATTCCGAAGATTAGCCCGGACAAACAAAGACATTTGACAGACAAAAAATTAAAAAAAAAATCTGGATTGTACTGTAGTATCGTGTAAATAACTTGAGTTATTTGAGAAAACACAGTTTTTGAAACCACAGACAGTTAAATTTTATTTATATGTAGATTGATGACTCCGTATTCCGTGGACATCATATAGAACCAATGTATCGTTGCTAAAACAACCTATCATCTCGAACAGGATGTCCACCACCTGTCTTCAGAGATACTTCCTTGAGTACTTTGGTCACATTGCCAAGATAACTTCGAGAAACTTGTGATCACTGACAAAGTGGAAGGAAAAAGACCTCGAGGATGTAGTCCAATTGGTCAGACCAAACCAAAGACACTAGGCTCTGTAAGTCGCATGGCGCAACATCGTTAAAGAAGCAAGCTTGTGTTAGGGGTCACGACCCTCAGTAAGGAATACGACGCAAGGAGAAGGATTGATGACTCACCCTGCGCTGAGGGATGATTTCCCGTTGTGCGCGGGCGGCGGGGTGGACAGCAGCAGGTTGTTGTCGCTCGACGAGTTGAACGTGTCCGTCGAGTTGTTGGACAACGCGTCCGCTCCTGGAAGGTTTAAAACCACTTTAAAACATCAATCAAAAAAAAGTTTGCCAATGGACATGTGTCTTGTATAAAGGTCAAAGAGTATTTCGTTTCTTTTATCGTAAACACATCTTCGTTGTTTTATAAAAACCAAAGATAGACAGCTAGTCCTCCGTTTGAAGCTATTGGCGAGACTCCGAGAGTGACAGAGGAGATCTGCTTCTCAGCTCAGTGATGTCGGTCAGTTATTGCGAGAGAGAAGCACTCACCGATGTCAGGGGTCTTGGTGCCGTTCATGGCGCTGAAGCCGTTGGCGAGAGTCAGAGAGGAGATCTGCTTCTCCAGCTCTAGCGGCGGCTTGAACTGCGCGACGTCAGTCAGTTGTTGCGAGAGAGAAGCACTCACCGTTGTCAGGGGTTTTGTTGCCGTTCATGGCGCTGAAGCCGTTGGCGAGAGTCAGAGAGGAGATCTGCTTCTCTAGCACTAGCGGCGACTTGAACTGCGCGATATCGGTCAGTTGTTGCGAGAGAAAAGCACTCACCGATGTCAGGGGTTTTGTTGCCGTTCATGGCGCTGAAGCCGTTGGCGAGAGTCAGAGAGGAGATCTGCTTCTCCAGCTCTAGCGGCGGCTTGAACTGCGCGATATCGGTCAGTTGTTGCGAGAGAGAAGCACTCACCGATGTCAGGGGTCTTGTTGCCGTTCGTGGCGCTGAAGCTATTAGCGAGAGTGAGAGAGGAGATCTGCTTCTCCAGCACTAGCGGCGACTTGAACTGCGCGACGTCAGTCAGTTGTTGCGAGAGAGAAGCACTCACCGATGTCAGGGGTTTTGTTGCCGTTCATGGCGCTGAAGCCGTTGGCGAGAGTCAGAGAGGAGATCTGCTTCTCCAGCTCTAGCGGCGGCTTGAACTCTGCGATGTCGTTCAGGTTATTGCGAGAAAGGTACGCTGTTAGATCGTCTTTGTACGTTATCTTTGACAGCTCCTGAAAACCGTAACATTTTTTTACTAGAGTAGGAATTTGCAAATGGGAATATCCGAGACATACTTCGATAAGTTAACCTAACCTTTTTCATCTAATAATCTATGAAACGATAAAAATATTCTGCCTGAAAATAGAAGATTCAAATTGCAAAAACGATCCCTGATCTTCGATTAGATCTCGATCGAGAATACTTGTAACAATGGAACGAGCTAAGGGCTAAAGATGCGGTTTTAGAAATTAAAGCACACGTACGAAATTGAGATGACAGACGGTGTAAGCCGCATATTTAGAAGTATAATTTAACCATAGAAGAGAAAACCATAATTTAAAATAAAGAGAAATGTAATTGCTCTGTATCTCACCTGTAATCGGTTTTTGTAGGCGTTCATCTGTAACTCGAGCCTCTTGTTCTGCAGTGTAAGTTTCTGCATCTCTATGTATTTGCCATTGTCGTTTAGGAACCGCCTGTCAACAAAACCATTATTTTAAATAGTTACAATTGACTAAAGAACCTGATGGTAGGTAAGCAACTCTTCACAGATCATGCAAGGAGCAGATTCTAGGTGCTGCACTGTATCCAGCAATCTATAGTTGTGACGACAATGATTGTATAAATAACGTGGACGCCGTCACGCTGCTAGTCGCATTGATTTTGTGCAATAATGTATTGTGATGTAATCATGGATTATAAATTGTTTATGACAGGCATGAAGGCATGGAGAACATGTTGGGCAGTGCAACAGCATTCTAAAGTGATCCCTTAATTACACCCAAGGTCACAAGTCCTGGGACCTGCTCGAGGTGTTTCATCTACCACTTAAGGATGGTACAATCACTGTCGCTACTGATACGTTATACGTAGGTGTTAAACCTCATGATTCCCTGAAAAAGCTTTAAGACTCCCCAACAAGGTCTGCAGTTCTATGTTAGGGTAGTAAGAAATAGGTACTGAATAATTTTACAGCTTACTTCGAATATCTACTTGTGTACAGAGAATATCATAGACAATACACGAACGCCATGTGTTGTCAGTTAAAAAAAAATAGTAATCATGTCAAATAAAAAACGTTCATACCTTTGTTTATACGTAATCGTTTCATAGATCATAAAATTATTAGATAACGATTTGTATCTCTAGAACCGCAAACATAAAAGTAACTGTGCAAACCGCAATAATAGTTAAAAAATTACGATAAAAACTTGTGAAAGTTGAACTGAGTTCTCAACATCTTACTAGGAATTTTGCCGCGAACTTCAGATTATTCTTTCACAAAAAATATCTCACTACTCCCCAGCTAGGGGATTCAGTTCTGTATTATTACAGGAGTTGTAAAGTTTTTACTTGACTTAAATACCTAATCAAAAATATCCACCAGCTCTCGGACTATTTGGAGACAAAAACGCGCGGACGGTGAATCATAAACGTGTTCCGAGGTGAGACTATCCATCTTAGATAGCTCACTTACCATCAGGTGTGATTGTGTAGTTGAAAAATAAAACACTGTTAGAAGTATGTACGACCATAGTTCAAAGGTGAAATCCTTAACTGTGAAGCTATTTAAGCATTAAATAAACAAAACTTTATTCATGAACTAGCGGACGCCCGCGACTTCGTCTGCGTGAAACCCTACTACTACCCTACCCCTATCCTACCCCTACCCTACCACTACCCTATCCTTAACCTACCACTACCCTAACCCTACCCTATACTTACTCTACCCCTATAGTAGAGACCATGCGACGGCGACGGAAGCTTAAAAAATGGAGTAACTTCTCCCGTTTCCTCAACATTTCCTTTCACTGCTCTGCTCCTATTGACGGTAGCGTGATGAAAAGTATACTATAACCTGCCCAGGAGTATGAAGAATAATTGTACCAAGTTTTGTTAAAATCCGTCGAGTAGTTTTTGTTTCTATAAAGAACATACAGACAGACAGACAGATAAATATTTTACTGATACCATTTTTGGCATCAGTATCGACCACTAATCACCCCTGATAGTTATTTTGGAAATATATTTCATGTACAGAATTGACCTCTCTACAGATTTATTATAAGTATAGATTTTTTTTTTTTAATAAATGAGAAATAAATTAACGTACCTGTACGCCAAATCAAAAGCCTGGCCAATAGTGAGCGTGATTTCGGAGGCTAGTTTAGTAGAGATGAACACAAAACACTCGTGTTTCTCCGCACTGTTGCTGCCGTCGTGGCCGTTGACCCCGTTCACAGTGCTGCCACCTGTCAAATGTCAAAAGAAAATCTTTAACTGTATTTTTTTTATCACCAAACAGGCAAAGATTGGCGACTATACAGCCTAGACGGAAGGAATTAATATTATTAATTCCTTTGAGACATCCCTAGATCATAGATATTACAGTCTAGTCTAGTAATAATTCATTTTAACCATAAAACTCCATTAATAAAGACAAGGGCTGTTAAGTAGACTATATAGTTTTTCGTTGTAACCAATTTCAAAAAAGGAGGAGATTTTCAAATCGTTTAGAACTTTTTAACCGACTTAAAAAAGGGGGTTCTTAATTAGACGCGTATGTTTTTTTTAATACGATGATATTTTAAATATTTGCTTATTAAGAATAGACAGAGAAAAACGATTTACTTTATTTCCAAGAAATAACTTAATAAACATGACTTCGGCATTTCTGCAATGACCTTAGCACAGCCCAGGTTACCATCGAATCGAAGGCTTTTCCATAGTTTACAAACGCTCAGTATCTCTGCGTGATCGAATCAGAAATGAGGAGATCCGCAGAAGAACCAAAGTCATCGACATAGCTCAACGAGTCGCGAAGCTGAAGTGGCAATAACGGGGCACATAGTTCCAAGAGCCGATGGACGTTGGGGTCCCATAGAGCTGGAATGACGACCCCGCACTAGAAAGCGCAATGTTGGTCGACCCTCACCAGGAGGACTGATGACATCCACCTGATCGCAGGGGTTCACTGGACGCAGATGGCTCAGTATCGTGAAGTTTGGAAGTCTCTACAAAAGGCCTATGTCCTGCAGTGGACGTCCATCGGCTAATATTATGATAATGAAACGTGACTTTAATCTTAAAATAGAAGGTATATCTATAAATTGTACCTTTGGCAATGAAGGAGAAGTATTTTTTCGCGCCCTTGTCGTCCGCGCAGTACGATATCCTGTGGAGCGGGAACTGGTACATCACGTTGTTTGACCTGGGCTCCTGAAATTATAACAAAAAAAAATTCTTTTTTTTTAAATTAATCCAAAAAAAAATAATTCCAAAAAAGGATGTATTGGTCTAAGATCCGGAATTAAAAATATGTACCCTTATCTGTGATTTATCTAATCATTCATCATTATCTTTAACAACCCATATTTGGTTCATTGTTGAGCACGAGTCTCCTCTCAAAATGAGAAGGGTTAGGTCAATAATCCACCACGCTGGTCCAATTTGGATTAGCAGACTTAACACACCTAAAGAATTAAGAAAATTCTCAGGTATTCAGGTTTCCTTACGATGTTCCTTCACCGTTTGAGACACGTGATATTTAATTTCTTAAAATGCACATAACTAAAAAGTTGGACCGGATTCGGACCTACGGCCCTTCAATCGAAGGCAGAGGTCATATCCACTGGGCTAGGGCTCTCTATTGATTACAAATATATTAATAGTTGTTTAAATTAAAATACGAGACAGCCCTAACTAGGTCACATACTGGCCAAGTCTCGAGCAAACATTCTCAACGCAATAATGACGGGAAGCCATTACACTGGTACTTAGTCTACATAGCGATGACACGGATATCTACCGGTAAACAACTAGTATTCAGCGATATATAGCGCATCGGTCCAAAATTAGCTATCTGCTATGTGTGCCCGCGACTTCGTCCACCCTTTGACCTCTTTAATCCAGCCCTTACAGTGAAATCGCTGTAAAAATGGAGTAACTTCTCCCGTTTTCCCAAAATTTCTCTTCACTGCTCTGCTCCTATTGGTCGTAGCGTGATGAAAAGTATACTATAACCTGCCCAGGAGTATGAAGAATAATTGTACCAAGTTTCTATAACAAACATACAGACAGACAGACAAAAATTTTACTGATTGTATTTTGGCATCAGTATTGATCACTAATCAAACCTGATGGCTATTTTGGAAATACATTTCATGTACAGAATTCTCTACAGATTTATTGTTAGTATAGATAGACTTGAGCATGACTACAATCATGCATGGTGGATAGCAATGATGAGGTCTAGGTTGGAGCGCGCATGCCCAGAAAATGCCTATTCACTCTTGCCTTGAAGGTGCACAAATAAGTGTTAGGAAACACAGAAGCCGGAAGGGCATTCCACATCTTCGCTGTTCTTACTGTCATTCTGCCGGACAATAATCTATGTGTAGGCAGCGATATGTTATACCTACTAGAGGACACTAGCGCATCAAAACTGAGGAGGACAAATGTGCATAATTGTCTTAATTTCATTTAGTGGCTTACAACAAAAGTTATTTAAACAAATAATACCTAACTATTGTCTACAATGTCGAGTTGTGTGTTGAGGAACAACGATATTTTATATTTAACTACTCCACCCAATGATAATTTTATACTATACTCGTAGATAGGTTACGTCCCTACAAAATCACCGCAAAAAGTGATCCGAATTTAGCTAGACCACTGAGCGCACATCATCATCATCATTTTCAGCCGATGGACGTCCACTGCTAGACATAGGCCTCTTGCATGGACCTCCAAGCATAACGATCTCGAGCCGCCAGCATCCAGCGGTTTCCTGCAATCCGCTGGATGTCCTCGGCCCACCTAGTGGGGGGGTCGACTAACACTGCGCTTTCCGGTGCGGGGTCGCCATTCCAACACCTTGGGACCCCAACGTCCATCGGCTCTTCGAACTATGTGGCCTGCCCATTGCCACTTCAGCTTCGCGACTCGCTATGCTATGTCGGCTCGCTGAGCGCACACATGAACAAATTTGTCTTTAATTCCATTATATATTTATGTATATATGTATAGTTTTTACACTTCCTGAACTCACAACTCGACATTGTAGACGATATTTAGGTATTATTTGTTCAAATAACGTTCGTTGTATAATAAGCGACTAAATTAAATTAAGTCAATTTTCCACATTTGTCCGCCTCAGTTTTGATGAGTTAGTGCCCCATCTCTAGTGTATAGTATCATTGACTCCACTGAACACACAACTCGACATTGATGGACTTTACTGTGTGTGTGTGTGTCTGTGTGTGCTTGGATTTCTGTATGATCTAGCAAGAATCTAGATTATTGATTAGATTTAGATTTTAAATGATAACCATACATAAGTTTTGTATTACGCTTCATACGACATACACCGATTGCGTTTCTAACCGTAATAATTCTATGTATTATAACAACAAAATTGACAAAGCAAGGCAAATAGTTGTTGCATAAAAAAGAAACTCCGACGTTGTTGTTACGTGGAAGCGCTCGTACTCAGTTACGACACGCCGTGAGGTAAGTTTACACGGATTGGATTCGGTGCCGTTTTGTTTCATTAGGGGGAGACCCTTATCTAGTTTGCTTTCAAAAGACTATTCATTTTAGTCTTCCAGTTGTTTATTTAATTTATAATAATGATTATAGTTGGAGATCTGGCTGTAATAATATATACCATTTTAGCAGACTCTGAAGTAATTACAAAAATAAGAAAACTAATGTCGAACAAAGGTTCACAACTTAATTAACAAATCAAACTGTAACCAAAATAAGACCCTAGAATGGTCTTGAGTGAAGTCACGCACTTGTGAATGTTGTGTGTAGGGTTAAAGGCGCCTTTGATGGTTATCTAGCAAACACTCCCATTTACCACTCAAGTCACCCTCCCCGCATATAACCAATAAAGAATTACAAGACATGTGGACTACTCGAACGCCACGAGCACATTGAAGCCGTCCGTACCGCAAGTCGTTGCAATGCTGCGATAAGTACACTCATCTGTTATTTATTTGGGATGAGAAATAAATAATAGAAAATATTCACATTCACAGGGTACGATTTTTAAATTAATCAATAACGACTTGAGAATAAATAAATTAAAAAAAAAAATTGTTTTGTACTATGCGGCCGCAATTTAAGTAGACAATTATATCATTATCTTATGTTAGGTTCATTGTTTGGTCTATAGACGGCGTAAAAATCAATTACACTATCATTTAATTAAATAATTAATTATTAAATGATAAATAGCTCGGAACCTCATATCTCTATAATAAATGGTACCTAGGGACTAGTTTAATCCACCCCATAGTATTTTAGGACTCCCTGGATTCATCGTGCGGTTGTGAGTCCATCAAGTAATCTATACTAATTTTATAAAGCTGAAGAGTTTGTTTATTTGTTTGATTGAACGCGCGAATCTCACGAACTAATGGTCCGATTTGAAAAATTATTTCTGTGTTAGATATCCCATTTATCGAGGAAGGCTATAGGTTATCCCCGTATTCCTACGGGAACGGGAACTACGCGGGTAAAACCGCACCCAGGAGTAGTTCCTGAAATTAGCGCGTTCAATCAAAGAAACAAACTCTTCAGCTTTATAATATTAGTACCTATAGATTAGGCTTAAACTTTGAAACCGGCCCGGTTCATAATTTACCACAAATTAGTCTCGTCATTTTAAGATAAAAATAATTTATTCTGCTTACTTGACAATCGGAATAAAGGCCCAGCCTCCATACAAAATTGGGACATGTATTGTCTTTTTTTTTACATTTGTAAGAATGTTCAGGTTTATTATTAGACATACAGTCATGATATCCATATATTATGTTATATATAGCACAAATGATTTATCATGCACCTCACGAACTTGCCATAACCGCAAAAATGGCTGCCTCATTTGCGAGTTTCACTTTTACTTTGTCTATACGCAACGGAGTGTTATGCTCACTGACTGACTATTGTAAACTAACAACTTATTCGACAAACTAATAAGAAAAGATTCTAGCAGGTACCAGTAGCGAAGGCTGAAGTTTTTTAATAAGTAGCCCGATCATGTGTTTTTGTCTGAATCTGTTTTTGGCTGAGTACCTACGTTAAATTATTATTTACGTACGTAGAACGAGTCACAGAATAAGTGTTCAAATCTACGTATATTTGACATTTCTATTAAAGTAAGAATTATAGAGCCGATGGACGTTGGGGTCCCAAAGTGCTAGAATGGCGACCCCGCACTAGTAAGCGCAGTGTTGGCCGACCCCCCACCAGGTGGACTGACGACATCAAGCGAGTCGCAGGGATTCGCTGGATGCAGGTGGCTCAGTATCGTGATGTTTGGAAGTCCCTACAAAAGGCCTATGTCCTGCAGTGGACGTTCATCGGCTGATATGATGATGATGATGATGAAGAATTAAACTTTACCTTAGTAGATGTTCTTGTCTTTTAACAATGTCCTAATTATATTTATTTAAAATTTTAAAATAATCATTTATAACTATTTACATTATCTAAAACTAAACTAATCTAAAACTTTTTGACGAGGCGAAAGCTGATCTATGACTCCGAATATTATATCTATACTAATCTATACTAATATTATAAAGAGGTAAAGTTTGTAAGTTTGTAAGTTTGTCACATTTTTTAAATGGGGTAATCTTCGGAACTACTGGTCCGATTTTAAAAATTCTTTCACCAGTAGAATGCTACATTATCAAGGAGTGCTATAGGCTATATTTTATATTGGTATCATATATATTAGCCGAGTTATCACAGTTTTTGTCATACAGGTCGAAATGAAAATCCTCTTAAACAGACTTATTCGCATGCGCTGCCTTAACTATTGTGTAAAATTGAAATTAATGTATGGAGACTTTATGTATCTTTAAAAGTTCTACAAAAATGTCCGCAACACCATATATCTATCTTCTATATATTAGCAGATATAGTACCTTTTGTGTTTTAAAAATTATTAATTTTATATACTTAGGTTTACGTCATTATTTATACAACTAAACTTTAATCCTTATTAAAATAAATTATTTAATAATCACAAGGATATTATGGAGATAAGATTTGCCCTTTACAGTATGTCAATTACTTAAATAGTTTCGGAGATAATACAAAATTTCTAAAAGACGCAGAAATTCCGCTATATGACGCCCGGCGCTTTCATTTACGTAGTTCCCGTTCCCGTGTGAATATGGGGATCAAACATAGCCTATGACACTCGCAAATAACGTAGCTTTCTATTGGTAAAACAATTTTCCAAATCGGTCCAGTAGATCCAGAGATTACCTCCTACAACCACACGAACTTTACCTCTTTATATTATTAGCATAGAAGTTTCTATTTCTCTTGGTCATACCACCACTCTCGAAGGACTGGAGCGATTTTGCTAAGGGTAGGAGTAAGATTGAGAAGTTACAGGGTAGGATAGGGTACGGGCAGGGCAGCGTAGGGGTAGTGTAGGGGTAGGGTAAGTTTAGGGCCGGGTTTAAGGTAGTGGTAGGGTAGGGGTAGAGGTAGGGTAGTGGTAGGGTAGAGGTGCGGGTAGGATAGGGAAGTGGTAGGGTAGGGGTAGGATAGGCGTGAAATAGGGGTACGGGTAGGATAGGGGTAGGAAAGGAATAGGGTACGGGGAGGGTAGGGGTAGGATGGGGGTAGGGTGTAGGTAAGGTAGGGGTAGGGTAGGGGTAGGGTGGGTGTAGGGGTAGGATAGGGTAGGGGTAGTAGTAAAGTTGACACCGAAATTTACGCGGACGAAGTCGTGGGCGTCCGCTAGTATTTTATAAAGTTGTTTACTTAATTAATAAATTTTACCTAATCTAAAACTACCTAAACATGCAATATATACATACCACATGCTATGCTTATTTTGGGGTTAGAGAGTGACGTATACACTGTTGAAATAGATAGTAATGCGTATGTTGTTTAAGATTTAATTTTTTCCTCACCTGGATAGCTACTCCATCTACCGACACTGTAATTTCGACTTTCTTGCACTTAGCGGCATCTTTGGTTTCTGACTTTTTGAGTTGTTGCGTGAATTGTAGCTTCTTGATAGCATCCTTCACCACTTCTATGCCTTTGGGCTGGTCCACTTGTGTGCAGCCTAGGAACTGAAAAACACGAAATAGAGAATATTAAAACTTAAAACCAGTTCGTAGGGAATCTTTTTTTTTTATTCTTTAAAAGTTAACCCTTGACTACAATCTCACCTGATGGTAAGTGATGATGCAGTCTAAGATGGAAGCGGGTTAACTTGTTAGGAGGAGGATGAAAATCCACACACGGTTTCTACACGGCATCGTACCGGAAAGCTAAATCACTTGGCGGTACGTCTTTGCCGGTACGGTGGTAACTAGCCAAAATCACCCCTTTATGGCCTGTGGTAGAAGGGAGAAGCAGGAACAAGATAAGATCGAAAATGGATATACTTAAGAAAACATTTACATGGTGAGATATTCTTCTTAATAAAGACCTAAGTCCGCGATGTCTACCTATCCTGTAAGGATATCTTACCATGTCTTTCAATCAGTCTATCTTCTAGCGGACTAACAGTGGTATTCACATACTTTACAGGGGCATCCCTAGGGGATCATTCACCCGCTGAATGTCGAATTCTCAAACACAGAATTTAGGCACTCAGCGGGTGAACAATCCCCTGGGGGCACCCCCACAACTGTCAGTCACGGGTCTCCGCTAGTATAAAGTTGGTATGTTAGATAAGTAATTAACGCAGTTATACAGTTAGTGCAGTCGAATAATGTCAAGGGAGGCCGTTGTGTGGCGTGACCGCATTGTTGATCACGCATCATCCCAAATTGGATGCTGTTATGCAACCAGTAGCACAATAATGTATAATATTCGGTTGCTCTAGAACTCTAGATAATAGGTCGTCGTTATCAACCCATATTCGGCTCACTGCTGAGCTCGAGTCTCCTCTCAGAATGATAGGGATATGGCCAATAGTCCACCACGCTGGCCCAATGCGGATTGGCAGACTTCACACATGCAGAGAATTAAGATAATTCTCTGGTATGCAGGTTTCCTCACGATGTTTTCTTTAGTTCTAAAATGATTAGAATGATTGTCTGTCTGGCCAAAGCTGCACGATTTGCACGATGCATGCCGATGCCCGAACGTTGTCGCTCCATT
The DNA here is from genome assembly GCF_947172395.1 of Bicyclus anynana. Classification (NCBI taxonomy): domain Eukaryota; kingdom Metazoa; phylum Arthropoda; class Insecta; order Lepidoptera; family Nymphalidae; genus Bicyclus; species Bicyclus anynana. The sequence continues at coordinate 13,292,814 of NC_069100.1, read as the reverse complement.
CCAATGATGTTTTATATTGTAGATATGTTACGTGTAGGTCCGAATCTGGTGCGGGGCATGCACCTCAAACTTTTCAGTTGTGTGCATTTTAAGAAATTAAATATCACGTGTCTCAAACGGTGAAGGAAAAACATCGTGAGGAAACCTGCATACCACAGAATTTTCTTAATTCTCTGCGTGTGTGAAGTCTGCCAATCCGCATTGGGCCAGCGTGGTGGACTATTGGCCTAACCCCTCTCATTCTGAGAGGAGACTCGAGCTCAGAAGTGAGCCGAATGATGACGATGATGATGAACGTTACGTCCCTACAAAATCACCGCAGTGATCCGAATTTAGCTACTCCACTGAGCGCATACATGTTTAATTTTGTGTAAATATTCATTATATATTTAAGTACTAAGTCCAACCTTTTTTTTAAATGTGACTGTTAATAGAACAAACTATATGCAAAATAGAATGCGGTCCTCGAATTATGTAAACTCAATACTTCACAGCGCCTTGTCTATAACTTCTAGCGGTTGTTTTTAGAAGCCTTAACTAGTCAGCTAGTAGCAAGATAAATCATCTAGATCGGCCTTTGTTATATCGTGTCTATAATCTATAATATTAATAATAGGATATCAAGTGAAACACGTGGTTGTGTTGTTATCAATATCACACTAGGGGGCGTTGTATCGCCAGATGAGCATCTGTGTGCGCCAGTGGGCGCTTTGTCATTGTTCTACACTTCCTATGGCAAGTGATAACGTTGTTTGTGGCACTGTTTTGTTAGGTATACGTAGATGTTGTATTAGTATGGGATATATCCGTATAGATCTAGTGTGTATTACTTCCGTATTATTTATTATACCCGACTGCGTAGGAATACGGGGATAATAAATAGCCTATAGCCTTCCTCGGTAAATGGACTATCTAACACTGAAAGAATTTTTCAAATCGGAACAGTAATTCCTGAGATTAGCGCGTTCTATCAAACAAACTCTTCAGCTTTATAATTTAGGTTTTCAAATTTTTATAATTATTGACTTGTTTAATTTAATCTTTTGTTTTAAGTTTTTTTTTATTCCGATATAGCCTATCTATTTTAATGGCCCTATTTATTACAGAGCCAGGCCATCTTTATAGATGAGGGGAGTATAGAGCCGAGACCCACCACTTTAATCCTGGCTGGCGGGTATACTTATACTTACTTACTTAAACAATACACATCACTATCTAGCCCCAAAGTAAGCATACAGAGTAGCTTGTGTTATGGGTGCTAAGATAGTTGATATTATAATATTAATATACAATTATATACTACATATAAATACTTATATAATGTATAAATACACACAGACACTGGAAAACACACATGCTCATCACACAAATATTTTCCAGTTGTGGGAATCGAACCCACGACCGTGGATGCAGAAAGCAGGGTCACTACCCACTGCGCCACGCGGCCGTCAATGCGGCGGTGTATAGTGTTTTGGGGATGTTTCCTGGTAATAATTGTTTCCCGGGCTTTTTCCGCACTTGGCCACTAAAGGTTAGCCGTTGTACGTACATCATCATTATCAGCCGATGGACTTCCACTGCTGGACATAGGCATTTTGCAGGGACCTCCAAGCATAACGGTCTCGAGTCGCCAGCGTCCAGCGGTTTCCTGCAATCCGCTTTATATCCTCGGTCCACCTAGTCGGTGGTCGACCAACACTGCGCTTCCCGGTGGGGGGTCGCCAATCCAGCACCTTGGGACCCCAACGTCCATCGGCTCTTCGAACTATGTGTATGTATGTGGTATGTATGTAAGTATAACATAATGTACAATGTAGTGTTGCATAGTGCGCAAATACAAGATAGGTACTTCGGGAGGTAAAACAAAGAAGAATATGTATGGTATATATATACTAATCCTAGCGCTAGCGGACGCACGCGACTTCGGGTAAAATTCAGTTTTTCACAAATCCTGCGGGAACCATGGATTTTTCCGGCATGAAAAGTAGCCTATGTGTTTACTCCTGAAAAAAATCCCTTTCCATTCCAAATTTCAACCAAATCGCTTCAGTAGCCGCAGCTCAACACACACACACATTTCCGCTTTTATAATACTAGTGTAATTTTAGAGATGTAAAGTTTGGGGTAATCTCTGGATATACTGAATCGATTTTAAAAATTCTTACACCACTAGAAAACCACGTTATTTGTGAGTGTCAGGCTGTATATTTTCATCCCCGTATTCTCGCGAGGATAAGAACTACGCGGGTGAAACCGCGGCATCGGAATTGTTTCTACGAAAACGCTGTTAGCAACATACCTTAACTAAATACGCGACATGGCCTTTGATGAGTGCGTCGGGTGCGTGGATCCAGTTCCTGGAGTTGGGAGAACCGTTGGCTTTCCCCTTGCCCTGCCAGAACAGCAGGGTGGACATCCTGCAACAACAGACACCATATATTAACACCATGTTGAATGATGGTTAATAGGGTAGATGACTCATATCAAATTTAATATAAACAATAATAATTTTGTATAGTACATGGACTATAGGTCCGAAATATGTCATCATCATCATCATCATCATAATATCAGCCGATGGACGTCCACTGCAGGACATAGGCCTTTTGTAGGGACTTCCAAACATCACGATACTGAGCCGCCTGCATCCAGCGAATTCCTACGACTCGCTTGACGTCATCAGTCCACCTGGTGGGGGTTCGAACAACACTGTGCTTTCTAGTACGGGGTCGCCATTCCAGCACCTTGGGGCCCCAATGGTCGGTGACTTTAGTTCTTCTGCTATCTCCTTATTTCTGAATCGATCATGCAGAGATACTCCTAGCATAGCTGATAGCTCGTTCCATCGCCCGCTGTGTGACTCTGAGTTTTCTTATGAGGCCGAAATACGAGTATGTATATAGATATTAAGAGCCGTGCTAGCCAAGTGGATATGACCCCTGCTTCTGATTCCGGAGGGTGTGTTTTCGAATCCGGTCCGGGGCATGCACCTCCAACTTTTCAGTTGTGTGCATTTTAAGAAATTAAATATCACGTGTCTCAAACGGTGACGGAAAAACATCGTGAGGAAACCTGCATACCAGGAGAGACATCTTTTAGGTATCACTAAAAGTCGTGTTATGCGACCAAAAACGTTTTTAATGGACGTACTACAAGATATTTACGGGCTACCACCGGATAAGCTGTTTGAAGTTTTCTGTTTTATGTAATACTTAGAAAATTAGTGCGGGTCTTTGTGGTCACTGGTCGAGTGTTCGTGGTAATGGTGGCCTAGTGCGAGGAGCCTTAGTAATTAACACAACTATGTCGCTAATTTAAACTCCGTATAATATTATATTACGACGCATAATAAGTAAATGTTGTATCGACACGTGGACTTAATTGATCATTAGTTGCAAGTGTAAGCACAATGGTATTTCCCATATGCAAGTATAATACGCAGTATGCCCAAAGTAACGAGCATTCCATAGGAGCAAATAATCAGTAGCTACCTATCCCATTATACGATGCGGATATGTGGACACCTACCATTATTAACGTGCTTTTCTAAGCACGGGGTGTAACATCACCGGCAGGTCAATTCATTAACTTTGACGTATTGTTAGTTAGTTATTAATTCTTAAGTCACGTGATTTGGTATTCGTTAGTTATTCAACTGTTACTAACTAACTGCTAACTGATCAAAATTGAGATTATAAGTAAAAAATGTCATCCAGTGCCTGTTGAAAACTCTCATGGATATCATAGAGTAGGTAGATGACATTTCTTAGTTGACATTGAGATTTTTGTTAACAACGCTTTATGGAATACGAAAACTGCAGTTGCTATTGATTTGGATTGGATTTGGTGAATAGGGATGATGACTAGGTTTCAATATATTGATCTTTATGATACATTAAAGATTGACTGGATATTTGCAAGATAAATAAGATTATAAAATTTAAATTTTAAGATTATAAATCTATTAAAAATCTTTTATCGTAATTAGATGAAAATTCATACAGTTTTACACCCGCGTGGTTCCCGTTCCCGTAGGAATATGGGGATAATATATAGCCTATAGCCTTCCTCGATAAATGGGCTATCTAACACTGAGAGATTTTTTTAAATCTGACCAGTAGTTCCTGAGATTAGCGCGTTCAATCAAACAAACAAGCAAACTCTTCAGCTTTATAATATTAGTATAGATAAACATTAACGCACAAATAACAAAGATATTAGTAATTTTGTTTGACCGCCAATACAAATCTAACGACCATTACACCTACGACGTCATTAAATCGTACCATTTTGTATGGAGCGTTTATCAGGGATCCGCGGCAGCGTTGCAAATCTGACCCTTTAAATCCCTGTAGCTCCGAAAGTAGTGATCGCAGATACCCTGTTACTTTTACAAAATTGCTTTACTATTAGCATACTCCCAATTTATATACAACTAGCCGACACCCGCGACTTCGTCCGCGTGAAACTCGATGTAAACCTTCAACTACCCCTTTCCTACACCTACCCTAACCCTATCCCACCCCTAGACTACCCCTACCCCTACCCTACTCCTACCTACCCCTACCCTACTTTTCTGGTTGATTTTTTACACCTTGTGTCAGAAAAACCCAAATATCTTACGGAACCCTATTTTTTCCAAAATAAAATTTAACCTATGTTACTTGTGAATAATGTAGCTTTCGAATGGTGAAAGAATTTTTAAAATCGGTCCAGTAGTTTTTGAGCCTATTCATTACAATCAAACAAACATACAAACAAAGTTTCCTCTTTATAATATTAGTATAGATTTAAAAAACTGTCATGATCCCTATTATATTAGGTGGCTAACATAAGTCAAAGTTAGTGAATTGGACCGACTGTTTAACGTGCTTTACTAAGCACAGGGTGTAACACCACTAGCAATTAATATATAAAACTGACTGTGGTGGCTGATCGGTGCCTTACTGTAGCTCGCACTGACCTTGGATTATTCGTGATAGAATAACTATTAATTGATAATTACGCAACACATTGTGACAAGTGGTCACGATTGAGGATGCAGGCTGCTTATCTATTCTATTATATCGGTTTTTTTTAATAATAAAATATTGATTTGATAAACCAATAGAATCGGAGTGTCTTTACGTTTATTATGGAGTTAATATTGGAAGGGAATAACAGAACAATATTAGATTTTTATATCAACAATTACAAAAAAAAAAAAAAAAATCTGATTGAAATGAGTAGATTGATGATTTCATTATTTAAATACACGGTTTATAGAAGGCAGTTCATTAAAAAAAATGTCACGGGACGCCTGGCAGATGTGAAACATCATAAAAGTAATAAGCAGAAAAGAACAGACTGCCTAGTGGGAGTTTTCAACATTTTCATACTATTACTATCGCGTTAACGTAAACGCGAATTTATATGGAATTGAGACAGTTGTGCAGTAGTGCCACTAGATGGCGCTGTTTAAATTCCTTAGAAATTCGCGTTTACGTTAACGCGATAGTAACAGTATTAAACTGCCACTCCCACACACTCAGATTGTGATAGGAACTAAATATAGCATTCCAGAAGTCGGTTTTACGTGCGGCAAAACTATGAAGGTTAGTAACTATTCCAAAAATCATTGATCAGCGATGTATTGAAGTAACTAAAAAAGGCCTATGTCCTGCAGTGGTCGTCCATCGGCTGATGATGATGATGATGATGACAAAAACCATTGCTTGTCTGTTTGTTTATGTGTGGTTTACGTTATTCTCCATAACAATAAAACGTCTTATCATATGTTTTGCTCAGCATGGAAAATTTTCATTGAGATCTGACTAACGGAAAATTTCCTTGGCTTTCTCTGGAGTTTACTGTGGGCTTTTCCAACCAAGGACCAAGGCGCGTTTGGAACCCTCGTAACTTAAATGTTAAGTTTTCGACTTAAACCATTTTAACATATCATGACAATTTCAAAAATGCTTGTAAACTACGAATAAATGTATTATGACTTTCTGTATTCAAGCAGTTATGTATGTCTGTTATTTTCTCAGAAACTACTGTTATTTATACTAATATTATAAAGGGGAAAACTTTGTTTGTATGTAGGCTCAAAAACTACTGGACCGATTTTAAAAATTCTTTCACCATTCGAAAGCTACAATATCCACAAGTAACATAGGCTAAAATTTATTTTGGAAATAAATAGGGTTCCGTAAGATATTTGGGTTTTTCGGACACAAGGTGTAAAAAATCAATCAGAAAAGTATGGTAGGGGTAGGTAGGAGTAGGGTAGGGTAGGGGTAGGCTAGGGGTAGGGTAGGGGTAGTTGAAAGATTACATCGAGTTTCACGCGCACGAAGTCGCGGGCGTCGGCTAGTGATTTGGATAAAGTTCTCTTTATTTAAACGCACATTTTTCAGGAAAGGTTTCAGGTATGCAATGGTAAGAAGGTTCACTTTTCTATACGAAAAATATTGAAATAGACTGAATTCCACGCGGACGAAGTCGTAAGCGTCTGCTTGTATTAAACAATTGTGTGAATGATTTATGTAATTGTTTTAATTTGACGTATATGACCATATCTGATCCTACATAATATCATGTGGAGACTTAATTGTTGTAGTTATTATGCCTTACTGGAAAAAAAATATATACTTAATCATATACTATGGAAAATCAGCACATCCTCCCACTTTCTTGGAAATAGTCACATTATTTTCCAAAACAACAACAATTAGATAGTTCAGAGTAGTGTTGGGTAGGACATGACTTGAAAAAGAGTTTGTAAGTGTTGCCTCTTTTTTGTAGGCAGTACAATGTCCCACTTCAAATGAGGCGAGGCGTACTGAAGCTTGGCACTACATTTGAATTTTGAAGTAACGAATACAAATGTCATGTTTGTACTAGTACAATTATATAGCTTAGTAATAGTTTGTCTTACATACTGATATTAAATGCCAAATCTATTATTAACCTATAAAATAGATCGATTCACCTTGGTTATTATATTTCAGTTTTTAAATTATTAAGTAATTTTAATTCAAAAAATAATATTTCTAAACGCATCGTATACTATTTCCGTCGCGATAAAGGATATAGTACAAAATTATATGACAGGACCACAGAATGACGTCCCATTCGACTTTTGTACTAGTGTCTCGCTTTCTCTCGCGTACGAGTAAAGCAACTACCGCGACAGAAAATGTGAAGTAGTACATTTTTAAATGTTGAGCCGCTCTTACATTGTGACGTCATGTACGGGACAAATGTCCTGCCTCTTGTATGTCCTACTCAACACTAGTTCAGAGTAATATTCAATGTTAAACTAAGTTATTAGTTATTAACTAGCGGACGCCTGCGAATTCGTCTGCCCTTAGACCTCTTTAATCCAGCCTTTACAGTAGGTACTTATCGCTGTAAAAATGAAGTAGCTTCTCCCGTTTTCAAAACATTCACTGCTCTGCTTCTATTGATGAAAAGTACACCATAACCTGCTCAGGAGTATGAAGAATAATTGTAGCATTTCTTACAATAAACACCTGTATGACTGAAAAACACATGCTCGAGTTACCTATTAAAAAATGTCAGCCTTCGCTACTGGTACCTAGGTCAATTCTGTACTCGTATTTGAAATTTATTTCTAAAATAACTATTAGGGGTGATTAGTGATCACCCCCTAATACTGATGCCAAAAATGCGATCAGTAAAATTTTTGCCTGTCTCTCTGTCTGTGTGTTCGTTATTGAACTCGGATTTTAACGAAATTTGGTAGAATTATTCTTTATACTATTGGGCAGATAATAGTATACTTTTCATCACGCTAGGATCAGTAGGAGCAGAGCAGCAAGCACAATGTGGCTACCGTAAACCGTTAAGGAGTTCCCTTAATAGACCTTGGTCTTCATCATCAGACCCCTAATAACAGACACAACTCATCTAGGTAGAAAGTTCTCAGCAATACGAATTAATCAAGGCCAAACTCAAGGTAGTTACTGTAAACTGTTAAGGAGTTCCCTTAATTGTCCTTGGTCTTCATCACCAAACCCCTAAATGACAGTCACAACCTATCTATGTGGAAAGGTCTCATTAATACAAATTAATCAAGCCCAAACACAAGGTAACTGCTGTAAATCGCCGAGGAGTTCCCTCGTCTGTTTTATGGCTCCATCATCAGATCGATTTTAAACCTTCATGAAATTGTAGTGCTTAAAAGTACTAAATGGAAAAGTATACGAACACACTAGACACCCATATAATTTTCGAAAGTTCCCCTCAATTTCTCCAGGATTCCATCATCAGATCTTGACATGATGGCAATGGGACCAAATGGAGACTATACCGTTTCAAACAAAAAAAGAATTTTTGAAATCGGTCCAGGCGTCTTTGAGTAATCGGTGTACATACATAAAAAAAAAAAAAAATACCGACCGAATTGAGAACCTCCTCCTTTTTGAAGTCTGTTAAAAAACAAAAAACCCGACTGCTTAATGAAAAAAAGAGAAAAACAAGTAGGTATCACAATCTATACTAATATTATAAAGCTGAAGAGTTTGTTTGTTTGTTTGATTGAACGCGCTACTACTGGTCCGATTTGAAAAATTCTTTTAGTATTAGATAGGCCATTTATCGAGGAAGGCTTATAGACTATATATTATCTCAACAAACATTGGTACAACATTCTTTGCCCTTATGAAAGTATTTGTCCCCGCCTACAGCACCACAAAGAATTTAGTCAGAACTTACACTAAATTCTTTGTGACACCTCATATGTCAAAATCCGTCCAGCCTTTTGGGCTGTAGGGCGTGCCAAAGAAATGGACATACATACACACATACGCTCGAAAAACAATACCCTCCTTCTGACGCAGTCGGGTAAGAATCACTGCTATTTGATGAGAAATGGCGTGATCAAGGTCATTTCGTTGAAATAACTATGTTAGATGATCACAAAAATGATGTAGTGATATTTGAATGGTACACCGAGATTCATAATAGGCCGGCTGGACTTCGGCTAGACCATCGTTTCCCAAACTGTGGTCCGCGGAGCCCTGAGGATCCGCGAGTATGTGAATGGGGGTCCGCGGTGACACCTCTGGACCATACATAAATGATATATCGTAATCGCTACGCTTACTTAAAGCGAGCAGATTTTTTCTTTTCAGATGAGAAACTAACTAACATGAATATTAGATTTTTTTTTATTTTGTTCACCTCTGCCTTCGCACACTACAGGTGAAGCAATATTTGAAGTATAGAACAACTTTATTCCACTCATGAAATTACTTCTAAGAAGTTTGTGGCAGTTAGTACCCACGGTGATCGGATTATGACCGGCACACTGTTTTTTTTTTTTTTAGTTAGCCCTTGACTACAATCTCACCTGATGGTAAGTCATGATGTAATCTAAGATGGAAGCGGGCTAAGTTGTTAGGAGGAGGATGAAAATCCACACTCCTTTCGGTTTCTACACGACATCGTACCGGAACGCTAAATCGCTTGGCGGTACATCTTTGTCGGTAGGGTGGTAACTAGCCACGGCCGAAGCCTCCCATTATTAAGGGGGTCCGTGATAACTGTGCTTGAATTCCTAGGGGACCGTGGCTGAAAAAGGTTGGGAAACGCTGGGCTATACGACGAACTTGCTCTCCGAAGCACGTGTAACACCACAAAGTTTCCCTGAAATGAAAACTTAGAAATATACAAAACTCAAGTATCATGTACACAATAATATTTATATATCTGAATGTACCAGGAATACATAAAACCCAGCGGCATGTTTATAAAATGAAAACTTAGAATATAGAAAACTCAAATATTTCATGTACACAATAACATTTATATATCTGAATGTACCAGGAATACATAAAACCCAGCGGCATGTTTACAAACACAGCTATATCAATAACACACGATGATATTCGAGGAAAGATTCAAGGATACGCGATAATGAACTTGCAAAACGATGAATGTTGTTTTTTCGTCGTTTTTTTATTCGGCGGCCGGGGCTTTGTTTTGTCTTCTGTCATAGACCTTGGGCTCTATTTTCTGATAACTTGGTGATATTAAAAATTATTATTTCAAATACATTTTCATCTCAAACAAGGCCTTTCCAGCTTTAATAAAATCCGTTTAGTGCGAATACAGTGTGTCTAGTGGGAGTTTTCAATGTTTTCATACTGTTACTATCGCGTTAACGTAAACGCGAATTTATATGGAATGGAAACAGTTGTGCTGTAGTGCTAATAGATGGCGCTGTTTCAATTCCTTAGAAATTCGTGTTTTCGTTAACGCGATCGTCACAGTATCAAACTGCCACTAGCATTAGGCTCTCAGTTTCCTACTTGTTCCTATAAATTTCGATTTCTAGTATATTTCTAGTATACGATGCCACTTCTGTTACTTCTTTGTTAATGATTTTACTTTTTTATTGGTGACCCTTACCATATAAACTTGGCATAGCTCTCAAACAAAAATGCAAATACATATTAATTTCACTTTGATTTAATTTCATTTTTTTTAATTGAGAAAGAATAATAAAGGAATAAATAATAAATAAAGGAAGGAATAAATAAAGGAACTTAAGCTAACTTATCCTAATAACTGTACAAATCATGCCCACATGGAAAGGTGGCAAGAATACTGGCTGCATTTCCGCGCTGGACAGCCAGGCTGATCCTTTGCGCAAAAAATTAACCAGCTCTTCTGTCACCAGTCGAGGCAACTAACCGCGGTGAAATGATCCGTTTGTTCTTTTTCAAACTTTTGGTGTGGAATCTGGAGACCCTATGGCCTAAAAAATGTTAAAATTTCTAATTTAGCTGAAATACTAAATACTATAAATGCAAAAATAAGTCTGTATGTTCGTTACGCTTTCACGATTTAAACTAATCATCATATTTTTGCATTTGTAAGGGAAGGAAACAAATTTCGCTAGCGAAGTCGCGTGCGATATGCTATACCTACCTAAACATATGATAAACCAAATAATTCATTCGTTATTTGTAAAATCTATAGTAAAATCTAGCGATTACTAATTTATTCGTCCAATAAAGAATAACAACTGTATTCAACTATGGTTTTTCCAACTTATGTGTGTAAATGTTGTTTTTGCTTCGAGTTCCGGAAACGGGTGATGTGTCACAAGTCATCTTCCTTGTTTTTATTAAAGTGACTTCTATTTTGGTCGGCGCGGACTTTGATTGGGTAGAGGGGGAGAGGTAGGCAGGGGGGATACGACTAATTTGTTACCGTGAAGAATTGACTGTAACTTAGTGGAAAATTTTAACTGAAGTTAGGATAAGACGTAGTAAGTATTCTAACTGCCTTGGGGCCCAGTTAGAGACTTCGAATCATGAGGTCTTAGGTTTGAGGCAATTAAATTTTGAGCTTTTAGTTTTAAAACTTTTTGTGTGTATTTTTAATATAAAAGTAAAAACTTCATGTGAAACGTGTGTTGATTTTCACGAACCGGACAGATTTATATAAAATTTTAATAAAAAAATTCAACCGACTTCCAACTCAAAAATTAGCCGTTTCTGAAAGAACCACAGAAATTTTGTAATTTAAACGGCTTAAATTAAAACATGACACTGGATTGGCACCGCCTTCAAACTGATCAGAAGGTAGCACATAGGTAAGATGTTATTTTTTGCTTTTTAGTTTAGGCTAATTTTTGAGTTGGAAGTCGGTTGAATTTTTTTATTAAAATTTTTATTTTTTAATTTTTAGTGTTAGCACACCTACTGAGTGTAACCAAAACTGATAATAATAACCTTCGAGAAGTTCTCTTCATTGTCCTTCGTCTTCAATACCAGACCCTTAATTCAGTCACAACCCATCTAGGTGGAAAGTTCTCAGCAATACAAATTCATAAAGTCCCAACAAAGGTAGCTACTGTGAACCGTCGAGGAGTTACCTTAACTCTCCTTCATCTTCGTCACCAGACCCCTAACAGTCCCCTACAGTCACAACCCATCTAGGTGGAAAGTTCTCATCAATACAAATTTATCAAGTCCAAACACAAGGTAGCTACTGGGAACCGTTGAAGAGTTCTCTTAACTGTTCTTCGTCTTCATCATCAGACCCTCAATACGGTCACAACCCATCTAGGTGGAAAGTTCTCATCAATACAAATAAATCTAGCCCAAACAAAAGGTACCTGCTGTAAATCGTTGACGAGTTCCATCGTCTGTGTATCGGCTCCATCATCAGACCAACTCCAGACCTTCATAAAATTGTAGTGGTTTAAAATACCTTATGGAAACACTAACAAACGCACTAGCCGTCTCATTTTCGCGGAATTATCGCTGGACATACATAAAAAAAAAAAAAAAAACATACATACAGCCGAACGTAGAACCTCCTCCTTTTTGGAAGTCGGTTAAAAAACGAGGTTCTTCAAAAACTTAGCTTAGTTCTTTTTGGATAAGACAATTTTAGTCGTTTTTAGTCTGCCTCTGACTAAAACAAAAGTTGACCAGCTGATCAAATTAGTGAATAACTAATTTGATCTTTATTAACAAACAGTAAAAATAAACATCAAATCAACTGACAAATGTCATCTACCTACTGTATGATATCCACGAAGGGTCGTCTGTAGGCACCGGATGACATTTTGTTACATAGAATCTCAATTTCGTCTATGTCAACTAAAATACGTCAAAATTAGTGAGTTAGTTATGGTTTCTTTCGGATTATGTTATTATTTCAGTTAATATTTCCCAAGAATGTACCAGGATAACATAACTAAAGAGTTACCTTTGCACTAATTCGAAGCGCAGTTCATCCGCTACCATGTTCTAAAATCTTCAAACCAACGAAAAAACTTTCTTAAAACGTAAGCCAAACAGTTCAAAACCCTTTGGCAATCACACACGTTTGAATATATAAACAGGATATTTAAAAAGCGACACTATTCACAGTTGGATAGAGTTTATATTTGTTTGGCACGTTTGATTACTTCTTACGTTTTAATATTGGAGTGTACACTAGTTCGTACTTAGTACGGACTGATACGGCGGCGGTAGACACACTGATGCAAGTTTACGTTCATTCACACTTGAATCGAAGTAGTGACGTACCATGTTTGGCATATCGATATAATTTATGGGCATATGTTAATCTGCCCAAACATATAACGTAATTTTGCGTCATGTTTATTAAGTTGTGTTTGTGTTTAAATATTAATAAATGTATGTAAAAGCATAAAATAAAGATTAATATTTAGGTTAAGGTTACGTTTATGGAAGGTTATGTGTATAACTGTAAAGTCAATTTAATTTAATTAAATACGTTATAATTTTTTTTTTAATTTTTAAATAATTATGTGTTTTTACTGTTTCAGTTCTTAGTTTTTACTAAAAATGTACTTACTTACCAATAAGCTCAACCTAAATGTATAGGTATAACTTAAAAGTAGTAAATGGAAAAGTATACAAACATACTAGACACCCATATAATTTTCGAAAGTTCCCCTCAATTTCTCCAGGATTCCATCATCAGATCTTGACATGATGGCAATGGGACCAAATGGGGACTATACCGTTTCAAACAAAAAAAGAATTTTTGAAATCGGTCCAGGCGTCTTTGAGTAATCGGTGTACATACATAAAAAAAAAAAAAAAAAAAAAAAATACCGACCGAATTGAGAACCTCCTCCTTTTTGAAGTCGGTTAAAAATGCGAAAGTGAGTTTGTTTGTTTGTCACGCTTCAACTACGCAATCTAGCCAAAATGTATTTACTGTTCTGACTGGATAAAAAAACTAAATACCAACCTAATTTTAATATAGAGGTAGCCTATGTCGATTTTTTAATTATTATAAATTTAATTGATTTTAATCAATAGTACAGTTGGTTTGTGTTGATGTAACTACGTACTAAATTATATTTTTTTAAAGTAATTTCATATGTGTGCTCTTAACGATTTCCTTTCGCTATAAAATTTGCCAATAAATATAAAAATAGACATATTCATAATCACAGTGAATATCACAAGGCCGTGGGAAAGCTGTCGATAGTCGACAATTAGTCGACGCTTGCATAAAGCACACATGCATGCGTCTTTGTCTTCACTAATATTATAAAGAGGATAGATTTGATTTTTTAACCGACTTCCAAAAAGGAGGAGGTTCTACGTTCGGCTGTATGTATGTTTTTTTTTTTTTTTTTTTTATGTATGTCCAGCGATAATTTCGTCAATTATGGACCGATTTTGAAAATTCTTTTTTTGTTTTGAAGGGTTTACTTCCAGGGTGGTCCTATTTTTTTCATGTCAGGATCTGATGATGGCATCCTGGAGAAACTGAGGGGAACTTTCGAAAGTTGTAGAGACGGCTAGTGCGTTTGTTAGTGTTTCCATAAGATATTTTAAACCACTACAATTTTATGAAGGTTTGGAGTTGGTTTGATGATGGAGCCGAAACACAGACGATGGAACTCGTCAACGATTTACAGCAGTCACCTTTTGTTTGGGCTTGATTAATTTGTATTGATGAGTACTTTCCACCTATATTATGGGTTGTGACTGTATTAAGAGTCTGGTGATGAAGACGAGGGACAGTGAAGAGAACTCCTCGACGGTTCACAGTAGCTACCTTGTGTTTGGACTTGATAAATTTGTGTTGATGAGAACTTTCCACCTAGATGGATTGTGACTGTATTAAGGGTCTGATGATGAAGACGAGGGACAGTGAAGAGAACTCCTCGACGGTTCACAGTAGCTACCTTGTGTTTGGACTTGATAAATTTGTGTTGATGAGAACTTTCCACCTAGATGGATTGTGACTGTATTAAGGGTCTGATGATGAAGACGACGGACAGTGAAGAGAACTCCTCGACGGCTCACAGTAGCTACCTTGTGTTTGGACTTGATAATTTTGTATTGATAAGAACTTTCCACTTAGATAGGTTGTGACTGTACACACGCAGTAGGTGTGCTAACACTAAAAATAAAAAAATAAAAATTTTAATAAAAAAAATTTAACCGACTTCCAACTCTAAAAATAACTTTAACTAAAAAGCAAAAAATAACATCCTACCTATGTGCTACCTTCTGATCAGTTTGAAGGCGGTGCCAAGCCAGTGTCGTGTTTTAATTAAAGCTGTTTCTGAAAGAACCACAGAAATTTTGTAGTTAAAACGTGTTTAATTAAAACATCAATGGCTTGGCACCGCCTTCAAACTGATCAGAAGGTAGCAATAGATAAAATTTGAATATAGGGGACACTTTAAGATGGATAGTTGGAAAAAAAACGTTTACTAACTTCATTGTGTTATAATCATGGGCAGCCATGCTATTTAAAAAATAATTTAATTATCAAGGATAAGAGGATTAAAAAATAATTTTTTAAACAGCATGGCTGCTCATCGCGAAACACCAGCCAGTATTCTTGCCACCATTCCACGTGAGCATGATTAGGATAAGTTAGCTTGTATTAAAACCTTTTCTATTCTTTCTCAATAAAAAAAAAGTTAATATTAAAAAGTATGAAAATATCGATATTCGGTAAATGCAAGCGGCGCACAACTCAATGGGTTATTTGCCGAGATATCCTTTGACAGGAAAAACTAGTGATAAGCAGAATCCACTGAACGAGATCCAGATTCCAATTAACTGCGACGGTAACTGTGTCAGCGTTAACATAGAGACAAGTGAAAGTTATAACACTCTTAAAGAGTCTTTACTGAAACAGGCCTATAACCAATGACATTTTATACTATAGACTTGTTACGCGCCATTGAACTCCTACTAAAAAGTGGATGCGCAATCAGCAACCAAAAAACGAATCCGCTCAATGAGTGCCAAACATAACTTCTTGGCACTCAATTCAAGTAGTCGCATTTGCTGTGCCGATTGAGGTGTTCATAATTGGTTCAGGCCTGGCTGGTGGGTGACTTCGGCCGCGGTTAGTTACCACCCTACCGGCAAAGAGGTACATAAGCGATTTAACGTTCCGGTACGATGTCATGTAGAAATCGAAAGAAATGTGGATTGACCCTACTTCCACCCACTTCGGATACAATCGGATATACAATAAGCAATATTATAACCATGACACCCTCTTCAACAAGAATCAAACCTGCGATCCGTTTGGGTGTGCCAAATCACGACTTAACTAGAAATACAATGTTACATTAACGAACAAACAATTTTGAACCCTATAACACATAACATTAAAGTTAATTTTTAATATTCTATTCTTAGTTTTTAACTTTAGTATGTAGACATAGATGCAAGCGATATTTTATCTTAACAGATAAACAATAAGGTTTAAATTAGCTCGTATTAAGATAAGGTGTGACTCATAGTGACTTATATGGAATGCTTACTAGATAATACGGAGTTCATGACATTTTAGTGCATTTTGGTTTTGGTTGTGAAATTTTGAAAGTTTAGTCTCTACCCGAGGGTCCCTAAAACTAAATTCCCTTTTATTCAAGTATGAATAATTTTTTGAAATCACTATTTAAAAGTATAATTAACATTGCCTCGCTGGTCCAGCGGTTAGCTTATGCGGCTGCAGATACAAGGTCCCAGGTTCCTGGGTTTAAAATAATGACCTTTTTAGGGTTCCGTAGTCCACAAGGAATCCTTATAGTTTCGCCATGTCTATCTGTTCGTCCAGTTGTCCGCGGTTTTGCGTAGAGACAGTATTTGTAAGATAACTCAGTCTGTTAAAACTAGAATGTGATTAGGAGATAATTAAAAAAAAAAAAAATTTGGGGTTGCATTGCATTGCCTTCCTAATGCTGCGACCCGGTATTTTTTTTTTGGCGACCTGGTGCCGGGTCGCGACCCACCTGATGGGAAACGTTGAAATAGGCTGTTAATAATAAATGGATATACTCGTAAATATAGATTTTAATGAAAATAATAAAATATGTTTTTACTGATTAAATAAATATATAACTTTGACTTTTACTATATAACAAACAATTAACTCCATGTAGCTTGGCACGTTAGTTGATGACACTCCCATGATATGCGGGCGACGGGGGGAAAGACTGTATCAGTCGTAGTTTTTCATTCATCGCTACACGCCCCCGGCCTGCGCGGACCATCGGGAGTGTTACGAACGAACTTGCCAAGCCATAGCAAACATTTTGAACGGACAAACAGTAAAGGTTTACAGCTAAGTGCTATTATAGTTATTCTAAGCATATGCATACCTTAACCAAAGCCTCCCATGGCTCACTGTTGATGATTCATTACAGAAGAATTCAACGAGACTCAACCCTGCATACTACACCCGAGTTATACTAATTTTATAAAGCTCAAGAGTTTGTTTGTATGATCCATCATCAACCCGCGTGGTTCCCGTTCCTGTAAGAATACGGGGGTAATATATAAACTTTTTACCGTCACCTTTTTACCATCGTACTGCAAAACACCGGGTAGGTTTCCATCCCTACGTCATTGACATTCCTAGGACTCGTACAAAGCGATTTGCTTCTTCGTTTCTTATACGTATGGCTAGGGTATGGAACTCTCTCCCGAAGTTAGTATTTCCTAATTCTTACATTTTGGGCATCTTTAAGATGAGAGTGAATAGGCATCTTCTAGGCAAGCGTGTATCACCTTAGGCCACATCTACACTTACCATCAGGTGAGATCGTGATCAAGTGCGAGCTTATTCCGTATAAAAAAAAACTATAGCCTTCCTCGATAAATGGGTTATCTAACAATGAAAGAATTTTTCAAATCGAACCAGTAGCCTACTTGAAATAAATGATTTTTGATTTTGATTTTGTAGTTCCTGAGATTAACGCGTTCAATCAAACAAACAAACTCTTCAGCTTTATAATATTAGTATAGATTGGCAGGTAAATAAATTTACGGCTCCATTTGCAAAATTACATAATTTACCCTGTAATAATAACATCTCTTTCTGTTGTCTGTACTAATATAAAAATATATATATACAGGGTGATTCGGTCTTTAGTGCGGATATTTTTTTTCGTGGTTCTGTATCATTAATAGAATATAAATCTACAAACAGTTCGATACATTTTATGTAATTTTTTTTTTTAATTTATGTCTCTAAAATAACAAAATAATGTACATATTATTACTAAACAAGATATATTCAGCTTAAAAGTGATCTGGTGACGTCCTTTAGGTATCAAACGAAAATAAAATAAACGCACAATAGGGTGACCCTAAAATTCTGTTCAAAAGTAAATAACTTTAGCTAACGATAATTTTGTTATTTTTGAGTTAAAAAAAAAAAGAAAAAATACGTGATCATTAAATTTTGTTTATGTACAAAATATAAAAATATCCGCACTAAAAAAATTTTCTTCCTGTATATACGGTCGAATTGAGAAACCTCCTCCTTTTCTTCAAGTCGGTTAAAAAGGTAAAGTTTATGGTATTGTAGGGGGTAATCTCCGGATCTTCTGAATAGATTTTGAAAATTATATGTACGACTACCTACTGAAGAAACAATTTTCCGTTCTAGACAATATGCGTGTACTGCGCCTCCTCTAACTACTGCCTATATGCACGCCACGGACAACGGTGTATGGTTTAAACAATTTACATATATGAGAGTGGTTTAAGATTGTGCTTAAATTTGAATACATTTAGGCACAATGAGTCACAAGTCTGAAACTGTATCGTTCTGCACCTTTCACTGCCTATATCTGTATCATGTTCCGGCTGCGATACCTCTCTAAAGTCTAGACTTATTGTAACTAAGTCAAATAGTCCTTGGCGCATTGTTGCTTTTATTTATTTTCAAAACGTATTGTCATCGATCGTAGATCGTTAGATGGGCCCCCAACCGTCGCGGAATTGTCATTGGTTTCGCAAATACTTACGAATGAAAAGTAACAACTTTCTCATTATTCGTGTTGCGGCTTGTGTTTTTACACTTCCAAAATGATTACGAAGGCTTAATTATGGGACTAAACAAGAAAAAAAACAGTAAAATCTTTTTTTAAGTCACAACATGCGCTTGTTGCATATTAAGTTAAGATGTGCGTGCACGTTTTTGAGTAATGACATAACATTGTGCGTTCTTTAATATGGAGGGGCCCATCTAACGATTTATATCGATGCGTATTGTTATGAAATTCTAGTCTAACTTTAGTTAAATTGTTGTCTATCTTTGTTCTGTAATATACTAGCCGACCCGGTCAAGCTTCGCTTTGATTTTTGTACACTTCTTCCCTACCCTTACCCTGATATTCAGTTTTTCACAAATCCC
Source organism: Bicyclus anynana (assembly GCF_947172395.1). Taxonomy (NCBI): domain Eukaryota; kingdom Metazoa; phylum Arthropoda; class Insecta; order Lepidoptera; family Nymphalidae; genus Bicyclus; species Bicyclus anynana. The sequence continues at coordinate 13,273,626 of NC_069100.1, read as the reverse complement.
GCGGGAATCATGGATCATCGGCGACAAACAGAGTTTTTATCCGCTTATATTTATGAATATACGAGTAGGTACGTATTGTAAGACAAAGTCATCCGCCACGTCAGTCTGTCTGTCTGTTCGTGATAAACTCATAGCCCTATCTCTAGAATACAATATCGTTGCTATTAGCCCAAAAACCCAAAACGGTGAAGCGTGGTGGGTTTAAGCTCCTAATATTCTTGTATAAGGACAAGTCAGGGCAATCCAATAGTGTTATATAGATGACCACACGTATTCAGTCGACCTTTGTATGGAATTCACCTTCAAAACATAACAAGGCGTAAAAATCTTTGATAGTGACGAAATGTCGAACAATGTTAATTAATATTAAACTTTACCCCGTACAAGTTAAAGTTTATTTTAAAGTAATTAGTTTAGTAAGTTCTTATCTATTAAGGGCCTGTCTTAGCGTGCGAAATAACTTCTGTTGGGAAAAATAAGACTTTGAATTAAATAATAACTTTTTTTTTTCAGGAAACCCTTTGACCTGGATAACCGAACTTGCTCGGTATTTTGGTATTTTTTCTAAAAACTAATCCTCTGCAAATATTTTAAGTATCAATTTGCTACAATATGTAAGTATCTACATTATGTTGATTGATTATGAAACACGACTAAAACTCACGTGTTATAGGTCGGAGTATGCCCGACTAGTTTCGAACCCATAGGGGGCCCTTAGTCATGAGCTGGTTCTTGCAACACGACACGATCCAAACTGACATTACATAATGTTGTACACACATACATTATATTGTCTATATCAGGATAAATTACAAGACTTACAAGATTGTACTTCTAAGAAGCCAGTCACCCAATTGTTTTGATAAACATCTTATTTTTCCTGTCACGCTTTCGAGGAAAAACACCTAGATTTTAAAAATCAAACCTCATATTATTTTGAATATAATTTTCCTGCCCGTTTCCGAGATTTATAATCTATAAAATATCTAAACTAATATTCTAAGGCAGTATTGATTTGATCAACCTATATTCGGCTCACTGCTGAGCTCGAGTCTCCTCTCAGAATGAGAGGGGTTAGGCCAATAGTCCACCACGAGAATTACGAAAATTCTCTGGTATGCAGGTTTCCTCACGATGTTTTCCTTCACCGTAGAGACACGGTACATGCAGACGGAGGTACATGCCCCGGACCGGATTCGAACCCACACCCTCCGGAATCGGAGGCAGAGGTCGTATCCACTGGGCTATAACGGCTCTTATACTCATATTATACTTTATGTACTAATATTCTAAGGATTTGACTTTTGTTTGTTACGATTTAACTCAAAAACTACTCGACCAATTTTAAAAATTCTTTCATAATTAGAAAGCTACGTTTTCAACAAGTAACATGGGATATTTCATCCCCATATTCACATGGGAATGGTAACTACACGCGCTAGTATATGTATACAGAAGAATCGCGTGTTTAATATTAGATACAAATAAGGCAGGCCCTTGAGTAAGTTTTGTAAGAGCGTAGTTATGGCCTGCGGTTACAGCTTACCTAAAATAGAGATTTCAAATTTAGTTGAATAAGCTTATTAGATTGAGAAAATTGCGGGATTACTCATACTTAAAACACAAGTCAAAGACATACTAAGTTTTTTTTTTATTCTTTACAAGTTAGCCCTTGACTACAATCTCACCTGGTGGTAAGTGATGATGTAGTCTAAGATGGAAGCGGGCTGACTTGTCAGGAGGAGGATGACAATCCAAATCCAAACCCCGGTTTCTACACGACATACCGGAACGCAAATCGCTTGGCGGTACGTCTAGTCCCATCAGCCAGACCCGGACCAATTAAGAAAATCTCAACAGAAAAAATCACCCGATTTTAAAAGTACAAACAAACTAAAAAGCGAAAATAATATCGTATGTGCTACCGTCTGATCACTTTGAGTGCCAAGCCAGTGGGGTATTAATTAAAGCCGTTTTTGAAAGAACCAAGTGAAAAAACTATCTGAAAATCCTAAAACTTCATGATTTAACGATCATGCATCACTGTGTTGGCACCGGATTCAAAGATATCAGAAGGTAGGAAGGCACATACGACGTTATTTTTCCTTTTTTAGTTTATTTTTTTAATTATGAAGTCGGTTGACTTTTTTTGTCTTAGCATATATATTTCGTAATTCTTATTTTTATTTAAATACAAAATTACCGAACCGATTTTCATGTAAATTAAATGGGACTAATCAAGCGAGTCGCAGGGATTCGCTGGATGCAGAGTATCGTGATGTTTGGAAGTGCTTACAAAAAGCCTATGTCCCGCAGTGGACGTCCATCGGCTGATATGATGATGAATCTGGAAGTATACTCTTTCAAACAAAAATGGTTAAGAAATTACGAAGTTATGAGGTAACATACATTCTAAAAAAAAATAAACATACGCGTCAAATCGAAAACCACCTCTTTCATTTGGTCGGTTTAAACAGCTATGAAGTGACAGTGAAGTGATGTACGGATGTTAATTATATCTAACCCAGTGAACCATTGAACTCGAGTAAAACTACTAATGAGGCTAACCGTTATCAGTCTAGCCAACTGCTTATCTGTAACTTAATTGCATCGAAAATATATGCTTAATTGCGACATAACCTTACTTACTCTAATAACTATACTATTTTTAAATTGGTTTATAGCCTGAAATAAAGACATATTGTTGTTACTATTATTATTATTATACAAATCATGCCCACATGGAAAGGTGGCAAGAATACTGGCTGCATTTCCGCGCTGGACAGCCAGGCTGATCCTTTGCGTTAAAAATGAGAAAGCCCCTCTGTCACCAGTCGAGGCAATGGGGATGATGACTAGGTTTGAATATATTGTTTTTTATGATACATCCTGGTAAATAAGGTCAATGTTAACTATTATACATTGCATATATACTTGCTCCGATTTTCGGTACCTCGGGTCGCTTTTTCAAAACGATGGCAATGTGGACCGAGATGTAAAAAGTAGAATGAATGCGGGATGGATGAAATGGCGACAGGTCTCAGGTGTACTATGTGACCCGCGAATGCCTCTTAGACTTAAGGGTAAAATATACAAAACGGTTGTAAGACCTGTCGTGCTGTATGGATCAGAATGTTGGGCGGTGAAAGGGACGGATAGTAAACGAATGCATGTGAACGAAATGCGTATGTTGAGATGGATGTGTGGTGTGACAAGAATAGATAAAATAAGGAATGAGTATATAAGAGGAAGTCTGAAGGTGGCGCCAGTGACAGAAAAATTGAGGAGTAGAAGGTTAGCTTGGTATGGACATGTAATGCGTAGAGAGGAAAGTCATATTACTAGAAAAATGTTGAATGTGCAAGTGGAAGGTCATAAGAGGAGAGGAAGGCCAAAGAAGAGATGGTTGGATTGTGTGAAAGAGGACATGTGTGTAAAAGGAGTGGATGATGAGTTGACGAGTAATAGAAACGAATGGAAAAGATTGACATATTTTTCCGACCCCACTTAAGTGGGATAAGAGTAAGGAGATGATGATGATGATGTTAACTATTATACATAAAAAGTAAAGATTGTCTGAATATTTGCAAAATAAATAAGATTATAAAATTTCAAAATCTATTAAAATTTTTTTATCGTAATTAGATGAAAATTCATACAGTTTTAGCTTCCTTACATTAAATGTGACATTTTTTAATAAATAATTCGGTAACTTTTTTGACGCTGCAACTCCACGGCCCACATCAACTTTAATATCTATCTACATACATATTATAAACAAGCGACTTCGTCCCTCCCTCGGGAACCATGGATTTTCCGGGATGAAAAGCAGCCTATGTGTTAAAGTAAAATCTATTTCCATTCCCAATTTCTGCCAAATCGGTTTAGTAGTTGCGGCGTTAAAGAATAACGAACATCCTAACAAACATCGATACAAACTTTTCGAGTTTATAATCCTAGTAGACTAAATAATCAATAACTATTATATTTATTATTTTAACATATATTATTTTAGTTTTTGTGAACAGTTTTTAAAATATTTAGAAACATAAGACACCATTTTTCTTGAACAATATTTAAAATTACTGATGCGACGATGACGACGACTTTGTGTCGTACTGACTCGAGAATGTATTAGTTTTTAATGTTTCATTTGGAATGACCGCTTCCATGCGCTCTATCTGCATATTATTCTTTAATCTGTGGAGATATGATAGTGTGATGTGACCTTATATGGTCACTATTACTGAAGGGTCAGTGTAGCTTGGTCCAATCCACACAACAATGGATCCCGTCTATCCCATTGACTGCGCGAGATATTTATAGCGCGTCCTCATCGTTTAGCCGTCCCATGTGTACCAGGACACGGCGGCGATTGGTACAAATTGACCTAAATATCGGACCGGACCGACCTCGACCGTTGCACAACGGTGTACTATCGTACCACGTACCATGTACCACGTGAGAGTCTGGACTCTTTCAAGTGGTTAGATTACCTAGCGTATTGATTATGCGATGACAGTGTACTAGATGAGATTCGGTCACGGCGTCAAACCTCGTTATAATCGACCTTCTTGGTCTTGGAATGGCTTTAAAGATGTTTTCCTTATAGGTGGGAATTTGAAGCGCTCACCTTCGCGGACTGGCAGTTTAGGGGGTGACGTTTGCTCATTAACGATCACTACTGAGAATTTCTCAAAAAAAAAGAAAGAACTCAATATGTCATATTCCAGACCCAGGATCTGATGTGAATCCGGCAATTGAGACAATTGGGATCTCCAGTTTGGCGGACAGAATTGAAAGGCTTATTAACACGCTGGAGAGAACTTCTATTACTACTCTAATCTGTTTCAAGGAGGGTAATAATCGCCCTAGAGTCATGCAATTTGTATGTTTTAACTGGCATAACTGCATAGATTCACCGTAGGAGATAAAACTTTACGTGCTCTTCCAAGACTACTCAAAACTACCAATTTACAGATAATTTCTTGAAAAGAAAATTAAGTAAGTTTTCCACCCCGACGTAATATACCAGGGTGTTATAAGTTTAAGGCATCGTTCTAAACGAATGAACAGATTCTGATTAAGCCGCAATACGTCATTACTAAAGGTCGAGGTTCGATTCCCGTCCGCTGCACTATTATCGTACCTATCCACAACGTCATTTCTAACTAATGGGGATGATGACTAGGTTTGAATAAATTGATTTTTATGATACATTCGGGTCAATAAGGTAACTAATAATACAAAAAAAGCAAAGAATGATTGGATATTTGCAAAATAAATAAGATTATAAAATTTCAAAATTTATCAAATTTTTTTTTATCGTAATTAGATAAAAATTCATACAGTTTTAGCTTCCTTACATTAAATGGACCCTTTAAATCCCTGTAGCTCCGAAAGTAATGATCGCAGATACCCTGTTACTTTTAGAAAATTGCTTTACTATTAGCGTACTCTTAATTTATATATAATTTAAAAAACTGTCACCATCCCTATTGAAGAACGGGAATATTGGTCATATTAAAAAAAAATAAAAAAAAAATTGTTAAAATTGAACTGTCTCGGGACTCGAATCTGGGACCGTACATACTAACTGGACCGCCAAAGCAGTAATTACAATACCACGGGCCGTTTACCTCGCCTCGAACGCGGCGACAGTTCCCAGGTTCGGTGTAACAATGGATTTCTTTCACTTTTAACCTCAAACTAAGCGAAGCTGTTTCGCGCGCAAACCGCCATCTTGTGATTGTTACGGATCTTTACGTTCAGAAATTCTATTCGAAATGTTCATTTTATGGTCAATAGTCTTAATCTTACAAAAGGAACAAAATAATCATCTCTTTTAACTCATCTTAATAAGGGTATCTTCGAGTCAAGAGTGAATAGGCATCTTCCACCATAGGCTGTATAACCATATACAGTTTACGGCATCGATATAAATCGTTAGATGGGCCTCTCCATACTAAAGAACGCACAATTTTATGTCATTACTCAAAGACGTGCACGCACATCTTATCTTAGTACGTAATAAGCGCATGCTGTGAGTGGACGTGGACTTACTGTTTTTTTATTTAATTTTAATCCCATAATTATGCCTTCGTGTTCATTTTGGAAGTGTAAAAACAAAAGCCACAACATGAATAAAGAGAAATGTGTTACGAGTGATGACGTACTCAATGTGCGAAACCAGTTCCTATTCCTGTGGGAATACGGAGATAAAACATAGCCTATGTTACTCGCTGACATTGTAGTTTTTCATAGGTGTAAAAACAAATTAAATAGGTCCAATAGTTTCGAAGCATATTTGTAATATTTCAAACCAAAAAACTAAATCTCCCGTCTCTCTAATACGTTTAGATCAACGAGACGAAAAAGTAATTACATACTTTTAATGTTTATATTTACATATTTATAAGAATAATAAACATTTATTTGTTTGTAGTAATTAAGAGTTACCTTAAACTAGGAAACGCCAAACGTCCGCCATTCTACTGCAGTTTGAATATAATCACCATTACATAAAGTTTATAAATGACGTTAATTGTACACTTCGATAAATCTATACTAATATTATAAAGCTGAAGAATTTGTTTGTTTGATTGAACGCGCTAATCTCATGAACTACTGGTCTGATTTGAAAAATTCTTTCAGTGTTAGATATCCCATTTATCGAGGAAGGCTATAGGCTATATATTATCCCCGTATTCCTAAAGGAACGGGAACCACACAGGTAAAACCGCGAGGTGTCAGCTAGTAAAAATATAAATGACAAAACTGTGAAACTTAAGTGTTTTTCAAATAGCATGGATTGTTGCCTTATGACGTTCATAATACGTACTATAATCGTGAATCGCGGCAAACATTCAAGAGTGAAACGAACTGTCACCGTACCCATGCTATCTGAAAAAGACTATACCATTGATAACTGCCCGAAGCAGTTGCAACTGCTCGAGCGGTTCGTGTATGTATAACTCATGCGCATTGTCTTGACACGTGGCTACCAAACACAGTACAAACATCATTAGAGCCAGGTGTGAAGTTAATGCGGACGAGCTGTAGAGTCCATTGCATGAAAGAAGTCCCGCCTTTCATGACAGCGCCTTACACATGACAATAGGACCGCCATTACAAAATGACAATTAAGACATTAATGCCGCGACTGGGGGATTTCTTTCATGAAAAGGACTATACATAAAAGTCATAGTTCACTATGCCTTTGACGGCCTCCGTGGCGCAGTGGTATGCGCGGTGGATTTACAAAACGGAGGTCCTGGGTTCGATCCCCGGCTGGGCAGATTGAGATTTTCTTAATTTGTCCAGGTCTGGCTGGTGGGAGGCTTCGGCCGTGGCTAGTTACCACCCTATCGGCAAAGACGTACCGCCTAGCGATTTAGCGTTCCGGTATGATGCCGTGTAGAAACCGAAAGGGGTATGGATTTTCATACTCCTCCTAACAAGTTAGCCCGCTTCCATCTTAGACTGCATCATCACTTACCATCAGGTGAGATTGTAGTCAAGGGCTAACTTGTAAAGAATAAAAAAAATGCAGTCGCATCTAGAAACACTCGACTAACTGCTTCAACTGTTCGTCTATGTCCGGCTTTAGACGAATATATTTCTCAGTTTTACGTAAATAAAAACGGAATTAAACGCCCATCACAACAATGGAATCGCCATCAATGTCAAAAGCACAGACTTTATAGACCTTCGATTCCAATTTTCATTATCATATCCATTACATAACACATAAATATCAATACATAAACACGTTATCCCACAGCACAAGGTAATATCAACCTTACAGCTGCGTCATTTAGTTCAGTTTCGATAATTGAAGTTAGCACTTGTGTCGTTTATGAGGTAAGTGGTACATAACAATTATAGAGGTGGTGTTTATTTTCGTTGTTAGCGTCTGTCGACACGCGAATAATGCAGCGGCCTAGACACAGATCGGGTTAATGTTTTAGCTGAGCATGAACTGCGTGCTAACGCATCACTGAAATAGGAACGTCTTTGTTTTGAAACCTAAGGTAATAAAATTTAAAAAAAATTAAATGTTTTTTTTTTCAAACGAAGAAAAGCCAGCCAGTGATCTAATTATTCAATGTGTACCATCATTAAGATTTTTGTTTCTCATACATTCTTTTTTCTCAAGATTTAAAAAAAAAAAAAAATTTTTTTGTTTTTCTATTGACGAAAAACCAGCCAGTGATATGATTATTCAATCATTAAGATTTTTGTTTCTCATACATTCTTTTTTTTTTAAATATCTAGTTTTTTTCAATCGACGAAAAGCCAGCCCCAGTGACCTATTAATTCACGGTGTACCTATCTTAACGATTTTTTGTTTTTCAGACATTCTTTTTTTTCATGTGTTTTTTTAATTGACTAAAATCAACACCACACGAGCTTGGCACAGACTTCAAAGTGATCCATAGGTAGAAAATATTATAATGTTATTTTTTCCTTTTTAGTTTCGTACCTTAATGTTTTCAACACGGTTGAATTAAAAAAAAAAACAATTAGTATTACAAACAAAGCGTCAAACACTATAACCAAACGGTTGAACCGTTGCATGTGTGTTTAATTTTCATTACGTGACGATTTCTGACAATAACTAATGATGATGATGAAGTGCAACCCTTATTATTTTAGTAACGTATTTCCTTTGTGCGGTTTGCTGTCTGCAACTCAACTCATCATCATCATCATCATCATCATCATCATCATCATCATCATCATCATCATTTTTCTTAACCTAAGGTTGCTTGGAAGAAATCGCTACGTAGCGATAAAGCCACCTTTTGTATCCTACTTCTTTACTATACTTTTTCTGTCTTATTATTTCTCTTTTTGTAATGTTGTAGTGCATAAATAAAATAAGTAAATAAATAAATAAAAGGTCAACATTTCACAGCCTGATCCAGATTTGAATCCAAGACCGCATACTCCGAAACCGGTTAACTTAGCAATAGACCAATGAGGTACGTAATGATTTTTAATGGTTTATTTAATTATAGTTAACTAATTAAACTCTATGTTTGTCATAGCTAAGGCCCAATGATGTTAAATACTGTTAGATGTGTTACTAGCGCATGAAAAATGAGGCGCTCAAAAGAGGAAATTTATACACAACTCAATGTTAGTTGTGGTCAATAACGTTATTTAAACAAATAATATCTAAATATGGTATTGGTTATCAAAAATTGTATATGTGTGCCCTCAGTGTTATTTATTTATTTACTTAAACTGTACCCGGGAAGACATTACAGTTGCCCAATTCGTCTTCCCAGGCTATGAGTATACATTATAATTTTATATAATTACTAACTTACTAACAAAATTATTGTTGTAGCCTTATTATTCGGATCACTTTTTGCGTTGATTTTGTAGGGACGTAACCGATCTATAGTATAAAATTATCATAGCTAAAGTCGCATACTAGCAAAATCATTACCAGCAAACAAGTTTACAATAAATACCTGCCCAATGGGTGCTTATTAATTTTGCATGACGTAAGTAATGACGTAATCGCACTTCGAGGAAGCCTTCAAAGAGATATCTCGTAGTTATGCACTTAAATAGATGTTTTTTGTCACAGTGTACTAAAAATAACGAAAAACGTTCTCTATACGAGTATAGTGTGTTTTATTAACCGACTTCCAAAAAGGAGGAGGTTCTACGTTCGGCTGTATGTATTTTTTAGCTAGTATAGTATGTACCTAATCCTCATCATCTCGTTTTCCTTATCCGAATTAGGTGGGGTCAACACAATATGTCTATGCACTTAAATAGATGTTTTTTGTCACGGTGGGCTAAAAATAACGAAAAACGATCGCTATACAGGGTGCTGGGGAGTATAAGTATAACTCTGGAGTTATATTCTTTACCGAAAATTAATTAAAAATGTTCAAACACACATGTATTCTAAAATTAATATTTTCGGAGTAAATTTCTTTTGTTAACAGATCTTAAAACGTGTCCTATGTACGCATCTTTATAATTATGACGTATTCAAACTTTAAAATTTTAAAATGCAAGGATAGATAAAGACGTGTGTTACATGGATAGTCGAAATTATTAATTTACTTTGTATGAAAACATGAAATTAAAAAAATATTAGTTTTGCAGTTCGGCTCCTATAAGTGGACTTGTCAACACTTTGAAGTTATGTGATATACTCCCGAGCACCCTGTATAGTGTGTTTTATTTTAGGTATAGTATGTAACTAACCATCGTTATCTAGTTTTCCTTATCCCATTTAGGTGGGGTCGGCAAAAAAAGGTATTCTTTTTTAATATTTGATACCTCATAACTTCGTCATTTATTAATCAGTTTTTAAATTTTTTTTTTGTTTGTAAGCGTATTCCAGATTTGTCCCATTTAATTTTCATGAAAATCGGTATAGTAATTTTGTGTTAAAATCAAAATAACTGAAATACGAGTTTGAAATCGGACCCATTTTTATGTTAAAAAGATTATTATTCTTTGCAATTTGCTCTTGATTACAATCTCACCTGATGGTAAGTGATGATGCAATCAAGATAAGAAGTAGGCTCTCTTGTTAGGAGAACGATGAAAATTTACACCCATTTAGGTTTTTTCTCGACATTCTCTTCTATATATTTCACACGCTGTAACCCTTCTTTGGGTTTCCTCTCCTCTTGTCTCATTTCACTTGCAATTTCATCACTCTTCTGGAAAAAATTCATTCTTCAGCATCACAATACCAAGTTTATCTTTTACTCCTCAAGGGCACAACTTACAGCTCGTGTGGATTAGCTTGACAACTGGTTTGAATGATATTTTTTTTTTATACTTTACAAGTTAGCCCTTGACTACAATCTCACCTGATGGTAAGTGATGATGTAATCTAAGATGGAAGCGGGCTAATTTGTTAAGAGGAGGATGAATATCCACACTCCTTTCGGTTTCTACACGACATCGTACCGGAACGCTAAATCGCTTGGCGTCTTTGTCGGTAGGGTGGTAACTAGCCACGGTCGAAGCCTCCCACCAGCTAGACCTGGACCAATTAATTCAATCGGCCCAGCCGGGGTTCGAACCCAGGACCTCCGTCATTAAATCCACCGCGCATACCACTGCGCCACGGAGGTCGTCAAAAATGTAATCAAGTCAAGTTAATGCGCACGAGTTATAGTTATGTTATGTTTTTAATTGTCCAGGTAAAAAAAAACACACTGTATAGTTACACAAGTCCTCCTAATGATGTGTTATTATCATTAGAACGTTAAATTACTGTTTTTCTTTGACACGAACGTAAACTGATTTGAGTTTTTCTATTAGGGGAAAATCCAAATGCCTCGGACGAATGTTGCGGTTGAAAATTTTAATTTTGACACCATTACCCTTGGCGGCCTTTTTTTGATATGTTTTATTTTTGGAACTTGGATTTCTTAGACAAACTACGTAAAGCAGTTTTGGTTTTTTATTCCTGTTCTGTCCGGGACGGACATTGCACTGACTATAATATTATTCATGAAGGTGAGATAAATCTAAAAAAACGCCCTAGAACATTAACGAGATTGTTAATTGAAATTGCATTAGTTTAAACACACACTAAAATTACAAAAAATTCGATTCAACCGTTCTTTCGAAAGAATTGATTTAGAATCTTGATTTTCTAAAAAAAACATTTATTTTGCCATTTCGCATGTAGATAGTCATCCTGTTGAACTTTCTCGAAAATTTTCCAAAATCAAAATTGAGAAATGAAAGGAGATTCCGTTTGATAGTAAAAACCCGAATTTCTCGTGAACGTAAAGATGTAAGAGGGAGGGAGGAGAGTAGAGGAGAGCTTGTGAGGTTTTAGGGACTAATCTCTGGATATACTGAACCGATTTCGAAAATTCTTTTACCAATAGAAAGCCACGTTATTTGTGAGTGTCATAGGCCATATTTTATAACCGTATTCCTACGGGAACGGGAACTACGCGGGGGAAACCACGCGACATTTGCTACATGTAAATAAGGGTCGATAAAGAAACTTGTTTTTTTGAATTAGTTTAAAAACACAATATGATACTGGTCATTGTTCACAAATACCCTTCAATTTACAATATTATAGCCATGTTCTGCCCTATCTAATTTAGTGGAACTAATTCTATAGTTTAGTAGCTACCAGTAAGTTGCTAGCGTGCCCTACTTTATACAAGTCAGGTTAGCTAGAAAGTACAATTTCTATTTTATATCAAATACTGGCTGTTATTGAGACTTTGTTTGCGTACAATTTACGATTTTCCTTTAAAGTTTTTTTTTTAATAATTGACTGACTAAGGTCCTCTTTATGGTAAGTGGAAAACCATTCCTACTTATATTATAAACTAGCTGACACCGTGGAATATGGGGATAATATAGCCTATAGTGTTCCTCGATAAATGGGCTATCTAACACTGAAATAATTTTTGTAATCGGACCAGTAGTTCCTGAGATTAGCGCTTTCAATCAAACAAACAAACTCTTCAGCTTTATAATATTAGTATAGATGCGGAAGAGAGTCTGTCTGTATGTCTGTTACCTTTTCACGGTAAAAATGCTGAACCGATTTATATGAAATGTTTTTGTAAAACGGCTAAATGTAAAACAATGTGTCTCAAAAACTTAACCCCTATGGGATTTAAATTTTTCATGCTATTTTTACTATAATTAGTACATTGATTGACGTTAAAATGTTATGGGGTTGAAAAGGGGATGAAACTTTCAATTGTTTTCTCCCGAATAAAGTAGCGTTGAACCGCTAGTACCTAAATACTTTATTTATTTTAGGTATTTGGCTGGTGGGAGGCTTCGGGCGGCTAGTTACCACCCTACCGACTAGACGTACCGCCAAGCGATTTATCGTTCCAGTACGATGTCGTGTAGAAACCGAAAGGGATGTGAATTTTTCACCCTAACAAGTTAGCCCGCTTTCATGTTCGATTGCATCATCACTTACCATCAGGTCACATTGTTGTCAAGGGCTAACTTGTAAAGAATAAAAAAAAAGGTATTTATCGTGGAAGTCTTAATTGTTGTTGGAGTCAAATAAACCATTAAGTTCACGAATGAGGTTTATCATTCAAAACACCTTGACAGAAGAACAATTATACGCAAATCAACCTTAAAAGTTAGAACTACCTCAGTTGAAGGGCAAAAGACAGGGAGTGCATTAAGGGCAATTTTTATTTTACGTTTGAAATGAACCGAAATGTTGAAATTATATTTTTTTCCTGTTTGTGTAAATGCCAGGCACCTTAATGGGACCTCAGTGACGTCACCGGGGTTTTGAGCGAACGCAGAAGCATCGCCTGATGGGGTCCCGAAGGCAGAAGCACTAAGACTTGGACCTTAGCTTATAGGGCCATTCTGGAAGGGTGTCTTAGAATGAGTGTATCAGTCTGGGAGCCCTAAGATCATCAACATTATCAACGCATATTCGGCTCACTGTTGGGCACGAGTCTCTCAGAATGAGAATTAACTTACGAATTTATATGTTTAATATGTTGTTATCTTATATATTTAATAACAAGTATTTAGTTATCTATAAATTAGTAATAAGAGTTCTTAACAAAAAAAAAAAGTATACATTATTATATCGCAGGTAATTTTTATTTGTATCATTAATTTTGTTTTTCATCGTTATGTTTAAGTTTTCTGTTTTTTTTTTTTTCTCTAAATCAATGTGTCTACCTAGTTAGTTTTAATTAGTTCTTAATAATTGTATTTAATAGTTTACGTTAAGTGTTGAACTGTGTGCGTGGCGGCACCTGAACTGGGTCCTAACTGAAAATCAGTGCTGCATACTTTTTTTATTGAAAGTATGCGGCAAAATGCTGAGTTGGGGCCTTTTTCTAGGTTGTGCCACATATTACAGGGCATTCTTTAGTGCTCCACTGTTTGAGTGGACAGTTAAGCCATAATATGTTATAATTTAGATTTTGTGTGATATGTGGCATTACTTAAAAATAAAGATCTTTTCTTTCTTTCTTTCTTTCTTTCTTTCAACTTTTTTTTTATTCTTTACAAGTTAGCCCTTGACTACAATCTCACCTGATGGTAAGTGATGATGCAGTCTAAGATGGAAGCAGGCTAACTTGTTATGAGGAGGATGAAAATCCACACTCCTTTTCGGTTTCTAAAAGACATCGTACCGGAACCCTAAATCGCTTGCCGGTACGTCTTTTGCCGGTAGGGTGGTAACTAGCCACGGCCGAAGCTTCCCACCAGCCAGACCTGGACCAATTAAGAAAATCTTAATCGGCCCAGCCGGGGATCGAACCCAGGACCTCCGTCTTGTAAATGCATTGCGCATACAACTGCGCCACGGAGGTCGTCAAAAACTCTACTCAAACGGTAAAGGAAGAACATCGTGAGGAAACCTGCATACCTGAGAATTTTCTTAATTCTGTACGTGTGTGAAGTCTGCCAAACCGCATTGGGCCAGCGTGGTGGACTATTGGCCTAACCCTCATTCTCAGAGGAGACTCGATCGTGAGATAGAAACCACCAAATAATCCGGATGACGTCAGATATCGGGGACCTCTTGCGAGACTAACAGTGGAATTCATAGACGTTGTAGGTGCCCCTCCAGGGGATCATTCTGCTGCTGAGTGTCGAATTTAGCCTCTATTTGTTTGAGAATTTGACGCTCAGCGGGTGAATGATCCCCTGGGGGTGTCCTACAACGTTTATGAATCCCACTGTTAGTTGGTTTTCAACGCACTGTTAGTTTTCAACGCAATGGTATACCTGTTCCTTCAACTTGTACTTGAGTATTAATATAAAAGTTTGTTTGTCCTAACGTCACTTGATATAGTCATGCAACCTGAATAACTAGATTCGTAGCCGGCCAAGAGCAAGAGCAAGTTTGTTTTGAGCTATGATGTTTCTGTCTAGATTTAATTTCAGATTTCGTCGTTATCAACCCATATACGGCTCACTGCTGAGCTCGAGTCTCCTCTCAGGGGTTAGGCCAATAGTCCACCACGCTGGCCCAATGCGCATTGGCATTTCATTTTAAATTTATTTTATTTTATTTATTGCACGATCCTATTTGCAGTTGCTCAGGACTTCTTGCGTACCTGATTTGGAATAGGTTTTTACTTAATATTATAAAGCAGAGGAGTTGGTTTGTTTGGTTGAACTAACCTCAAGATAAACTGGATCCAATTTAAAAATTGTTTTCCATTTACTGCCGAAAACTAACTAAAGATTATAAGTATAACAACACTCTACGATCAATAGGAACGGTGTATCATTGAAAAATGAAGAAAAACATATCACACCTCTGTATTTGGGTCACTAAAATTTATATGGGTACCAAATTTCAACTGGATTGGTCCAGTACATTCGGAGAAAACAGACAGACCTCACAATGTGCGCGAGGGGGATTTTAGCACTACGTACGTTTGGAACCCTAAAAACTCACGATGAAATAATAATCGGCAGATAGAGCGCACGAAGCAGAGCAGTGATGCAACCATTCCAAATACAAATTAAAAAACTAATACATTAGTCAGTACGACACAAAGCATCGGTAATTTTCAATATTATTCGAAAATGGCGTCTTATGTTTTTAAATATTTTAAAAGCTGTTCACAATAACTAAAGAAATAAGTTGGAGTATTTTTATATATTGATGATTAGTCTATTATGATATTAATTTACGTAATTATTGTTAGTGTTAAATCTTGAAATGCAAATTATGAAAAATATTGATGTGGTCGTCAAGGACGTATCGAGGAAGTTTTACCGTTCTCACCGCGCGCCTTGTAAGGACTCAATCTGTATCATTCTCTATTCTGTGCATAAAAATAAGAGCGCAAATAGTCCAATGAGCAATGATGCTGAGTACGCAGAACAGTTAGCGCGTTAGTATGCGGCACACGATCTGCGCTGTGCGCAAAATCCTTTGTACGAACGGTTCTTTGTTAATCTTGTCAACAGAGGTCGCGGAAGTTGTGCGTGGAACTGCACATGTAAACAAAGGTTATTGTTTGTAATGCCTAATTTGTAATGTTGACTTTATCGAGTAACTTCAATGATGATTTGCTCAATAAACTACAAAGATAGAAGATAGATAGAATAAAGATGGGCCCATCAGTAAGGCTAAGACAAAAAAGAAACAGATGCACTTAGAGTTTTGTCTAAATACAGCTTACTCTTTCGGAGATTTTCGCAAAACTGTAAATATCGCTTTTTTATTCGTTGGGATGAGATAAAAGAGTAATCGTAGCTGAGCTAAGAGTTTGTTTGGTTGAATGTCAGGATCTGATGATGGCATGATCTCATCATCAGATCCTGACATGAAAAAAATGGGACTACCCTGGAATTAAACCCTTTAAAACAAAAAAAGAATTTTCAAAATCGGTCTATAAATGGCGGAATTATCGCTGGACATACATAAAAAAAAAAACGTACATACAGCCGAACGTAGAACCTCCTCCTTTTTGGAAGTCGGTTAAAAAAAATCTAACACTGGAAAATTTTTTCAAATCGGACCAGTATTTCCTGAGATTAGCGCATTCAACCAAACAAACAAACTCTTAGCTCAGCTACGATTACTCTTTTATCTCATCCCAACGAATAAAAAAGCGATATTTACAGTTTTGCGAAAATCTCCGAAAGAGTAAGCTGTATTTAATAATTTGTTAAGAGAAGGATGAAAATCTACACCCCTTTTTGGTTTCTACATGACATCGTACCGGAACACTAAATCGCTTGACGGTACGTCTTTGTCAGTAGGGTGGTAACTAACCGCGGCCGAAGCCTCCCACCAGCCAAAAATGTTAGATAGCCCATTTATCGAGGAAGGCTATTAGGCTATTTTATCCCCGTATTCCTACGGGTACAGGAACCACGCGGCGTCATATTATGTAGATAAATCATAATCGGTTTTTGCAAGATTCGTTCTTAGCGGACGACTGTACTAAGTACTAGCAGAGGCGCCGCGGGTTTACCCGTGTAGTTCCCGTTGCTGTGAACGGGGTCAAAATATAGCTCATGACACAAATACCGTGGCTCAAAAAATTTTCAAAATCGGTACATAATATCTATATATTTCTCCCTACAACACCACAAACTTTACCTATTTATAGTATTAAATATTAGTATAGAGTCTATACTAGATGATTGTATATACTATAGTATAGGAAATAGTAGTCTCGTGGCGTTCGAGCCGTCCACATTTGTTGTTGTGTAATTCTTTATGGGTTACATGGGATAGACGGGGAGAGTGATTTGAATGGAAAAGGGGAGTGTTTGTCGACAGTCAAAGGATCATTTAACCCTACACACAACGTTCACAAGTGCGTGACTCCACTCAAGGTCATTCTCTGCCATTCTAGGGTCTTATTTTGGTTACAGTTTGATTTGTTAAATTAAGTTGTCCTGACAAAAGTTGTGAAACCTTTGTTCAACATTGGTTTTCTCATATTTTTTTAAATCCAATTTTGAAGCTTCTGCTAAGAATAGACAATCATCCAACAAAAAAATAAAAGAAGGCTTTGAAGTATACTCACCCACCTATTTTTAATCGCTTAAATATATGCAAGTATGTAGGTAAATTAGCCGTGAAATGCGTATAAAATTATGTAAATAAACAACATTGGTCCACGAGTTGCACAGCTGATCCAAGTTTATGTATTCGTAGTTCAATGATCGATATACAATACAAAACATACATTCGTGTCACGGCTGAATGAAACAATTTTTAGGAATTTTTGCATCGATTTCGATAATGTTTTCATAAAAAGCATAGGTTACCCTTAGTAGATACAGGTTAAAATTAAGTTTTATGTATATTCGGCTTACTGTTGAGCTCGAGTCTCCTCTCTGAATGAGAGAGGAGGGGAGGTCGTTTAAAAACCGAAAAGGGTGTGGATTTTCATCCTGCTCCTAAAAAGTTCCGCTTCCATCTTAGACTGCATCATGACTCACCATTAGGTCATCCTGCTCCTAACAAGTTAGATCGCTTCCATCTTAGATTGCATCAACACTTACCATCAGATGAGATTGTAGTCAAGGGCTACATAAAGAATAAATTTATTTTAATGAATAAAAAACTTACAAAGCCTTCCTAAAATCTAGTTTTATCGCCGCGTTGCAACGACTTGCGGTACGGACGGCTTCAGTGTGCTCGTGGCGATTGAGCCGTCCACATCTCTTGTTGTGTAATTCTTTATGGGTTACTTGGGATAGGCGGGGAGAGTAACTTGAGTGGAAAAGGGGAGTGTTAGATATCTGTCAAAGGCGCCTTTAACCCTACACACATCCTTCACAAGTGCGTGATTTCAATCAAGGTCATTCTCTGTCATTCTATTGTCTCATTTTGGTTACAGCTTGATTTGTTAATTAAGTTGTCCTGACAAATGTTGTGAATCATAACCTTTGTTCGACATTAGTCTTCTTATTTTTGTAATCACTTCTGAGTCCGCTAAAACTAGTATCTATATTTGTGTATCCTAGGCTTTTATGTATAGAAACAGCTGCAAGATGGCGCGCGTTGGTTCAACGCACGTTTACACAATGCGGTCATATTGTTTTAATTCAAACGCAAATCGGCGCGTTTGTTTTGTGTGTAACTAGGGCTCATGATAACAGTCAGTATTTTGCAATACTAGACTTGTTTAACCCATACTGTGGAGTTATCAACCCATATTCGGCTCACTACGGAGCTCGAGTCTCCTATCAGTGTGAGAGGGATTAGGCCAATAGTCCACTACGCTGGCCCAATGCGGATTGGTAGACTTAACACACGCAGAGAAATTTCTTAATTCTCTGCGTTGGAGTTTACTCCATAAGAATCGATTTTTCATGTATAGCGTCCGGTATGAAAAAATATGGGCAGTAAAATTCGATGAACGAAACGTAACGCTGTCAGCGTTACGTTTTTGTGCACAACTTTTCACTTTTCAGGCGTAAGTATTGAGACGTAGGTACATAGTGTATGCTGCGTAGGTAGGTATGTATTTAGACAGTCATCTGAAAGAGTAACTCCATTCTTGCGTCGGAGCTGAAACTATTTTTTTTTTATTATTATTATTACGTCTATGCACATATATGACTTTGGATTTTTTTTACTATACAGTGCCCGCATCCTAAGCGCGCTGCAGACTTCACGGTGCACCTGATCATGTGTAGCTGGCGTTAGCAAAATAATGTATTGAGTCATTTGTGAATATGTTCCAAATTTGAAATTTGATGCCTAAATTATTAATTAAAAACATCTCCGCCAAGGTCCTCAGTTCCGTTGCAATTAATTTTGAGCGAAGTTTAATTGAGAGCCGAGTTTGTCGTAGAGTGTGTCGTCACGATCATATTGCACCACGCGTTTTATACGTTGGTAGTTGGTGCCAATTAGCACAACGGAATAGCGGCCACAGATAAGTTTTAAATATACTAGTCATAGACAATTGTAGAGTTATGGATTCATAGACAACACTGCCACATTAAACTTACACATTAATACAAATTATGTATAGATATAAATGCGAAAGGTCATCACGAAATATTTGAAACCGCTAGACGTACAAAGATGAAATTTGCCAGGGAGTTAGTCTATAGTTATAGTAAGTAGATATCCGCTAAGAACGGATTTTTCGATAGGGCCGGATTAAAGAGGTCGAGGGCAGTATAGGCCTCATTCGAACGAGCGTTTTTTATCGGGCGTTAAAAAAGCGTAAATTAAATGAAGGTTTATTTCCAAAATTGAAAATGCAACACTGCTCGAAAAAAAGCGTCCCGTTTTTTATTTGAACGGTTTATTAACGTCCGTTAAAAAAGCGCTCGTGCGAATGGAGGCTAAGTATATCTATATTAAAGTGTGTTTACACTTTGTACATTCAAAAACGTACTGCAAAGACTAAATTACTGATGAACTGGTGAAACAATTTTCCATTTTGTAAAATGGGTAGGTAAGTGTATCCCATGGCATACCCTAATTAAAAACTCTCTGCACACCACTGTGTATTATGTGTAGGAGGGATAAAAAGGGTGTTAATAAGTTTGTTATAGTTATATTCAATGCTTATGCACTCGGAGGAATTATAAAATTCCTCTTAACTCAATAATTAACTACGATATTTTCCTACGAATTTTCATTAATTACAATGAATTCTGCTATTAATTATAAATAGATTCGATCGATAGATTCGATTCCATTTTCTATGGATCGATTCAAAATATTTCGACCTTTTTTCTGTCCACTTTATAAATTATTGTTTTCATAAAAAATATTTAAAAAAACTATACTTAAAGTACTACCACCACCGCTAATTATAATTATTCAACAAATCGAAGTTAAAAATTAATTTAAAATTTAAACTAAAGTGTTTTTCATATAACATGGGGACGGTGACAGTCGCCATTATGACGTTCGTAATACGTAGGTACTATTATCGTGAATCGCGGCACACTTTCCAGAGTGAAACGAACTGTCACCCGCACCATCCCACATGAAACGGACTGTAATTAAGATTTACCTAAAAAAATATGTCAAAGGTCAGAGATAGTTTCCTTTACTATTGGAAATCTTTTTCTCCTTAAACTATACGAAGCTCAAAAATTGCACGCGGTAATACCCGAAGATTATAAAAATTCAACAAGTATATACCTATATTGAATACAATTTTCCTTGTAGCTTTCCTAGTATCGTTTTTTCCATCACAAAAGTACCTAATGTCCCAAACAAGTATAATATTGATCACATAATAACAGAGGGACGATTAAAAATTTTGATCTATACCAATATTATAAAGCTGAAAAGTTTGTTTGTTTGTTTGATTGATTGATTGAACGCGCTAATCTCAGGATCTACTGGTCCGATTTGAAAAATTCTTTCAGTGTTAGATAGCCCATTTATCGAGTAAGGCTATAGGCTATATATTATCCCCGTATTCCTACGGGAACGGGAAGCACGCGTGTGAAACCGCGCGGCGTCAGCTAGTATTTGTATATTCAGTAAAATATAGTGTTCATTTTGAATCGTCAATACTTTGTAATATTTTTTATTCTTGCAAACATAAAAGCAACCTTTAAAATCGATCTAGGCGTTTTCAAGAAATAAGGGAACAAAATTAGAAATTAATTGAGAACATCTCTCATTTTAATTAATTAAATTTTTAAGACACATACATCGAACACATACTTACTTTTAAAGTATTAAGAGTGTGCAATGTGTAATTTGGTGGTTACAAATAGTTCTGGATCCCAGATTCTGGAAAAGTTAAGAGCCTGATATTTGGGTACATGATATTTTAAAGTGCTACGTGTACTAACATTTTTGTTTTGTATAGATATCTTGAACATGGCCATTTTGTTTTTCGTTATGTTGTTTAATTTACTTGTAATTAGGTAAAAATGGTTTTGGCGCTCACGTCATAAAATTTGTGTCGCGCGTCAAAATCTCACAAACTACTAGAATAAATAAAAAAAATCTTTCACCATTAGAAAGCTACGTCTTGACCGAATAATCTGTACTAATATTATAAAGCTGAAGAGTTTGTTTGAATGCGCTAATCTCAGGAACTACTGGTCCGATCTATTGAGGAAGTCTATAGGCTGTATTTTATCCCCGTATTTCTACGGGAACGGGAACCACGCGAGTGAAACCATGCGACGCCTACTAGTAGACTATATTTTATCATCTATTGCTACGGGAACGGGAACTAGACGTGTAAAACCTCAGGGCGTCTGTTAGTATTTGTTAAAAACATACATAAACACTTAATATACATTTTTTTTATTCTTTACAAGTTAGCCCTTGATTACAATCTCACCTGATGGTAAGTGATGATGCAATCTAAGATGGATAGGATGAAATCCTTTTGGTTTCTACACGACATCGTGCCGGAACGCTAAATCGCTTGACGTCTTTGTCGGTAGGGTGGTAACTAACTACGGCCGAAACCTCCCACCGGCCAGACCTGGCCCAATTAAGAAAACCTCAATCGGCCCAGCCGGGAATCGAACCCAAGACCTCCGTCTTGTAAATCCACCGCGCATACCACCGCGCCACGGAGGCCGTCATAACATACATATATGATACATACATATACATAAACATACACATACAATATACACATATGATAGTTATCTACAAAGGCACGTCATAAGTACTCAACATTTGCACAAGCAGAACAAATAACAAATATTTTTACAAAAGCCAGAGATCCTAGTTATTTACGCTCTACTTATCTGAGATAATTGAAATTTGAGAATTTAGGAATTCAGGTACCGAGGTTTTACAATTTTATTACAAAACTTTTGATTATTGCATAGCAATTTAACCGCTCTAAATGAAGAAGGCACTCAAATTAGTATACCTTGTGCCAAACTTCGAGTCCGTTCTGACGTTGCAAGTTGCAACATACCGAACTCAGTTATTCATGAAGCTGAGTACGAGTCTCCTCTCGAATAAGAGGATACTCATTCGAGTCCACCACTGGCCCAATGCGGTTTGGCAGACTCAAGAAAGAGTCAAGAAAATTCTCAGGTATGCAGGTTTCTTCATATTTTTTCTCCTCTGTTTGAGACACGCGATATTTAATTTCTTATTTGACATTCATAAATGTTTATATTAATCGTCATACAAAATCATTATTATTATAATTTTTTTTTTTTGAACACAAAGAATTCGTAAATTCAATAAATTATGAAAATATTTTCGACTTACATTTTAAAACTAGCTGACGCCGCGCGGTTTCACCCGCGTGGTTCCCGTTTCCGTATGAATACGGGGATAAAATATAGCCTATATCAAATCGGACCAGTAGTTCCTGAGATTAGCGCGTTCAATCAAACAAACAAACTCTTCATCTTGATAATATTAGTATAGATAAAGTAATGGTATGTTTAACCAGGCTGGGATGTTTCCGGTGATTGCGCAACCACACGCCTCGTGTTCAGAGTGGACTTGAAGTTTGGCACGGTCTATAGACCATAATAAGTTTTAGAAAACAATACTGCAAGAAACGACATAATTGACGTAGATTTTTCTGACCGATCAAATAACTCACTCGTCGACATATACATAAATATACATAAATGATAAATTCTGCTCACTTTTTGCAGTGATTTTGTAGGCAAATAACATGTCTATAATATAAAATGTCGTTGCTCTCAGAACGTTTTAGTTTTAGTTTGTTCAGAATGACTAGTAGGTACTGTAAGATAAACTGGTATCCAAGTATGCCACAGATCAACAATGTGAAACTGTTTAGGAATGGATTAGCATGAGATAATTGTGTTGAAGCCACGCAAGTTCTTTGTGTTGTGTTGTGTTGTGGACGTGAGCCTGCCGCAGTCAGACCTTTGTCTGCCTTAGATCCTGTCATACGTAATTACGATTAATAGGATATAGTAGCCAACTATGTGATATGTGGCATTACTTAAAAATAAAGATCTTTTCTTTCTTTCTTTTCTTTCTATAAAGTTCGGAGTGAGCTGGCTTTTGAAAGTATCGGGTTTCAATTGGAAATCGTAGTTTTTGATATCATGAATTTAAAAGTTGTGAGGCAACCCTTAAAGTTCTGTTTTAAAAAAAATAATATTAGAATTTAAAACTACTAACCCGATTTTTATGTACTTTCACAGATATAATATTAAGCTAAGTATGGAGCAAGTTTCAGACTTGTTTCATAAAAATGGGACTTAAGAAGAAAATTATGCTAATACTCAGAGATTTTTTGTTTGCCACAAATCTTTTAAATATGGCCAATATTCCAATTCACTTCCAACTTCCTGAGAGCCTCAATAGCTCAACGGTAAGAGCGTTCGGACTCATTACCGAGGGGTGGTGTTTCGATCCCCGCCCCGTTGGGAGTATTGGTCATATTTAAAAATATGGCCAATATTCTTTAAAAAAAAAACAACTTGTCGGGAAAGACTGTATCAGGAGTGGGTACGATAATACACCAACTGGGCGGGGATCGAACCACCGTCCCCCCAGTCTAGACCCTCAACCGTCTGACTGACCAACTTCCTTCATAAAATGAGGTAAGTCTGGCTATTGCAGGTTCTCGATCTATTGTGTGCTTGTGAATTATACGCCGCCATTTTTCATAATGGCACTTAAAAGATTAATAGGTAATCCTCTTTGCTAATAACTGTTTTTGTCTAATATGTGACAATATTTGTTTGTTTTTGTCATAATTGACAAAACAGTTGTAACACAGTAGCGAGCACCCCATACATATAATAAGCGGTGCTTTCCCTTCCATATTTTTAAAATCCATAGATGTTTTTCAGAATAAAAAGCAGCCTATATTGTTGCTCAATAACTTCCTCTATCGTCTAATGAAATTCCCATTAAAATTGGTCCAGGCGTTTCGAAGATTAGGCCTGACAGACAGACAGATAAACAAAAATGTTTAACAATGTTCGTTTGTTTTGGTATAATCTAAATAATGTTCTATAGGTAAGCATTTGAGAAAACAGTAATTTTGAAATCATAGACAGACATTTTTATTTTTAACCCCCATCGCAAAAAGAGGGGTGTTATAAGTTAAACGTGTATATCTGTCAGTCAGTCAGTCTGTGGCACCATAGCTCCCGAACGGATGAAGCGATTTCATTTTAGTTTTAAAGGTGACTTGTGTACGAGTGTTCTTAGACATGTTTGATGAAAATCAGTTGAGCCGTTTAAAAGTTGTGGGGGTGAAAGTGGGGATAGATAACCGAATGTCTGCATATATACTCGAGTGGGGTCTCAAATGAAAACGCACTGAAAGAGAATATTGATGACTCGATCGAGAGTGTAATTAATAATTTTATAACCTTTTCAAAATTTTTTAATTTTATGTCGTATACAGGCTGCGTATAAATACTCCCGAATTTATATTTGAATTACTTTGTTTGAAAACATATTTTTATTTGTAGTTAATAAAATATTACTTATGCAGTTCGGTTCTATAAGTGATCTCGTTAATAACTTGAAGTTATGGGAAATAAAAACAAAGCAACCTGTATATGTATTTACTTTTATAATAATTTTATTGTTTCAATGAATTTTCGATTATACCTGCGTGCAACGATTTTTTATTCTCTCTGCTCTCTGTGCGATATTATTATAAATGTTAAAGTGTCTCTGTCGGTTTGTCTAATTGTTTGTCCGTCTATCACGGCAAAACGAATTGACGTGATTTTTCAAGAGGAGATAGTTGAAAGGATGGAGAGCGACATAGGCTACTTTTTATCTCTTTCTAACCCCCCACTTCCCTAAAATGGGGGGGAGCATTTGTAGGGTAGGAGTAGGGTCGGGGCAGGGTAGGGTAGGTAGGGCACAAGCGCACATAAGTCAAAGCGATAAGGGTCTGCTAGTATCAAAATAATTTTGTTATTCATTATAAATGCACGTATTAACCCATACCCTATTTATACATACAGTTTATGTTCCTGATCATCTTGTTGTGTATGTTAAAATGTTTATTAACTAATTCATATTGCAACCTTCGTGTTTATGCACAAGGCATAACAGTCATGCAAGTTTTATTTGTTATCTGTTTTCTAATCTATGCTCGGCTTTGTTCATGGTTGTATTTTTTATTATTTTACCACATAATCATTTTTTTTAAATGATGAATTCCCTCTCACCTACTGTTAATGGTTCTATTATCTATGCTCGGCTTTGTTCATGGTTGTATTTTATTTTATTTTACCACAATATTTTTTTTCATCGTCATCAACCCATATTCGGCTCACTGCTAAGCTCGAGTCTCCTCTCAGAAAGAGAGGGGTTAGGCCAATAGTCCACCACGCTGGCCCAATGCGGATTGGCAGACTTCACACACGCAGAGAATGAAGATAATTCTTTGGTATGCAGGTTTCCTCACGATGTTTTCCTTCACCGATTGAGACACGTGATATTTAATTTCTTAAAATGCACACAACTGAAAAGTTGGAGGTGCATGCCCCGGACCGGATTCGAACCCACACCCTCCGGAATCGGAGGCAGAGGTCATATCCACTGGGCTATCACTGCTTATTTTTTTTATCATAATGAAATCCCTCTACCCTCCAATTAATGGTTCTATAATCTATTTAAAGTTCAAAATAAGTGTGTTAAGGTTTGTTTTAGTAGTTTTGTATTGCTGTAATTTGTTTTGTATCAAAGTATATCCACGTAATTCTCGTTCCGTGAGAATACGGGGATAAAATATAGGCTACTCACAAATAACGTGGCTTTCTAGTGATAAAAGAATTTTCAAAATCGGTTCAGTTAATCCAGACATAACCGGGGCAACACCACAAACTTCAGGTAAAATTCAGTTTTTCTCAAATCCCGCAAGTACCACTGGTTTTTTACTCCTCTATCACCCAGTGAAAATCCCATTCAAATCGGTTCAGCCGTCCCAGAGATTAGCCCGGACAAACAAACAGATAGTGAAAAAAAAAAGTTTGTCTGTGGTTCAGTATCGTGTTAAAAAAATTTTAAGCACATATAAAATAACCGACAATTTTATTAAATGTATATTGATATATGTATTGATATGGTTATTAGGGATATAATATCCCTAAAACAGAACAAGTTTTAAGCAACAACATAAATATGTATTTAAAAAAAATGCCAAACATCTTTGTATACTAATAATACAAAACCAGCTGTTTGGTATTCAATATGCATTAACATAATGAATTAATTAAGGTTCTATAACGAGATTTATACAAAAAAGCGACCTCAGTAGCCATATTTAAAAACGTAGTCAGCATTTTTAACAAAGTGTGTCAACAACAAAAGTAGTTCAAACTTTTTACGTCAATAAAAATCTAATAGGCTGTATGAATCACAACCTTTGCTTGCACTGACCTTGAATTTTTTGACACTTTGGTCCCGTTCGCGCCATTAAATTCAATTTCGCTGCCGCCGTAACTTGTGACCAATGGCATGTCACCTTCCGCCATGATTGTCTATTGTTTATTTTTTTCTCAAAACGTAAACACGCAACGGATTCCGAAACTTTCGAACACTGATCGCGAACACTGAGTTAATATTTTTTTTTGTAAATATTGTTCACGAATAATTTAAAATTTATTCGACGATAAGTTTATCTTTATGCTGTAGTGACAACGTGCCCGGCCGACGGTCACTGTTGAACTGAACTGAAGAGCTCACTGCTGACCGATTATTATTTTATTAATGTAAATTTAATGATGAACGCTCGCTCTCAGATAACAGACGTAGGTACAGCACGGGTCGTGCGATATGTGAGATGGGGACAGTGAATGGGGGAAGAAGATGGGGACATAATAGAGCGGGCACGCATGTTCTTCATCGCTTAAGCAGATTGTACACGGGCAATCTTGATCGTTAGATTTTAGCGATTACAGATAAATCGTGCCACTATATTTAACCGACTTCAAAAAGGAGGAGGTTCTCAATTCGGTCGGTATTTTTTTTTTATGTATGTACACCGATTACTCAAAGACGCCTGGACCGATTTCAAAAATTGTTTTTTTGTTTGAAACGGTATAGTCCCCATTTGTTTATAGATATTTTTAATCAGCTGCATCAAGCCACTCTATACAGAATGAGTCTGGATTGCAAGAAAGATTGACTGTGATACTTAATTGAACGAAGTGCGCTCGGGTTTACTCTGCTCTGAATTTTTGATTTAATTTCAATTGAATAAAAAGCTATAAGTATTCGATAAAAATATAAAACAAATAAGGCAAAGTGCCATAGACAGTGGCGTTATTTTGTGTTCGAATTGGTCGGTTATCTCTAAGGAAAAGTTTAGATTATGGGTCCTTAGATGCGTAAACCAGTTTCTGTGATGTTCATGAATAGGATTTTTTATTTTTTTGGCAATCAATTAGATAATATTTTAAGCCAATTAATTGTAACTATCTTTTTATTTTAAAAACTGACTAAAAAAAGATATTAGCTTTTAATATAATAAAAACCGATTGAATACAAAAAAATTAAATCCAAATTAGAATCTCGTTGGATTCGATATTTTTATAATTGACCATAAATGTTGTAAACTTGTAAGACGTAGTTTTAGTGGTATTTACCTACCTATACCTACTATCATAAGCATTTAATTTTAGATATTAAGTCATCAAGTCTTATATGTACCTTTGCACCCTCGAAAATATTTTGAAATATCATACCCCTTGTTTATATTAACCCCATGAACTTGAACGAATGAGTGTAAACATTCATTCCTTATTTTAATAAAGGTTGAATGTTAATTTAGAAATTATTCATGTTTATAGGTCTTATTTATTAAAATTGTCATATACCGTCTATTTATTATTCGACTTCCAAAAATGTGGAGATTCTATGTTTGGCTGTATGTACGTATTTATAAAAAAAATATTATATCAGTCTATTGTTAGTATAGGTATTTCTCTGTTGAGGCAGAATCAGTTGTGGTGCGCGCAGACCGAGTTACATGGGAAGTTCAATGAGATAACATGTGACGGTCCGTCCGTACCGCTCCGTACCGTCATTGATAATGGCGGACGGTGTCATGCCGCAGTGACGCTTCCGTCACAATTTTTTGACGCTTAAAGATTCACTCATAGTAGTACCGTAGAGATCGTGATAGCCCAGTGGCCTCTGCCTCCGGGCTCCGATTCCGGAGGATGTCGGTTCGATTCCGATCCAGGGCATGCACCGCCAACTTCTCAGTTGTGTGTATTTTAAGAAATTAAATATAAAGTGTCTCAAAAGATAAAGGAAAAACCATCGTGAGTAAACCAGAGAGTATTCTTAATTCTCTGCGTGCGTGAAGTCTGCCAATCCGCATAGGGCCAGCGTGGTGGCCATAAGGCATATTTTTAAGTCTGTACTTAGATCATCTTGTTTAAATCCATATAACTAATATTATAAAGGTAACGTTTGTGGTGTTGTAGGAGGTAATGTCTGGATGTACTGAACCGATTTTGAAAATTCTTGAATGACTAACTATCTCATTTGTAAGTGTCATAGGCTATATTTTATTCCCGTATTCTGATTGGAACGAGAACTACGAAGATGAAACCGCGGGGCGTCGACTACTCAGCAAATAAAGGCAGCCATAGACGGCGCAGTTAATATTTATTAGATACTCGCACATTCATTACATCTACGCAATGTATCCGCCTCATTCGGTTCCGGATTTCTTTATTTTTACGTAATTCTCCGCTAAATGTAGTATGTGCAACATTGCTACTAAATTATATCAACGTAATCTGCTTTTAACTTTGATTTAAGTGGTTCTTTTTATTTAACGACAGGTTATAAAATAATTTTTATACAAGACAGGTTTTACCACTGAACAGAAAATCACTACTTTACTAACAAAATCAACTACCACAACTAACATAAATATGATGTATAATAATCCATATCCATACTCTATATTAATATTAATTATTTGTATGCTATTAATATTCTAAAGAGATTATTGTGGTATTGTAAGGGGTAATCTCTAGATCTACTAAACCGATTTTGAAAATTATTTTACCAATAGAAAGTCACGGTATATTTTATTCCCGTATCCTCACAAGTACGGGAACGAAGCGGGTGAAACTGCGGGACATAGGCTAGTGTTGCATAAAACCGTCCACCATTTTCCCGCTACGTCATATTCAGACAATCGCACTATCTGCCAGATGCATAGTTTCTAACAATAACAAAAAATATGCGTCACACACCAAATACTCGGTATTTAGCTTATCGGGGGCGGAACCCCTAAATTATTTTTTGTAAACAATTTTCCAGAAAACCAGAAAATAACTTGATACCTAAAACACTACCCATAAATACTTATAATACTGGTATACATTTGGTATTTGTTTCCGATACAAAAACTGTCTCCTTTTTTTGAATTCAATTAAATAATGAAGTCACAAAAAACGTGATTTAACTCGTAAAACAAAATTTTACTAAAATATTTTAACTTTCGAAAAATATTCATGTCAAAACTAACTGTGTTTGTCAAGGAAATGTAATCCTACTATCCTACTAATATTATAAACGCGAAAGTTTGTATGTTTTTATGTATGTTACTCTTTACCGCAGCTACTACTGAACCGATTTGGCTGAAATTTATAATGGAAATAGATTTTACTCTGGATTGTTTGTTCCGTGAGGTGTTTTCCAAATAACTGATGATTTTAATAGTATGTTTGTTACTCTTTCACGTTGCGACTACTAAACCGAATCACCTGAAATTTGAAGAAGAGATAGATTACAGTCTGGATTAACACATAGGATACTTCTTGTCCCGGAAAAATCACTGGCTCCCGAGGGATTTGTGAAAAACTAAATTCCACGCGGACAAATTCGCGGGCGTCCGCTAGTACTTGTTAAACAAATTAGTTCTGTATTAATTTGATTATGAAACACGGTTAAAACTCACGTGATATTAGGTCGGAGTATGCCCGACTAGTTTCGAACCCTTAGTCATGAGCTGGTTCTTGCAACGCGGCACGATCCAAACTGCGAAGCGGCGGCGCGATGCGCAGCTGCTCGCATCGCGCGCTGGGAGAGGGGTTGAGTAGTGGGGAGTAAAGGTTCCGTTAAATTCTAAAATTAGTTCTGCCACGAATTTTTTTTGATAGAATAACCTCCTGTAAAATTGTGTTTTTCGATATCATTTTTCGATATTATTGATTTGATAGAATAACCTCCTGTAAAATTGTGTTTTTCGATATCACGTTATTGAAGCAACGACGGAACCTCATCCTTTTTAGAAGTCGGTTTACATGAAACTTACGAGCTATCCTAAAACAAGTTTATGACTGTTCGCTAAAGAGTTTACATCATGCAAAGGAATATTTAGCGCGTATGCCTCAAGGCCGTGATCTTTGAACTCTCGGCACCCAAACATTGTAGGCGGTGTTTGATAACAAAGTTTTGTTTGTAGACAAAGTAATGAGACATTGGACATTGGCTAATTCTATACACAAATCTATTTGATAACCGACTTAACACGTTCGCTGGTGCGGTACGAGGTTTCTTGACCTCATACTAAAACTTTGTAGTGCGGCACGAGGTCCATCGACCCCGTAAATCTTGAAGCAGCAAGATGTGCGAGGTCAATTGACCTCGTACCGCAGCGAACGTGTTAAAAAAGTAGGTTATCAAGTCGAGCCTATATACTTGTTTTTGGCTATGGAATAAAGAGATTGTCTTTGTTCCACATCATGATATAAGAGACTAGAATTTATCTCTCTGTGACTAGAATCTATTTTAGGTATCATGTAGTTATAGAGTAAGCCAAAATCAAGGTATTTAGGCCCTAGCTGACGCCCGGCGCCCGTATAGTTCCCGTTCCCTTGAGAATACGGGGATAAAATATAGCCTATGACACTCAGAAATAACGTGGCTTTTTATTGGTATAAAAATTTAAAAAATTAGTAAATCCAGAGATTACGGCCCCTACAAGACCATAAAGTCGTTCTCAAGTCATGGCATGGCCAAGCGATTAATTCTGTCTTCGTTATCAACACATATTCGGCTCACTGCTGAGCTCGAGTCTCCTCTCAGAATGAGAGGGGTTAGGCCAATAGTCACGCTGGCCCAATGCGGATTGGCAGACTACACACACGCAGATAATTATGAAAATTCTTAGGTATATGGCTTATGGGAGGTTTCCTCACGATGTTTTTCGTTCACCGTTTGTGATACGTGATATTTAATTTCTTAAAATTTGGAGGTGCATTGAGTAATTCGAACCCACACCCTCCGGAATGGAAGGCAGAGGTCATACCCACAGGGCTATCACGGCTATTTTTCTACTTTTCTACTAATGTATAAATAAGTACATACAGTCTAATATTATTTTCGCTTAAAAAATGTAGTACTAACCATAACACATCCTTTATGTCAGCAAAAGACACACTTTCTTGCCGTAACTCGTCACGACTAGAATTACAAACACTCTATAATTGGTCAACCATAATGTAACTTTCGCCTCTGACTTTCCTTTGTTTTCTAATGATACTTACAGCCTAATGACTGCTTCAATACAATCATACATTGCCTAGTTGTACGAGTTATCTATATCTACAAAAATTAATGTATGAAATGTGTTGCTAAGCGCACATCTTGAGTACTGCTGAATCGATTTGGCTAATAGAGATGATGACAGTTTTTTAAATTGTATATAAATTAAGGGTATGCTAATAGTAAAGCAATTTTGTAAAAAAAACAGGATATCTGCGATCATTACTTTCAGAGCTACAGGATTTAAAGCGTCAGATTTGCGGCGCTGCCACGGATCCCTGAAAAACGCCCCATACAAACTAATGACGTCGTAGGTACATAATGATCGTTAGATTTGTATGGGCGTACAAACAAAATTACTAATATCTTTGTTATTTGTGCGTTTATAGTTTATAGTTTAGTTATGTTTATAGTTTATACAGTATATATATATTTAAACATGTTTCATTTAATGTAAGGAAGCTAAAACTGTATGAACTTTCATCTAATTATAATAAAAGATTTTTAATAGATTTTGAAATTTTATAATCTCATTTATTTTGCAATTATAGAGACGATCTTTGCTTTTTACGGATAAATTAGTTAACATTGACCTTATTTACCAGAATGTATCATATAAATCAGTATATTCAAACCTAGTCATCATCCCTATTCTTTTTTTTTAGAATATTCCTTGAGGTACAACGATAGTTTTTACGGAGTTTTTTTAAGGGGTAAGGTAGGGGTAGGGATAAGAAAGAAGCGCAAATAAGTCAAAGCAAAACTTGACCGCGTCCGTTAGTTATTTATATATTTAGTTATAGACGCCCGCGAAGAAAACCTACTTTTTTTTATTTGGCATGTCCTTTGCATCTTTTTAAAGCATATGTCACTTATGACTGGATATCAGTGGTGGATTTACCAGCAGTCTAAGTAGGTTGGATTAGAGCCTAGGCCAGAAAGGGTTTTTAGGCCAAATTCGCTTACAAATATAAAGAAAACGAATTTCAGAGGTCAGCAACATTAAACAGTCTACTGGCGGCATATTTTTAAATCTGTCACTGCTGGCTATTATTATAAATAAAAAATTAATAAACTCAATATTTGACAACAAGGTATCCAGCTAGCCTATTAACTATTTTGGTCTTTATTATCAACCTATTAAAATAAACATCAAATCATTTGAGAAATGTCATCTTCCTACTGTATGATATCCACCAGTAAGCACCGGAAGACATTTGTTACATGGAATCTCAAATTCGTAAATGACAATTGACAACTAGCTTAAGTCTTTAAGTGGATAGCAAGATAGTGAATTAGTCTGCAGTGGGTTGGACATAGTACGACACGAAATACGAAAAAAGTGCGTTCATTATTGATTTGATGTTAATTATATCAGATAGCTAATATACCAAAGTTAGTAAATATTTATTTATTAGCCGCAAATTCACCTGTAATCTACAACGGAACAAATGTCTAGTAATGTAACGGTAAAACGGTGTGACAGAGAGAGTGGTATTTGTTGTAACTAGTACGAAAGAGATGAACGATTCTAGACCCAGACCTCGTTCGTTTGGCGGATCTTTAGAATGGATTTGCAAACTAGTAAGCAGATTAAATACTCCTTATTTACTAGGTAATTGCATAGGCTTGACTAGGCTTTGAAGCTATTCGCTACTCATATATTGCATATACATATATGTATATTGCTTCATCACTCACCACCAGGTGAGATTGTAGTCAAGGGCTAATTTGCAAATAATAAAAAAAAAACATTCAAAAAAAAATAAATATCTTCGAAACTACTGGACGAATTTTAACCAATTTACCATCAAGCTACATTATTAGCAAGTAACACAAGCCATATTTTATACTCATATTGCCACTGGCACAGGAACTATTCGAATACTAATTAATTTTACACATTTAAGTAACAATTTTTAATACGATTTTGTCCAACAAATATTGCACAAAATAGTATTCATTTAAAAGCTTTATTTTACAATGATAAACAGAATGACTATACATACATAATATATATAACAACCTATTAAGATTATTAGGTTATGTTTGTTTGTTCATATAATTATTTCGGTCATATAATCCTAATAGGTATACCGGAAAATACCTTCAATCACATATTATTATTTTGCAAATATGTAATAACACATTCTTAGGTTAGGTACGTTAGCCTAGTACCTACTACTTATTAAATAGCGATGATTTGCTTTAAACAGAAGGCCTGCAATACCCAGACTTACTTCATTTATTGACGGCTGAATGTTTGTCAGTCTATACTTCTACCGGTTGCAAGATTTTGAGATGTGGTTAAGAAAAATGTTTAAAATTTCTTTGATGAATGTTTAAAATTGAGTTGATCTCGCAGTGGTAAGGGGATAGACGAACAATAGTGATACTGTGTTGCACTGCTAAATTTATTATATATGTATGATGATGATTTAATATCGAATTATAGTTATAGATTTTTTTTTCCGTTCAAATATAATAAGGAACTTAAGCTAACTTATCCTAATAACTGTACAAATCATGCCCACGTGGAATGGTGCCAAGAATACTTGGCAATTCCGCGCTGGACAGCCAGGCTGATCCTTTGCGCGAAAAATGAGCCAGCCCTTCTGTCACCAGTCGAGGCAACTAGCAGCAGTGAAATGGTTATAGATACAGGTTGGACAAAAGTAGTCCAACGGCGGTTCTAGGTGATGTACCCAGAACCGCCGCTGGGATACTTTTAACCCATGTGTTTATATTTTATTAGCAGAACCCCAAAGAAACACTTCGTCCCGCATGCTCCAGTTCTAAAAAGACAAAGAGCCAATAGGCTAGTTGACACTTTTATTAAATGGTCTTAAATAGTTCATTATCGTCCTACTAGATTGAAAAAAAAATTGCATATTTTTTCGAAACGTCATTACATGAAAGTTTTAGTTTTTAAATATATTTTTGACAGTACAGGCCAAAACGCCTGTCGGCCATGATGGTCTATATTGCAACTGTTTCATGACGTCACTATAACAAATCCCTTACAAACGGAGCGATGTGCATGAGATCATGCAGATCGCTATAGGTACGAGTATATGAGTTTATCAGACGGTGGGTAGCTAGCAACCCTTAAATGCATGATTTATTCTGACCTCTTGAAAAAATATATCTCGTAGACATATTGTAGACATAGAAAGAAATAAAATTCATATGTAAATTTTAATATTATATTTACGTTTATATTATATTTATTTAATTATTTTTATATATAATTACATATATTGTATTGCACCTTCCCGCTCTTTCTTCGCAAGTTCTCTCGTCAGGGGTTGCCTGGTAGAGATTACTTTTAGTAATAAGGCCGCCTTTGCATGCTAAGTTTAATTTATCTTTTTATTGTTTTATTTTATCATTGTATTTTTGTGTGCAATAAAGTATTTCTTCTTCTTCTTAAAATAAATATCATTTTGTCTACTTTTTTTAAAAAAACTTTATGTTGCAGATATAAAACATCATGCATTTACTTACACACACGGAAACTGGAACTACGCAGATGAAACAACGCGGCGGGCTAGTATTAAACACAAACAGATAAATATAGTTAATTAATAATGAAGTAGATAATGTAATCAGCTAATTACAATAAACACATACAGTTGTAATGCACCTGTGAGCTGTGGTCCTAACTATTGTTAGACGTAACAACATACCGACTGACTTAAGTTATATGTTATGGAAATCTTCACATGCTAGCCAGCTATATATACGATATAATTGTGTCTAAGTATTTTCTCGTGTTTATCTCTAAAATATGTCGATGTTACGAAATATTGTTGGGATAAGCCCTGGCCCCTTCTACCCTATCCTTATGTGAACTACAGAGTTAATTAAAAAAATGTTAGAGTCCTTTTCATGAAAGAAGTTCCGCGGCTAAAACCTGAACTAAAATTACAATAAGACTGCCATTAAGACATTAGCGCCGCATTTGGGGGACTTCTTTCATGATAAGGTTAGGCAGAATAAAAAAAATTCAAGGTCAATTTGAAATTGCTTTAACTAGTGCTCATTTTTCTCGGTCGTCTCTGTGCCCTAAACAATTGCTTAAATAGCTTTAAGGCTTAATCCAGGGCTGTACGAAACAAATACACCAAAGGCTGCAAACTACCAAGTACTGCTGGTACAGGCTACCAAAAATACAAAAAGAAATCGTCATCAGGTCATTCAATAAAATATGAAAGTCTACTAGCGCTTGCTCCTACTTAAATAAGCCATTAAATGGTTGTAATCACGGTGGTTTTGAGAGTTCTCATATAACAAGGGCTCAAACCTTGAAGCGTTAATATGTAATGGTAGCCACTCAACATCCAATAAGTTAATGTGCCTGCAGCGCCAACGGCAGGACATCTGATAAAACTGATTGTGCGTTGGTCGCGATGTGCATGATCATACAGATGCCGGTCCTGCGGTCGATGTCCTGCCGTTAGCTTAACAGGCACATGAATTTCCTGGTATGGTGAGTGGCTAGCGTAAAGCTTGATTTTAGTATAGTATAAGATTCGGAAGACAGCTTCGTATAAACCTCGGACTGCCGTGCTTAACCGTTCAGTTTCTTTTTCGGATTACTTTTTAACTTTTAAGTTAAAATCTGCGTTACTATTATATCTATTACGTCATAATGTAATTTGAAATGTCAGGCAAGTAGGCAGTAATTGATTAAACAAACACTGCGTAGGTTTAACCTTATTATACTTGGTTATGACATCAGAGCATGCAAATCCTTTCCCTCCTTCTCATGGTTTGCATTTGTTTCCGCGAGTATTTATATCGTTTATCGATGTAATTAGAACCGATAGATGGCGTTGCGATCGTATTCTAGGAATTTTCATTTTATTATTTAACACCAAAATAAAACGTCCTAACATAATAACTTGTCCATCAATCATCCGAAAATATCAAAAGTCATCTTTATTGATATTTGCGATATGACGGGTTGTTTTGGTTGTGGTGGTACCTCAATGTATAGAGACAGACGCTTTTGTGTGTTTTATTAACCAATTACTCTTTTAAAGCTTTTTCAATCTAAAAAAAATCAAGTTGAATTTTTTTTTAATTTGTGACACGGTCAAAGGTCGGTTATCAAACAGCATATTTAGATATATTGAAGTATTATTTTTTAATACTTAAACTCAGATTAAACTAGCAGGTCTGTCAACCTATCCAGTACAGACGGCAACCCTAGACTTATGCATATAATACTTAATATAATATGATTAATATTAATATTGTTATAATACGGGTGACTCAGATCATAGTAAGATTCCAGCGCGCAGGGCCTCTGACATTTACCACGATCACAATCTGTGGTGCCATAAATGGCGGCAAATCACAATCGCACGTAATCAGCCATAGGCGCACAATGGACACACAGATCAAACGCTTGTCATGTTTGCTTCTACATAAGTGGATTGTATTTAATTATAGTATTGCAATGTACAACAGAGACTGGGTCTGCGTAAGTCAGACATACTCTAACCTCATTTTATGACGTCTTATCAAGTAAGCTCACATGCCTGCAGCGCT
Organism: Bicyclus anynana; assembly: GCF_947172395.1. Taxonomy (NCBI): domain Eukaryota; kingdom Metazoa; phylum Arthropoda; class Insecta; order Lepidoptera; family Nymphalidae; genus Bicyclus; species Bicyclus anynana. The sequence goes on along the minus strand of NC_069100.1, from coordinate 13,236,128 downwards.
AACGGCTTGACAGCGGATAAAACTGATCGTGTGCTGGTCGCGGTGTGCATGACATCATGCAGATCGCAATCAACACACGATCAGTTTTATTGGCTGTCAAGCCGTTAGCACTGCAGGCATGGGAGAATATTTATTTCATTTAATTAATATCTAATATCTAACAAACATAAAAAACATACAAAATCTTAGAATTAAGGATAAAATGCAGTGCAAGAGGCGACCTTATCACTAATAGTGATCTCTTCAAGGCTACCTAACATGAAGGAGTAGCTTACTTTTTTGGCTGGGAGGCTTCGGCCGTGGCTAGTTACCACCCAACCGACAAAGACGTACCGTTAAGCAATTTAGCTTTCCGGTACGATGTCGTGTAGAAATCGAAAAGGGTGTGGATTTTCATCCTCCTCCTAACAAGTTAGCCAGCTTCCATCATAGATTGCATATTGTCATCACTTTCATCAGGTGAAATCAAGAGCTAACTTGTAAAGAATAAAAAAAAACTTGATCATCAGTGGCTGACATCAAAGGAGACCGACCATTTTAGACCCAGCACTCAGACCAATTATAACATGTAAGGCCCTATTTCGCTAGAAGCTACCCCTCTGTAAAAATATATGATCAATGATCTAACGCGTTTATAATTGTCGTCAGCCCACCTGGTGGGATTTGACCATCACTGAGCTCAGAAGAGCATTTAAAAAATCACATTTTAACTGATATCATTGCAAAAAATCCTTATAGTATAAATCGATCTTGATCCGTGACCCGAAAGTAAGTATTAGGATGGATGACTGACTTTGTAAGTCAATACTTGGCCTTATGCCGTGTTGGAGCACATTCAGCTATCGGCCCAGGTCATTATCACTAACATCTGGTAATCTGGTAAGTTACCTAACGTTTGAGGTTCGTTATCTAACACTTACCTAATCTGTGACTTAAGGACCCAGTAAACGATCAAACTTTTCGTCAATTAAAATGTGTAGGTGTTATGTCAAACATAGCGTCATAAGGTAATGCCCAACCCCGGCCCAGGCCTACCCTAACCACCCGGCATTTTACTTATACCTAAAAAAATCTTGATAATTCTACTTTAATAATGATATCACTACTTTATCAAATAAACACATAACACGAGGCTCTGCAAGTCGCGAAAAGCCGAGCCACATGGTGGGACATCGTCAAGAAGCAAGCTTGTGTTAGGGGATCAAGACCCTCAGTAATGACGAATACGTGGCAAGGAGGAGGTAGTTCTACAAGTCCAGTGGTTAGCCTGTCTGACACAGGCAGGCCTGGACTCGATTCCTGGGTCAAAACTCTTTTTTTCGAGAATTCCTCAATCAAATTTTTCAGCCCGGTGTTTAGAAACTGGTAGTTACCCCCTATACATCGGTAAGCATGATAAGCAGGTACATATAATATTGATCGATAAAAGTACCCTCTCCGCCACGCCGCATTAGAAAAGCATGGTGTGTCCACCATATCCCCTCTCCTGTATGGAAGGAGAGGAGGCTTGGCCCTGTATTGGGTAGTTAAAATCGGTGACCATACATTCTTTTCAGTCGTATTGAATTTTGGAGTAACCATTCTATTAGACTTAATAATTCGCTGATTTTATATGTTAAGTTACATTATAAACATATCAGAAAGTAACACATTAAAAGGTGAAACATGTTAAGTACCATCACTATGCAAAAGTAGTGTGCCAACTGCCAAGTGCCAACTGTTATAGCAGTGTATCTAACACCGCTACCTAACCTGTACGTAAACAGGTTTTCGAGTAATAAAACCAAAGTTTTTAACCAAGAAACCATCGTGTTTTGCAACAAATTTGTCTTCGAGAAATGTAAATTAGCAAAACAATCGAAAAATCGAACGTTCCGATTCACGTCACAGTCTTTCAACCCTAAAAAACGTAAAAACGTCGGAGAAAGCGACCACAATCCACAATGTGAAAAAAGAAAAAATAATCAGTCACTTACCTGACGAACTGCACTCGATTTCACTGAACTGACGACTATTAAACACTTTTTTTTTCTAAAAAACAAAACTCTTTTACACAAACAATGCCAGCTTACCTGCGAAAGAACAATTTTATATAACTCAACGCGAACTGTTGTGTTGTCCTACCTAACTTCCTATTTCAACCGGTTTATTATACAAATGCAGAAACTAGTTAACGCACTTTTGTTTTTGAGTAATGCAATATGCCGTCTATGTGTGGATTATACGTATTTAGTACAACTCGGGGTGTCTATTATGATTTTTATTGACGTAAAAATACAAAAGACGTGCGCACACGCCGGCCGATCGATTGCAACTGGTTACGGTTGCGGTGTGAAGTTGGACTTGGAAGAGGAGAGGACGCAGTAACCAGGTTCCTAAAGGCTTTTGTAATAAGACAAAAGTAACTTTACCTGCGTTTGTTAACTTTAAACTCCTTAATCCGTCCGCATAGAGGCTATTTTGTCTAATATTTGCTTATGAAAACTTCGTCAAAACACACGGCGATTTAGTACGATCACGATAAATCTCGCACAAAGGTTGCATTTATCTGGTTAGCGAAGAAAAAGACATAATTGAATGCAGATTGTGTGAAAAAAACGCCGAGATTTCGCACGATTCTGTGTATTTAATAACTCAGTAAGATCAAATCTTAAGTAGGACTTAATCTTTTCTAATTGTTTGTCATATTTGGGACGGGAAATAAAGGATTAAACGGAGGGATTGAACACAAGTTTTTCAGATTTTAATGTTTGATATCACTACCCTACCATAGTCACAAGTCATAACTTGAGGGAGTGATCCAGTATTGTCGTTTGGGAGGAGGTTAACCTGGCCGAGGTTTTAACGTGGTTTTAACCTTTTCGGTACGTCAGTTTCCCTGCTTGTAGCGGAAGAATAAGAAATTCCTCTGGTTGCTAATCAACAAATGTTGATTAAAACAATGCTAATGACACCACATATTCATTCAGTTACCATCTCTGAATACCGAGATCAAAATGAAACTTAGAATTTCTTCTTAACAATTGAAAATTTTGAAAATCCACTGAAGGTCATGAAATTGTTATTTACTCTCCTGATCAAGTCATCAATATCCTCTTTCAGTGCGCTTTCATTTGAGACCCCACTCGAATATATTTGCAGACATTCGGTTATTCTTACCCTGCACTTTCACATCCCATAACTTTTAGACGGTTCAACCGATTTTCATCAAACATGTCTAAGAACACTCGCACATAAATCACCTTTATTAAAACTAAATTGAAATCGCTTCATCCCTTCGGGAGCTATGGTGCACAGACAGACAGACATGTCAAACTTGATAAACCCTACTTTTTGCGTCGGGAGTTCTAAATAAAGGCATTCTTAACTGTGCCAGAGACGTCGTTAGGGTCTAGCAATAATAACAAGGGATCTATTTGTCTATGGCTACAGAAGCCTAAAACTTATTCTCCGTTATCAAATGCTCAAATTTTAAACCAGGATCGAAGGAACCACAATAACTTTTTAGCAGCTAATAGAAGAAGTAGTAATAGAATTTTCAAAATCGAAAAAAGCTTACCACTTTATTCGCTCGTATTTTCCACATTTCCTCCACGAACTTGGAAATTCGTCGTTGGCCTATGTGGTTTCGGATCACGCTTTCCAGATTCGAGCTATAAAATATCCTGCTTGTCTTTCTTCCAAGAAATGATCAGTACAATAGTAGTGTTAACACGGTATTGGCATTGGGAAACGGAATGGGCACCTCGGAGAGCAGAGTGAAGCCGTTGGTATCGACCATTATCATTATTCATCATCATTATTAGCCGATGGACATCCACTGCTGGACATAGGCCTCTTGCATGGACTTCCAAACATAGCAGTCTCGATTCGCCAGCATTCAGCGGCTCCTGCCACCCGCTTGATGTCCTCGGTCCACCTAGTGCGGGGTCGACCAATACTGCGCATTCCGTTGCGGGGTCGCTGTTCCAGCCCCTTGGGAAACCAACGTCCACCGGCTCTTCGATTTAAGCGGCCTGCCCATTGCCACTTCAGCTTTGCGATTCGTTGAGCTAACAACTGTTAGTGATCATTAATAAGTCAAATATTTTACCCTCATTGAAGTAGCGTGGTGAATTTAAGTTCCCCCTTTACTAAAAGGGAAGGGAGGCCTGTTAAAAAGCTGACAATTGATGACTTGTAAAATGTAGTGAACATTTCACTTTAGTCTTCCTTGCTTATGATTACCTAGATTTGCTAAAACATATAAAACCTCATATTATAATGTTTATGGTACATAGAAAATTTATTATCTACCTATAGTATGTCATAAAATTGTCAAAACTTTTAAAGTGTTTTCGAAATAATATTTTAATTATTTTATTATAATGTATTATTGGTGAGTGTATTAAAAATTTTAATTAGAATTTAAGTAACTACTTACAAGGACAGTAACTGTACTCTGAAACACATAGAAAAAGCTATGCAAATTAGCCTTTATAAGTCATGGATTTAAAATGTTATAAACACCGAAAACTGAGTTCAAATCCTAGGTCGGGCCATATATGAGACACCAAGTTTTTCTTTCTTCTAACAAGCTAAAGCTATTTCAGCAAAATTATCAGTGCGGAGTTAGGAATCTGGTAGTGACACCCCCGTGCCTCTGAGAGCACGTTAAGCCATCATCATATCAGCCGATGGACGTCCACTGCAGGACATAGGCCTTTTGTAGGGACTTCCAAACATCACGATACTGAACCGCCTACTTCCAGCGAATCCCTGCGACCTTGACGTCGTCAGTCCACCTGGTGGTGGGTTGACCAACACTGCGCTTTGTAATGCGGTTCACCATTCTAGCACCTTCAAACTCTTTGAACTATGTGCCCCTGTCACTATCATTAACATCAACTAGTTTGTACTAGTTTGTATGTACGAATTTAACATTATTACCTTCAGCCCGTTAACCCGCCTTGAAGCATCGTGGTGGGTCTAAGCTCCATAACACCTTTTCTTTAAGGAGGAATGCCTGGCCCATTAGGGGGCCCTTAAAATAGCCCTTTAATGTTGATGATGATTGTTTCAGCTGTTCCCAGTGCAGCTTCACGACTCAGTTCGAGAGCGCGCTATCCATGCACCGTCAGCTGCACCACGACACACCTGACACCAAAGTAAGACCTAGGTCCGTGCTGCTTTAAGCCAGCCACTCACCATCATGCTTACCGTCAAGCCTGCAGAACGCTTAGGGCTGTGAAAAAAGAAACGTGTGCGTCTCGGGTCGGTCGACAGAAGTGATAACTTAATCCCGGTGCCTACTGCCTAGTGGCAGTGACTGTGATGATCGCGTAACCGTAAACGCGAATTTTTAAGGAATTGAAACAGCGCCATCTAGTGGCACTACTGAACAACTGAACACACTGCTACCGTATGTGTGAGATTAAATTCCCCCCGCGCCTTACCCGGGCAAGGAGGCGTAGCCTCGAGGCCCGTACCCCCACCTGGATTTTTGTCCGGGAGGAGATGACCTGCCTGCTGCATGTGTGAGAGATAAGGGAGCAAGACTGAGCGGCGCCGTAACACGTTACGTTACGAAGCAGCTTACCTTTGCATTAGAAGTTATAACTTCAAAATATTGAATCCATTACGTATAACCAGAGATTTGTATTTTAGTGTTAACGAATAAATTCAAAACTACTGGACCGATTTGAAAAATTCTTTCACCAATGAAAAGCTACATTATCAGGGGGTAACACAGGCTAAAGTTTATTACCGTATCCCCACGGGAATGGGAACTACGCGAGTGAAACCGCGGAGTTCTGCTAGTGTTTGATATTTTGATATTTTAGCAGTGGCGTAGCATGGTTATTCACTGACGAGGGCCAACTGATTTGCCGCTCTTACACTATTTCTAAAATAAAAAAGCCGGGATAGCCCAGTGGATATGACCTCTGCCTTTGATTTCGGATGGTCTGAGTTCGAATCCAGTATTTAGCATGCACCTCCAACTCTTCAGTTGTGTGTATTTTAAGAAATTACATATCACGTGTCTCAAACGGTAAAGGAAAACATCGTGAGGAAACATGTTTACTAGAGAATTTTCTTCTCTGTGTGTGAAGTCTGCCAATCTGCATTGGGCCAGCGTGGTGGACTATTAGCCTGGCTCATCTCATTCTGAGAGGAGACTCGAGCTCAGTAGTGAGCCGAATATGGGTTGATAATGATAACGACGACACTATTTCAGTTACTTTTCACTTCAAAGGTAAAATTTTATTCAACGGTCCTTATTGACATCGTAATACTTATTGATAAACAAGATAGAAGATAACTACCACTTCTTTGAAAGGAGCACACAATTATGAGAAGAAATGGCCAACCGAGCGAGCCCGACATTATTGCTCGTACATTTATTTTTCTGATTTGTATTTAGGTGCAGGAGAAATCAAACACGGTTCCTAGAATGCACATCACGCAGTCCGCCTCCTCTAGCAAAGAGAATAAGGGAGCCAAGTGTTAGTGTTTTAAATTAAAAAGTTAACTTCAGTTTTCGTAGTTAGGAACCTTTTTTATTAATTAAAAAAAATTCTAATAAAAAAAATTCAACCGACTTCAAACTCAAAAATTAACCTAAACTAAAAAGCAAGAAATAACTTCTTACCTATGTGCTACCTTCTGATCAGTTTGAAGGCGGTGCCAAGCCTAAATCAATCAAAATCGGTTCATAAATGACGGAATTATCGCTGGACATACATAAAAAAAAAGAAAACATACATACAGCCGAACGTAGAACCTCCTCCTTTTTGGAAGTCGGTTAAAAATACAAGTTTATAGCACACCCCATCACGATGGCTACAAAGCCTAGGAAGGGAAAGAAAAAGAAAAATGCCTTTAATTCAAAATTATGCCACACATCACAGTGTCTCCAATACAATACCCTTCAATGTGTGGCATAACCCAGAAAATGGCTCCAGCTCCCTAATGCTACATGAGCTTTTAAAATAGATCAAACAGCGTCAGTACCTATGCACACCGCTAAGAAGGCATGCACTTTAATATCACGCCTAACAATGCCACCCTAAAACACAGATCGTAAGCTTTTTATGCATAAAAATTTGACGGAACTCTATAATATAAAAAAAAAATTTAAAAAATAATAAAGTGACTCTGGTTAGTTCAGCGTGGTGGTGTTAATTTTCCTACGTAGAACTACGAGTAAGTATGTAATTTGTGTTGGTCAGTGACATAACTATATCATGGGCCGTGGCAAATTCATTGGAAACCTTAAAAAATCGTCTAATTGCTTTTTTTAATTTTGAATGAATTTTGAGCTCACGTCCTCGCGTTCGCGGGTCGGGGACCCCATCGAGCCGTGGGCCCGTGACATTTGTCCACCTAGTTACGTCACTGGTCTTGGTTATACTGTACCTACAGCAGTGTTACCAACTATCCAAAATATTTATCCCTAAAGTTTGTGTCAAAAACCCCTAAAATCGCCATAATTATTGAGTTGTCCCCCTAAAAATATAAATTCATAATAATTTAGAAATAATATGCTGTAATATGTTTCAAAAGTCTATATTTAATACAGACAAAATATTACGTCTTTATCAGAAGATTCAGATATTTTGAAATCATACATTGTTGACAATGAATAAATTTAACAATTTTTTTTATTCGATGAAAATTGCCGCCAATTGCCTCAGAGTGGTTGTAGAATAACGTATTATATATCGTTATAAGTCGCTAGGTCAAGAAAGAAATAATAAAATTATCATCAAATTAATATTAAAGAGTCAAAAAATCCTTGAAAATACCCCTAAAAATTTCAGACCCCTAAAAAATCCCATTTCACTTATTTGCCCCCTAAATCTGGGGGGAAAACCCCTAAGTTGGGAACCCTGACCTACAGCCAGAGTCTAGCTACCTACTGAAAGTAGAGACTGAAATCGCACACAAAAAACTGCGTTAGTCTAATATGTGTATGTGGACTATAATTATGGGAATACCCTCCGAATTAAATTTTTTTTTAATAGTTTGTCAGTCGATTTCAGTCTAATTTCATTATCCGAATAGTTGTGATGTTAACTTGTAAACATATCACTAACGCCATCTATGTGTGAACAGTGGGAGGTCGCACGTCGTCCGCCACGCGTCTGTTCGACAAACTGCGCGCGCGCATCTCACGCAGAAATCTCCCCGCGCACCCGGAAGAGGGCGCTGATACGACCAACAATTTCAATGTCGGTACCAGTACTGATTATATTTATATTTTACTCGCAGTTTCATTCTCATAGTTCCTGTTATATGTTCCCGAATACGGGGATAAAATATAGCCTATGTTACTTGGTGAAGATTTGGATTTGGATTTCTAATGGTGAAAGAATTTTTATAATCGGTCGAGAAGTTTTTTAGTTATAAAACAAAATGAAAACATACTAAAAATCAAATCTTACCTCTTGGAGTTCTTCCCTATCCCTACCCTTCACTACCCTACTCCTACCCTACCCCTGAATTTATTACAAAAAATGTGATAAATGTAGAACCGGTCGACCGGTTTTGTGCAAACTTCACATAAACCATCAACTAAATAGTCCGAACAAAACATAAACATTTGGTTTGGATAGGTGAGCCCGTTCTTAAGTTACAATAAGAACAACGAAAAGTGGCATTGATTTTTATATATATAGATTTTAGTAATCTGCCTGACATTTCACAGGATATATCAGGCCAAAGCGAATGCACATCAAAAGCCATGAAGGAGTTTGAGACAAGCGTGAGTGGCTTCGGAGTGATAGAACCAGTAAGAGAGCAGAGGGAGATCTTTTCCTGCCATCTGTGCTCGTTTGATTCAGATAGGTCAGTATCTAGGAATGTCTGAGATGTTGTTGTATAGGACCAAGTAGGCCTCGTGAAGAGAAAAAACACATTGTCGACTAATAGCGACGATATCGAAAATATCGTTCTCTCTTTCGTTGCGATGGGATGAAAGATATACATACCCTGAGGATTCATTACGAACCTGTTTTAGAGAAGAATATTTCCATTTCCTTACAATTTTTACGTATAGAATCTACCCTAGTTAAAAACGTGCACCATCGTTCATCACCAGCATCTGATAATGGATGTTGAAGAATTTAATATTATTATAATTTTTAAACAATATTTGCGATATATTTTAAATATGACCAATATTGTCATTTTTATTTTCGCCCTAAGCCCGTCAACTCGCATTGAAGCAAAGTGGTAGGTTTAAGGTACAGAAATCCCCTCCCCTCTATAGAGATGGGCCTGGCCCTGTAGCGGACAACTAAAGTAGGCTGACACTGATGAATTTTATCATATTCCAGAATAACAGTCCTCGACAGACACCTACTGAACGACCACAAGATTGGTCTAGACAACCTCCTGAAGTTAGTCTTGTCGAAAACTAAAGACGGTCTGTCAGAAGATGGCCCAGCACAAATCTACGGCATAAGACAACCTTACTACAGACTGACAAACGAAATAATAGAAGACGGAGAGTTCGTTATAGAAACAGTAACGCCTAAAATCAAAATACTCAAACACACATCAACAAATACAGATATCAAAATGGCCGATATACCAAACTTAACAAACTGCCAGAACATATCAAAAGAAATCGAAAAGTTGCTGGATTTACCTTTAGAAAGTTCTGGCAAGAATTTGCTTATGCAGAAAATACAAAATCTGAACGAATGTATGTGCAAATTTGTGGATTCCACTAACACCATAAAAAAAGTTCTGACGAAGGAGTTTGATCAGAAAACGTCGGGGAATAGGTCGAATGACGCTCCGTATTTTAATTTAGGTTTGGGAGAGTGAGTATTGTGAAATATGAAAATATTATGATATGTTCCGAATTAATATTCAAGTTTTAATTGTGGGAACTTTTAAATGTCATTGTTTTATTAATTTTTGTCTGATGATTAATAACTGGTGTTAATTACTAGACTTCCTGGGTCAATTATGGTGTTCAGAATTCCAAAATTATAGCTGGCTTTGGTCACGGCTGGATGTATGATAACACTAAAGATGAAGATCTTCCAAGCGATTTAGTGTCTCTCTTCCATACCAGGATTTGCTTAGATTTAGTTAGGTTGCTTTGTTTTTATTATCGTTAATTTAATGCGTGTTGTTTCAAGCCAAGAAAGTCCGAAACAATGGGAGAGAGCACACAGCGAAAATCTAGATAGAAGCCGAAGCAAATACAGAGAGAACAGGCAAGCCCGATATTCAGTACCTTGGCCTTGGTCGCCTAAATCAGTAGTTGAACAGGTTTTAGAAGTAAAACTTCTTTACGCACGCTCGACTTGGGTAGTAAGCTGGTCCATCCATCCTGGTCCCTCCAACGGCTGTTAATAATGATGATGATGGATGATGATGATGGATGATGATGATGGATGATGATGATGGATGATGATGATGGATGATGACGATGACGATGACGATGACTCTTATCTTCTAAATATATAAAAGCGAAGGCTTACATAAAATCTCGAAAACAGCTAGACGTACAAAATTGAAATTTTCCAGCTGGTACTCGTAGTTCATAATTAATAGACGTCTACTAAAAACGAATTTTGCGAGAGGGTCAGATAAAGGAGGTCTAAGGCGGGCAAAGTGATGATGACAAAAGGCCCATTTCCAGCAGTGGACTAGACTGGAGTAGACCTTGCTAAAGACTACGGTCCTGAGCAGCCAGTAGGTAACCGATTTATTACAATTCTCGACATTAGAAGCTCATAGAGTGGTGAACCAACGATGCGTTTTCGGCATTCCAAGACTTCGAGATTCATCATCATTATCAGGTTCAACGATGGATAGATTTTGACTGTACAGTTTATTTAAAACACTATCTTGTATTTGTTTACTAAACTTATTGTTTGTTTCAGAAGCGATAAGACAAAATATTCATCGGACAGTTTTTATTTTTAATTGTTTTTTTACGGAATTTGTTAAGTGTTTAATAAAGTTTATACTTATGTTTTAATGAATTTATTGAAATAAAATCGTAAAGATTATATAAATATCACATTAAAAATCCGTTAAAAGTACTTAAAAGTTTATATTAAAAATATATAAATACAATAGCAATACAAAAAGAAAATACTCAAATAATAAGTACAATGATCCTGTATATATAGCACTTATGTCTGGGACAAGTATAGCTTTCTTTCTATTCTTGTATCTAGATCTCGATCATTTTAGATATAACATAGAGTAATGGCAACGTGCACGTCACAACAAATTGTTAACTTGATGTTAATGTTAACGACGACATTACAAAGAACACAGCGAATCTCTTAAACTTGCGAAACTTTTATCTAAAATTGCTGCTTCTGCAAAAAAGTGGATTATTTATCACGTAAATCCACTGTATGTTTACAATCTTTATTTATATTACAGCAATCGCACTTTTCCACACATCGATGTTTATAGTAGAAGCAAGTATGACAATCTTCATATCTTTCTTGTTTTTGGCAACATCCGCGCATTGAATCACCACTCGACATTTGGTAATTTGCCTTGCACTTACAACACTCTTGAATATCATGTTTGCAGCTTTGATATCCCTGGTATATAGTGTTTGTTTTAACAACAGGCAACACTCTGGGGCCATTTCTTATCATTGGTCTGTTAGAATCGTCGAGAGTTTCTTCCAATTCATGTTTTCTAACAGTCGCGAACATTCGATTTACTTCCTCGATAGCATCTTTAGATTTAGTTTTCTCTTTAAGCGAGTTCTTCAGTTCTTCTAACTTCATCTGAGGTATTGAAGATGATTTGTGTTTCAAATCAATTGAAAATTGAGATTTTAAACCCATTTCTGGTTGGCTATTTATGATAGAGAACTTTCCATTTTTATGTATTTCATCGTTTTCTCCTAACGAGTATAAAAATGTTCTGCTAATCGTAAGTTTGTGCTTGGTTTTCTCTGTTTCAATGCTTGCATCTTTTACTATAACAGTTTTGCATGTGATGTCCTTTTTTGAATCTTGTTTTTTACTCTGAAACACTGTAAGCACTTCGTTAAGTAATGTTAGACCTTTGGTAACGTCTGGTTGTGAAGTTTGGATGTTTTTGCCGTTCAAAACTTTATTGTCAGAAGTTTGACTAGATTTTTTCTTCTCACCATCTCCTTTAGACCTATGATCATTTTTAGTAGTATGTGCATTTTTGTTTCCATCAATTACACAGTGTTTTTGACAAATAGGACAAGATTTTGTTTTCTTTTTGCAACACTCATAGTTTCTGGTGTCTTCTTGAGAAGCTTTTTTATTTAAACATATCGAGCAAATAAATCGGTTTTGATTACTTGTTCTATATTCTCTGTCTGTATCGTCCATTCTATATTTATTAGTACGGTCCCTCGGCAAATAAGTCGTAATATCGATCTCAATGGTTTTGTAATTGTTATTTAATATCATATGAACCTGCACATTTGTAATTCTGTAAACATGTTATTACGATATACAAAATCAACTAAGTTTTTGATAAGATAAGAAAAGAAGCAATTATAAATTGAAATGCTGAATACGTCTATTTAGTGTGTGAAGAGTGATGTCCCTTATTATTTTGTCAACCAAATCAGATAGCTAGATTTAGTAACTTCATGCTAACTTCGAATTTCGTCTACATTTTACGTGCCATTTTCTAATGGTTTTGAAAAGTTTATGTTGGAAAAGTGAAAAAAAAAGAAGTGCAGCAACATCAATGTGAATTACTATTTACTAAATAAACTTATTAAGCTTACTATTCGAAAATTCGATCTGAAACTTCGGAATTAAAAAGGTTAAACAGTATTGAATAAAATTATGTGTAACAGAAAGGCAAGTTATTACGAATATGTAAAGAAATGTATGGCAAATATTGTAAACTAAAACATTGACAATGACATTGACGTGCAATGAATTTATTAGCAAGAAGTATGCAAATACTAATAAAAAAACAAAAACTTTTGATTGAAAAAGAACGTCAAACATTCAATCATAGGTAAAAACTGGTAAAAATGACAAAAATATAGTTCAAAATCTCTCAGTGTTAGTTTTTTGGGAAATCCTATGATTAACGAAAATAAATTGAAGAATTCAGCAATATTTATTGCTTGGCAGATTTTTTAGGAGCAACCATTGTATATCGAACAGTGTAAATTAAACGAAATTAAATCTAACAAAAATAATGATAAACAAGAAGAAATGAACCATAGCAAAGCTGTTTACGTGGCTTTGAAAGATATGAAAGGTAATCGCGGTTATGTATGTAAAAATAATATAAATAATAATAAAAGAGATTATTTAGAAGGGGGCTGTGTGATTTATAAAGACTTCTCATGTCAATACGATAGCAACAGCGACAATAAGTTGTGCACATGTAAAAACACAAATAGTAGAAAAGAGACGGGATATTATAGTACGACTCGAGAAGTGTATCGATATACAAATTCAGAGGGTTACACGGACATTGGTATAGGGAAAATAAAAATTGTACCAAGGAGGAGAATAAGGCGAATATACTTACCTGATACAGAAGACAGGGGAGTTGGTTCTGCAGATCTTTCGTCGTTTATAGGCGAGTCATAACAACTTCTTTTTTTTTCGTATAAACCAATTATTTCTTTCTATATTCTAGAAGTCAGTTACAATAACTTTTCATATTATTAATTTTTTTGAAGGTTTTTTTAATTCACTGTTATGGTTGTCCTCAATGTCCTCAAAAAAAAAACATTGATGATGTTATATTATATGTATGTATAACAAAAATTATGATCATATTTATTATATTTTAGCGCGGACATGGAATAAAGGAATATACTCATCTTATGAACAAAAGAAAACATTGTCGAAATGTGTAGGAGGTAAGATGGAATTCAACGAAGTATCTATACTCAGCAAAAAGTTTTCTCCAATTAGTAAAATTAAGTCAGGATTTAGTAGTCATTCCCAGTATAAAGAAAAAGAAGATCTAAGCTTCAATAACAGTAAAACTGAAAAAGATTGTACAACAATTCAAGCACATTATACGCATATAGAAAAACCTAACCAGGTGGCGTCGCAAAGTAACATAAAACAAGTAGAAGTAGGAGATACTAAAAACTTTTCATCATACTCGTTTATTGAACATGTTCACAATTTAGAAACACCTAGCTTATTAGAACAAAGCAATGAGTTGTTAGAAAAGAAACTGGAAAGATCAATTAAAATAATTCCACCGGAATCAAAAAATTTCAACAAGCCGAAGATAGAAGTAAAACCTGTTCAAGATTATAAAAATACATCTATTCGAAAACGATTTGAAGCTTTAAAAAATAGCTTCCACAAGAAATTTTCCAAAGAAAATTGTAAAATCGAAAACAGCAGTTCTAGCAGTCACGACAATGCGATTAAAAAAGACGTATCAATAACATCTGACCCACCGTCTTTAGAAGCTAGATCGTTCACTAATATGAAAAAACACTCACCTATACATTTATTTGAAGAAGTGTTACCAACTACAAACAGGGAACCGGCGAATGATGTAGGCGATAGCTCTCATTGGTCAACTGTTGTCATGGAGGGTGAATGTCAAAATGCGAAAGATATGTTCAAGTTGTGGGGAGAGAAATTTAAATTAGATGAAGATAATTTAAAAAAAACTTCATCGGTTATCGTGGTTGATACCCCAAAGAAACAGAAAAAGAAAGTAGAACTAGTAATCCCAAAAGAAGAACCTGTGGAAAACGAAAAAAAAGAAAAGAAAAGGTTTTCGTTTTTTAGGAGAAAGGAGAAGAAGAATAAAGATAAATCTAAAGAAACCTATAAATCAAAGAAAGGTGTGACAGCGGGTAGATGCGAGGTTGGCAATGGTCTCCAGATTAAAGTTGGCACTTTGAACACGAATCCACCCAGCATGAAAACTAAACATATACCGGGCATGTACGACGATTTGGTAAGAAACAACTGGTTGAAAAGATGTTTAGATACCAGAAGTGACTCACGAGAGAGTCTCAGGATTAGATGGAAACGGAATAACGACATGTATGCTACAAGCAGTAGTACAATTTTCGAGTTAATGGAATGCCTTTATAAAAATACAGGAATCACATTTAGATCTAAAAGTGAAATGACCTCCACAGTACCTAGCTCCAGCGCTGGTGATAATAGAGGACATTATCGCTATTATAGAAAGCCGCAAGTCAATTTTATGCAACAAACCTTACAAGCATGGATGATACCGTCAATAATCACTGATAATAACATTGTTAGATCAATGGAACAACGAAATTCGAAATATAAACACGAAGAGAATATAGCGGTTACATATTCTAATAAAAAATGTTACATAGACAAATCAAAAGCGTTTTCGCAAAGAATAAAATTGATCTTAAACGCTAAGAACATTGTTGAAGATGACAGAGTCGAAAGGTCAAAGTATATAGTATTAGATATACCTAGAGGATATTTTTCTGGCACTAGTAGCGAAGATGAAGAGCAAACTCAAATGAGCAATGAACAAGTGTATAATATTGTAGAATATGAGACAGTAAAATCGTGTTCATATGTAAAAATTAAAAGTAACGATAGTAATATGAACATTGGCCATCACAAATCTAGTAATATTTGTCTTACAAATGTTGAAGGTATAAAGGACACAGAATCGAGGGTTATAGAAACCGTTGGAAATACATCATCACTGCATAGAGATGTCGTAGTACAAGGCAGCAACGTATATGTACCGAATCACTGTGACGTAATCGGCGTAGGTGTAATAACGCAACTTCCACACAATAGGGATGTACCGGTCATTAGAAATACAATGTAAGTAGCAAACACAATGTCAATTTGTGCCCACTATGAAATACCTCATGCGACTTATTATATCATACTTAGACAAAGAGGTTAGTAATGCGGGTTACTGTACAGTTTTATCTAATCAAACGGAGAATGAGGAGGAGGTGAGGAGAAGTCTGAAATTCGGCCCACTCTTTAGAACGATACAGAAATGAAAAATGTACTAAAAATCGTATATTTTTTACTAGATAACTAACCATTTGAATTTTATGGGAAATAATATTGGCCAACAGGGAAAATAAACTGATTGCATTCTGATTATAGACGGTGGTTCCCGTTACCGTAGGAATAGGAGGATAAAATATAGCCTATTACACTCGGGGATAGTGTAGCTTCCAACAGTGAAAGAATTATTCAAATCGGTATAGTATTTTCAGAGCCTATTCAAAACATACAAACAAACAATGAAATCTTTCCTCTTTATAATATTAGTATAGATTAACCAATGCTTGATGTTCTCGTTCCCGTGACAATACAGGGATAAAACATAGCCTACGACACTGACAAATTACGTTGTTCTATTGGTATAATGTTTTTTATTACAGGTTAAAAATACAAAAAGATACGAATGTAAACAAAAGCTCGAAAACAATAGCCATACAAAAAAAGTGCGACTTGGCCGAGAGCTACATACAAGATTGTTATCGACGTTGGATTCCATTAGATGTTGACTTATATTCTTGGTGCATCAGTAACCCTAATTTTGGTGGGTCTTCGGATAACATTTCTCAAAACAGCCATCGGGATTATTCAAAATCGTGTCCTAACATTTACGATGAATATCGAACGTCTACTATAATATCATCTTACGATACTTCTTCCAGTAGTCACTATAAAGTATTCAGAGACACGAGGAAGTCGGATGATGCTACAACAACATATTTTAATAAATTGAAAAAGAATTCCGGAGATCTACAAGAATCGGGAAAAAGAATCATGCCGAAAGATTCTGTTGAAGTTTTTAAGCGGCGCAAAATATACGCAGCCAGTAAAAATGCTAACTGGTGCTATAGTGGTTTAGAATCAGAGATTTCAGGGTCTAGGGTTGAAGGTAAATGTTTGAAAATAAAGGACTACGACCCGAATCAAAATTCAAAGAAACGTGTATTGGTAAAAGACTTTAACGAGACGAAGAGAGTTGGTGATGGAATTCTGTCTTTCAAGGGATCTTCTGGAAAATGTTCTATTAAACAAACCACGGTCAACTCTGAACCAATAGATATACCAGAACCCCCTTGTTTAGACTCTTGTATACAAGATGCAAGTCCATATTGTGAAAAAAAGGATTCAGAAGTTGCACCTGTTTGTCTGTCAAGAAACACTTCACCACCTCCCAATCCGCGTCCGCCATCGCTTCCCACGTGTCCACCTCAAAAGTCACCAACTCCAAAAACATTTAAAAAAGATAAGATAACATCGTGTCCAAAACTCTGCATACCTCCTAGTATACACGGAAATCCGCTTTCTAGTACTCCTAATTTAAAAAAAAACAGTATGTCATCACCAACCTCAAGTTATGGTTGCATTCGTCGTATAAAGTCCTCATTATCTCAACAAAAACCAATAACACGAAAAAGCTCACCTACGCCGTCAACTCTGCCGTGTGGTTGCAATAAGCAAAAGTCGTGTGGTACATCAAAGTGTCTTAGCAGGCTAAATTTGTCTGGTTCTAGTAAAAAAACACCACCGAAAAGTTATGAAACAACTCCTAAAAGATCTGTATCCGGAAAAGGTTACTCTTGTGAATGTGTGATAAACAAGCACAGCGACGTTTGCATGAGTGATGATTGTATGAAAAACACTACAGGAAGTGCTAAAGCACTATCTACTGCAAGTCCGAAAAAAGCAGGTGTGCATCTTTCTAAAAAACCATTACCACACATTAGTTCTCCTTTAAACGAACCGAGTTGCAACGTTATAAGTTTAGACTCAAATGACAATGGTTTTTTAAAAAACAAGCCGCTGATTCCTAACAGTATTGTAACAAAAACATCTCAGAACATAAAAGTTCAAGATGAGGATGGAAATACTCTTTATGAAAGGCACGAATATAGAATGAATGAGTCCGAAAATAAAAATAGTATTGTGTCAAACATGTATAGAGACTCTCGAATACATAGGGTATCAACGTCAAAAACTGAGTTGGTTTTAAAAGATAAAAATTTAGAAATCTGTACGAGCAATTCAAGCCTTTCCGTAGTTGAAATTAATTTTAACTTAAAACTCAAACAAGCTGATAAAAATACTAAAGTTAATATGACAAAGAATATAACAAAAGATATGCAAAATGAAAATAAAAATAATCAAGAAAACCTCAAGAGTGTTTATATATTTGAAGATAAAAAAAATGATGCAAACGATGATATTGTAGACCTCGAAAATAAAGACGTTAATATAAAAATCGTCATAAATAGCTATAAACAAAAACCTGATGATTCAAACCATAAAATTAAGAATTCAAATGTAAGCACTAAAGATAAGTTCACTAGTAACATTTCTAATAAATTTAATACAGTTTCAACCGCTTATAGCGATGTCATAGATCCGCTAACATATTCTATTCATAGAACAACATTAAATTATAGTGATTCTACAGAAACATATAATAATCAAGTTGAGCCTTGTAAAGAATTAGTTAACGAAATCCAGCCAGAAAAAAGTCCAAGAAATTTCTCAGACACTAGTACAGTACATAATACTTTTGACCAATCCTTAAGTGAGAATAATTCTAAGAATTTCAACAGCAAAGAAATACTTAGCGATAATAGTATCAATATTGCTACCTCTGGCACAGACAAAGAGGACGTTCAGGCGTTTTCAGGCGTTAAACACTCAAATATGGAAATTTCTAAAATACGTGATAAAGACCAGAAGAAGATGATACTAAAGCAAATATTTGAGAGTAAAAATGACTCCAAATTTCCTACAAAAAAACTGCCAGGAATACGCAAATTGCTGCGAGCTGTATTTTCCTCAGATATGTCTGTATACGCCGAAGTGGTAAAGAAATTATCACTCCAATCGTTAATATCGGACAATCATAAAGAATCCGATAGCGTGAAGAATGATTGTGGCAATTCTTTGTCAGAAAGCAAGACTAGTAAACATAAAAGCGATCTTCCAAAATTAGCTTTCACCAGTACAAATACTTCTGAATTGAATGATAATAAAAAATTACAATGCCTTTGTCACTTGTCTACGCTAAATATACAGGCGAACACTTGCTGTTGTGGAAGAATCGATATAAAAGATGAAGAAATAGATTGTGATCTTATTCAAGACATATTAACTTTAAATAAACCCAAATATGTCGATGTCGAAACACAGGATACGATGGAGAAACATAAAAAATCAGTAGAAACAATAACCTCCTATGTAGAAGTAATGAAACCGCAGGTTAAGAACAGAAAATTCGGTAAAATGTTTGATAAATTCCCTAAAAAAAGGTTAATAAGCTCAAGTAAAGCATGCGCTAAGAAAATTAGTAGACAAACTGAACTCGGTCTTTCCAATGATAGCAAAGTGACGATTCTCAATTCTGAACCAAGAACATTTGAAGATGATATCACTAAAAACAATAATACACTAACACCAATAGATATTTTACAGCTGCCTGAAACGAAGAAAGCTGTTTTAGACATTTATACGGAGAGGAGTAATTTCGACGCTAGACATTTTGTGGCAAGACTGCCAAGGTTTGTTTATAATAACGAAAGTCAAATTTGTAATCGTTATCAGGAAATACTGAGAGATATGAACCTTGGCATGGTACAGATCTCTGATCATTACCCTTTCTGTAACTCATTCGTCACTCTGTAACTGTTCTGTCAAATCATTCTGTTTATATTTCTTTTTTCTTAAATACGTGTACATTTATATATTTTTTGTTTTTAATGAGTGAATATATTTTCTAAAGGTCGTCAGTAACCGGCCCTACACTTTGTTTGTTTTCTTCTGCAAATTCACTGCAGACTACAGTTTTAGATATTAATAATACCTTAAGAGTTAGGACACTCCTTGTAATGTACAGGTATCTTATGTTATGTCCTTTCTCTAGAAAATCTCCGAGAGTTAGGTCAGATAGATGATATTTTTGGGTAGGTACCTATTCAAGCCGTGATAGCCCAATAGATATGACCTCTGCCTTCGATTCGGAGGACGTACATTCGAAGCCGGTCCGGGGCATGCACCTCCAACTTTTCAGTTATGATATGAAATATTTTAAGAAATTAAATACCACGTGTCTCAAATGGCAAAGGAAAAACATCGTGAGAAATACTGCATACCTGAGAATTTTCTTAATTCTCTACGTGTGTGAAGTTGGGCCAGCGTGGTGGACTATAATATTTATTGGCCTCTCATTCTGAGAAGACACTCATGCTCAACAGTGAGCCGAAAATGGGTTGCTAATGATGATAATGACATATTCGAAGCTTTTCTGAAGTACCTACGCCCATACGTCTATCTATTCCTCAAATAAGCCGAAAACATAGATTTACGATTGGGTACAATTATAATTCTATGGCCGAAAACATGTCCTGTTATTCTCTTACGATTAGGTGTATCTTAATAGGCATAGGGTAATCCCTAACAAAGACCCAGACCTAGCTAGGCAGTAGTTTAGAAGTATTAGTTATGATGATAATAAATAAATAAAAATTTAACTTATGTATTTGTTAATCAATTTAATGAAGTAAAAATCAATTTAGGTAATTCTTGGGGATAAATAAAAACTACGCTTATTATTACAATTTATTGGTTTCTCCCATACAAAATGTGTAAAAATACAAAAAAAGTTATACGAACAGGCAATTCACAAATTACGCTAAAACTATTGAGATAGTATAGAGAGGTATACATATGTATCGGTAGATATCGATGATGCCGTTCACATGATTTGCCATTTTTTACAAGACAAGAGCACACACACAGCCAGCGTGACGTCACAGTTCGTATTTATAGTGCCACAAACTTATCTGTCTCGGTGGCCAAAACTGGAACTCTTAACTTCAAAAAAGGACTCTGAACTTCGCAGTGCGACAAAGCATTTCTCTCATATCTGTTGAATGATGTATCATCAACAAGTCTTTCGTCGATCCGCTAACATTCTCGGTAGAAATTTTAAAGATTTTTTTATTAAAGGAAATAAAAATAGAATAATAAAAATCGTCATAAATGCTTTCCCCATCATCAACATTAAAAGCGGAAATATTATATAGGTACCTATTCTACGTATCATCAAATCTACCAAATGTAATAGTCAATGTGCCAGTGAGTGAATTCCCATTTAACATCATGTGCCCACAGCCATGTTTTTATTCGATTGACTTTTAAATATTAAGTCATATCCACAGATAAAGCCCACAGGCCATAGGAAACACTAAAGCTAAATTAATTCCGTGGCCAAACCCCATACAACAAAAAGAAACATAAACCCTTTAGGTTGTCCTAAAGGATTCAAGTTTCTGTTTCAAATTCAATGCGGAACAACTAATACTTATATCTACCTATATTTTTTAAATTACCTTTTACTTTGGTGTACACCGATACGTACTTACAGCTTCATAAATGAGTCTGTAAAATTAAAAGCAATATTAGTGTTAATATTTCTGTAATTTTAATAAATATTCAATCTCATTTATCTAATTTTTACACTTTTTGTAAAAAATTATATATTCTGAAAAATCCTAGTACATTATTTTATTCTAACATCAATAGTTTTAGCACACGAAGTAAACATTATTTTAGGTGATTTTTTACACCTTGGATTACATTATTAGAGTTTTGATGAAAGATCCTTAATTAAAAAATAATAATAATATAGCCTAAATCACTCAGGGATAGTGTAGCTTCCCAGCAGTGAAAGAATTTTTCAAATCGGTTTAGTAGTTTCGGAGCATATTCAATGCAAACAAACAATCAAATCTTTTCTTTATTATATTAGTATAGATAACATGTCTTACCTCGCACCCAAGTGACCTTCCACCTTAACAACATGTTAGAACAAAAACACACTACCCTTTACACAAACATTGTGATGGTGTTGCCAGAAGTAAACCTTCTAGGGTAAATAAGTTACACATTCATAATTTTCCTTTGACAGAGCTTCAGAGCTTGTATTAAGCACCCGGTTTTATTTTTCGTATTAGGGTTAATTTACACGAGTGTCAACTCTACCGAGGACCGTAGTCGACTGCAGTTGGCGACGTCTCGGCGGCAGGCGACGGCGTCGCCGACTGAAGTCGACTGCAGTCGTCGGTAGCAGCTGCCGCTAATGTAAATGAACACTTAGTTCCTATCATCTATTGGTATCTCAGACCAATTACCATAGGACCTGCCTCGCTGGACGTTATCCTCTGTCAAAAGTATATGATCACGATCCAACGTGTCTATACAAACTGCGACTATAGACTCGATGTTCCACTGTGTTAATATGAAATGTGTGTATTAAGATTTAAAGTGGTTGTGTGTAGTGTAAGGACACAAAATACATATATTTATTAGTGTTAAATATATTCAATGTGTGAGTATACCTCGTCCCCCTCAAAAAACGACTAAGAATTTTGTTGGTGAATAGGAGTGCGATACAAGTCTAGAGGCAATTGGTCTGAGATTAGTATTGATGGATTTGACCTAACCTAATCTTGATATCACTTGCTCAAAAAAAGTAAACAGAGCTAGGATTCGAACCCTGATCACCTGTTTATATTCGAATAATTTGCCAGAGGTGTAACTCAGTGAAGTTGACTTTTCTTACTCAGTCTACGTAAACTACACAGTATTATATTTTTATACATCTCTAGTAAGTATACAAAAATAAAATAATCAGTAAATCTCTAAGTATACAAAAATAAAATAATCAGTTAGTAAACAATGTGATGAAACACTTGTGAGTTTGGTGTAACAAAACTAGCGCTAGTGCAAAAAAAAAAAACAACAGAAAAACATGAAGATCACAAAACCAATGAAAATGGTGTACCATACTTTAATGTAGTGGTGACGAGTGACGACATACGGCTTAAAATGAACTTTCTTTGCAGCAGTTTCATACATACACAAAATATGTGTATTACTGGTTGTACCCGGCGGTTTCATCTACCGTAAAAATATTAAAAGAATTAAAATAGTGCTTAAATGCAAAAATTGGCTACGTATATCAGGAATTACTTATTACAGCTATCCTATTTTTATTGATTTTTTTTTGATTGTCGTTGTTTTGTCATTTAAAACCGACTTTAGAAGTTAGCGTCTTCATTCTACTGTGTTCTTAATATCTTAATGGTATTATGAAGGTACTTTACCTTTTCAATTCCATGATGAAATTGTAAGGTAAGCGGATAAAAAGTTCAGACCTCTTCTTTTTTTTAAATAACTTACTATGTTTACTTTTAAAAGAGGACTCTTGTGGTAAAACAGAAAAAAAACAAGTAGAAACTTTGAAACAGATACACGTTTATTCGAAACCACGATATACAAATAAGTACACTCCTTGCAAATACACAAGTTATAGACAGAGAAACAAATAGAATCAACTAACACTGGATATGAGATAGCAATAGTTAAGTTCCTCTTTAAAGCTTCACGCATATATCTACTTTATACTGCCTTTTCACAATAAATTAAAAAAGAGGCAACTCGTGATATCTTTTTATTAGTAAAAAAATATAGATATAGGTTGAAAATTCTAGAACCCAGTTGTAAAGCCAGTTACAACTGGGTTCTAGCCTTTTGAACCCATATCTATATTTTTTTTAATGAAACAGCCTGGATGAAGTCCTTTGTAGCCTTGATGTCTATTTGTTTCGCCGTATACAAAGATACACTAGCGTTCAACAAATACAAAAACACTGTACAATTACAGATTAAACAACAATCAATTATCATATTTATTACATGATGTTATAAAGACAGAGATGTTTATATTATATGCAATCTCATAGCAGGTTTTCGGTTTTGTCTTTTATCAGCAATTCTATACAATACTCGTATCAGAACTTCGTTTAGCGACTAGATAAGTCATAAAAACCAAGAGCGTGTCTATTGTAGGGTAGTAGGTATTGCAGGAGGGGGTAAAGTTATAAGAAAAAAAAAAATTGAAAAGATCGTGTTACCCCACACAGTAAAATTGCAAGTTTTCCTTTTCAGTGTACCAAACCAAAGGGTTGCAATTGGCTACATTTTTATAAATCTCTGCTGCGCTTTCTCACCCTCCTTGAAGACACCCTTGGTCAATCAGCCAAATTGGTCAGTTAACCGAGTTGGTCAATTAGCCAAGCTGGTCAGTTAGCCAAATTGATCAGTTAGACAAGTTGGTCCATCAACCAAGTTGATCCCTTAAACAAGTTCTTGCGCGTTTTTAGAGTAAGTACATCTCTGCTTATAACATCGTTGGTTATTTACGCTACATTTGAACAAATAGAGTATTGGATAAACGTTCCAATAGAAAAGACAGTCAAGTACGAAAAGAGCTAGCTTACAGAGGGGTCCGTATACAAGCTAAAAAAACTTTTGGCGTTTATCAACAAATTTAATATAATATAAGAGATATTTATTTAAAAGTTTCTGAAAACTAAGCGTAATCATAAAAATAAGATGGTGTCATAATTACAATTAATTATAATGTCAGTCTGTTCTTTTCTACTAGAACATAACATTACTCTAGATAATAGCCTAAAATTTGGGGCCTTTTGGGTTATAAATTGGTGGACCCCAAAATGTATATAAACAATACAATATTAAACTATGAAGATATATTTCGAAGCATGTAAATGCATAGTAAATACATTTTATTCTAAAAGTAATTTGTATGTAAAAGCGATATTTTCAATACTTTTCGTAAGAATATCATGAAGTAGATTCTACTAAAAATAATATCTAATTTTTTGGTTAGCGATAATGTCTAGAAAAAATTAAATATTAATAGGAAAAAGAAATTAAATATTTAATAAGTGTAAAATCAGATCTAAATCAGTCTGGAAAATGTTTTATATAATATTGAGCCATAGATATTCAATAATAAAATATAGCTTACGAGAAACTCACAAGACCAAGTGCGACTCGGTACACGCACAATGAAGGGTTCCGTAGCACGTTTATTCGCCTCAGTATCGACGCGTTAGTGACATAGCCAATAGTATAAAATCTTTGGGTAGAAATGTATTTCTGAAGCGAAATAAACATAAAATTAGTTATTTATTTTTATTAAACTATATTATTATAGGAAACCCTATAATAATATAGTTTAATAAAAATAAATACGAAAACGGAACCCTAAAAATTAGATTAAAAAAATACTTAACACTTATTTCTTATTAAATCAGTACAATATTATTCAAAAATTAGGATGTAATTTAATTTAAAACATTTTGTTACTAATTGATAAAATGACAGGGTTTGTAAAAAAATCAAAATGGCGTCTAGCCATAGACAACCATGTTCTATAGTAGTCTTAGAACTATAAAAGTATACGTTAAGAACTCGGACTATTACGAGATCCTGCATATATATAATATATATATACCAGGGAAATATTATATATATTTCCCTGGTATATCTGTTATTTATTTGGGAAAAAAATAAAAATTATAGAAAATATTCACATTGACACATTGCAAATAGGTTGCCTAGTTATATTGCGGCCAGATAGTATTAAATGATTATTTTTTATTAACAAAATAAATGTTATTTATTTCATCAATTCAATTCAAAAATTCAAATTCAATATGTTAAATGAAAGCTTATTTTAGGCTTAATTTAACTCTATTAAGATGCCTTTGATCTAGTTCATGGTTGCCTTTTTCAATGAAAAATGTGTCTAGCCGTAATTCAACTAGGCAACCTATTTACAATATGCCACTGTGAATATTTTATGTACCACTCATTTCTTGTCACTAATAAATAACAGATGAGAGTGTATACTTCTAATGCCGGATCTTAGACCAGAAAGGATTTATCAAGGAGAAGAAAGAACTCATAGAAGTGGAAGAATGGTCACTAAATATTTAGATACATGTTGATCT
The DNA here is from genome assembly GCF_947172395.1 of Bicyclus anynana. Taxonomy (NCBI): domain Eukaryota; kingdom Metazoa; phylum Arthropoda; class Insecta; order Lepidoptera; family Nymphalidae; genus Bicyclus; species Bicyclus anynana. The sequence continues at coordinate 13,210,288 of NC_069100.1, read as the reverse complement.
AAAGAATCACAATTTTGGCATGTATATTTTACTATTACACTTAAATGAATTAAAAAATAAGTAACATAAAAATTATTTTCCTACAATTATTGTGATATACAACATTAAGATTAATTAAAATATTTAGGTACACAATATTTCCAATAAATAAGTTATTATGTAACATAATATGGCAATAGATGATTACAAAAAAAAATTAAATGGATTAATTATTATTAAATCGATATTTTGGTAATATTTTATTTAATCCTGACAACACTACTTTAAAATAACTAAAAAATAATTCTGTGATTCAGAGTGATGCAATAGAATATCTATTTTTTTAATATTTCATGTAAATACATAAAAATATGAATTTACCATTTTGGTAGAATTTTCATTTAATCCTGGCAACATTAAACTCAGATCATTGTACCAAATAATTGTGTGGTAAAAAATAAAGTTATAGTTGTGTTGAGACCACTTTACTTATAAAAAAAAATATTGTTGGTTTAATAAAACTATTTACTCTTCGCCTTCTGCAAAACTTGTGATTAAGCGCATAACTCTGTATATTTTACTGATTTATAATAAAAAAGTATATTTAATTTTGGTAGAATTTTCATTTAATCCTGGCAACTTTAACCTCAGATCATAGTACAAAATAATTGTGTGGTTAAGAGATTATCTCAGATTTTTAATATTATGCTAATAAAGTTGTAGTTGTGTTGAGAGTGGAGACCATTTTACTTATAAAACAAAATATTGTTGGTTTAATAAATATTTACTCTTCACCTTCTGCAAAACTTGTGATTAAGCGCATAATTATGTATATTTTACTGTTTTTATAATAAAAAAAGTACATTTAATATTACTCACTAAATAAAGTATCTAAGCACCAAAATTAAATCAATACTGTTGAATAGAGAGCTGCTACTATATATAATGTATAAAACCTATATCTAAAATATAATTCGATATTATATTATGCAGTTGAGTTAACACAGTTTGCTAAATTTATTGCTTATCAGGATTTCTATAACCTAGCGAAAGTTTCATATGAAGAATACTTTAATAAAGAATCTTTCCAATTTTCCAGCTAAAATGGTACATTTTTTCTTAATTCATACAAATGTCACATTTCAACAATTATTATTTTTAACAAAAAGCGTCATTTTCTTCAAAATATATATAAAAAAAACATGTATTATAAATTCTTGGAAACTGTGCCTTTTATTATACATAATATATGAATTTAGAAGGACCAAATTAAAACTAGTGTTACAAATAATGTGGGGCTTCATGATTTAGTTAATGATCATTTGGCATTAACATTTGATTACATAAGTATTTAAACTTAATAATTTCCAAGAACTATAAAATATGGAGACTAAAGATTTTTACACTTTATCACTTTGATGTACACCCAAAATGAAATTATCTAAATCGATCATATGCATATGATCATACCAATGCATTTTTGCTTATTGGTTTAATGGGCAATGCATGCGTAACTTGTAGAAACATAAAGGCACTGCCTTCACTGAATATGAGCTATAACGCTTCGTCGTTATCAACCCATATACGGCTCACTGCTGAGCTCGAGTCTCCTCTCTGAATGAGAGGGGTTAGGCCAATAGTCCACCACGCTGGCCCAATGCGGGTTGGCAAACTTCACATACGCAGAGAATTAAGAAATTCTCTGGTATGCAGGTTTCCTCACGATGTTTTCCTTCACCGATTGAGACACGTGATATTTATTTCCATAAAATGCACACAACTGAAAAGTTGGAAGTGCATGCCCCGGACCGGATTCGAACCCACACCCTCCGAAATCGGAGGCAGAGGTCATATCCACTGGGCTATCACGGCTCTATCCACTGGTTATAACGCTTATTAGAGAATAATATTTTCCATTTTGTTTAGTATTTTCCTAATATAAAAAAATCTTAACATTCGTGGTCTATCTTATATATCTATTTTACATATGTTTCATATATTTTAAGGTGTATAGGCAAATCCCACAACCGAGCCATCTTCTCCGCGGTACAGCCGAGTATGACCACAGTTGAGTGCGAGCGGCAATTACTAGTACGTTTCTCAATGAATCAAAATCAAACTACATTTATTTCAAGTAGGCTTAGTTTACAAGCACTTTTGAAATGTCAAGTTTGACTATTTGTAATGACTAATACCGGTTCGGAAGGTTCTGCTGAGAAGAGCCGGCAAGAAACTTAACAGTTGCTCTTATGAAAAAATCATACAATATTATAATAATTTACAATTAACATCATTATTTTTTTTTAGTGTTACTTTCTGTGTGAAGGTAGAAGCTGATTCAGTGGCCCAAGCGTCTTTATGGAACTCATCAATTGTGTAGTAACCTCGACTAAGTACATGTTTTTTAATAAATTGCTTAAACTTATGCATTGCCATAACTGTTTAAGGGATCTTGTTATAGAAGAGTACACCCAACCTTACGAAATATTTTTTACTCTTTGAAGACGATAAGCGGATGTAACTAATTTATGGCCGTACCTAGTAAAACGGGGGTTTAGATTTGTACATGCAGTTGTATATTAATATTTTGTCTTACAAAGACTATATTGATAAGCTACTGTAAAAATAAATGAAGAATGTGCCTAGCGCTCGGTCTTCATACACTTCACTCTGTCGTCATACCTCAGCCCTGTACCACACAGACGTGGACTGAGCTATGGTGGGAAGTTTATTCTCGATAAAATTAAAAAAAAGATCCAGTACATATCACTCTTTGGATAATTCCACTAGGATGAACATCGAAAGTGATAAGTGCAAATGATGCTTTAGCTGTATTTCCCTTCACTTTGCATGACTTGTTGCACTTCGTATGTTGATATAGAGATGCTCGAAGTCTCTGAAGTCAGATGAGTTATTTCCACCTGTTGTAAGAAATATTTTAATTGTAATTGACTATATTAAATTACTTGTGTATGGGTGGAAACGAAAAATAGTCTTAGTGGAAAGGGTAAATTAGATTCAAGTATAAATATTTTCAAAGGAAAATTGAGTGACTGCACTATAAACAATATTATAAAAATTAGCATGCGGGTTGTTTTATATTAGGACTAAGAGAAGTAATCCCTAATAGTCGTACAGTTTCGAAGAAAACTGGATTCTAGTCGCACATTATATTCTGAAGCTAGACAATAATAAGTCATTACTTGTAAGATACTATTATAAAATCATAACAATGTATTTCAGTCAATATAATATGAAATATTTAGTTGCGAAAATAGCACAACATTGCAATATTTTATCAGAATTTAGAAATTTTCAATGTTTACTTCTTGAACCCAACCAAAGAATGTCACTTACACAGGCAAAACACAGAATTATTTATTATATTTTATTATGTATTATATTATGAAGAGATTGAGTAGATGTGTTAGAATTTTTTTATTTTTTATGTTTAAATATAAATAATAGTAAAATATCTTACCTTTTATTATAACCTCTGCGAATGCTTGCTAAAACTATTTCTACTGATTTTAGTACGATTCTATAAAAATGTTAGCGGCAACCCTGACGTTACTGTCAATACAATGTCATGCAAAAAGCGCGGGAATCAATGTACCTAAAAGTGGGTGTATTAAGCTCAAGTTATTGAAATAAAATTACTTTAAGCTTACCCTAATCATTATTTATTTGTTAACATGCTTTTAATACGTATTAAAGTTGTGACAATATAATCTGTTAATATATTTTAAAGATTCAAATTGCGTAACTTTTAAATAAGGAATGCGGGTTGAAAATTAATTGGCTATTATAATTTAAAATGTTTATTCTACGATTTTCTCTTTACCTTAAATAGTTAACAACAACAGAATATACAATGGTTTAATAGTAACAACGAACAACGGAACGGTTTCACACTTCATTTGACCTATTCCTGGGAGATGTGACCATAGACAACGTTATTATTTAACCAAAAATTAATGAGCAATTCCTCTGAGAAAATTGTAACTTTTTCTCAGATATAATAGATTTTCTGACATTCATAAATATATCTTTGCCCACTTTGGTTTTGTTTTGATAGTAAAACAAGTGGGTCAAAGATAAATACAATTAAATATACCAGGTTAAATCCCCTTGGCGGTGAAAATTGTTGCCATAAATATTTAATAAGTATGTATAAAGTTCATTAACTATTAATACCAGTATTTACTTGTCGCATTCCGGTCTGTATTGTAGCTATATAACATTATTTGACATAAAGCAAGCTCTGAACACATTGAAACATATTGCATATTAATTTTATTATTTATGTTTACTCTCTCTCTTTTTAATCCCATTTTATGCAAGACAAGAATACTGGTTATATAAAAAAAAATTCTAACAAAAAACTATGTTTTTCATGTATTTGTTAATAATGTTTGGTCACATTCCACAAGAAAATATTTAATATTAAAAAATTGATCTGTAAGTTATTGTAAAGTTTTTTGTACGTACCACAATCGCTTATCAAAGAATTTATTATGTAACGGCTATAACCCACTTGATACAACATCAGAGAATGCCCGACTAGTTTCGAATCCATACGGGACCCTTAGTCATTTAGCCGTGTTTCTTAGTAAATTAATATGAATAATACTCAATATAGTTTAAATTCTAAAACGCTCATCAAAGAGATATACTTACTTATCAAATATGAAATTTCGTTAATACAAGTAAACAATAGAAATTTATAACATTTACTAAAAACTTAATAAATTGTTTGAAATTTGTCGGAACCATATAATGTACATTTATGTTTAAAATGACTTACAGATCAAAATATTACTCATATATGTTCATTACTATATTGACCACTCACATGAAGCCGATTATACATTTTATAAGCGAAATATCGATTGCTTTCGTTAACATATACAACCTTGTTAAAAAAAAATACGATTATATTTCAACTGGCAACACTAAGCTATCAACAGTAACATTGGTCGTTTATACGTTGGCAACACTGAGCAAAATTTTAAAGTGATTGGTATATAGGATTGGATTTGGAGGTTGCAAGCTTCAACGACGTTTTATATTAAATAATAATTGCTAACCAAAGAGTCTGGCCAATAAATAGCATATCTAGATAATTTTATCCCATAAAAATGACCAAATTTTGTAGATTACTATTTTTTATAAATATGAAAACATTTTAGCATAACTTCAAATTTTTTAATTTATTATAATATTATTGTTGAACATAGATTATTAAGAGGCCAGACTCCGTTTCAAGACTTATTATGTACAGCCGGGTATTATAATCTGTCTGTAGACATTAAATTTTCATATATGTTTTTTTTTATATCTGGAAGTATGACTATCTAATTATAGGCATCTTTACGTTTAATTAACTCATGCAACTGGTAGACTAGGCTTCAACTATTAACTCAGAGAAATCATTACTTCCCCGAGGTGTTTAAATTTAAGTATTGCCAGATCTAAATTTCCTTTTACCCTAAATGATTAAATTTATTTATAACGTCGTTTAACACGTACTAGATTTTCAGTCGTGATCTTACAATTCAATTTTTATTTAGACAAGATAGGATTAATTATAAATATTTGCAGACATTTCGTTTTTAAATCATTCAAACTAGTTAAATTCTCCGTTTTATTTTCATTTAACTGTACGTATGATATTCAATAATCTAAAAATTAAAGGACACCTTGTTATTTGGACTAGATCTTAATATGGTACATGCTTACTATTTGTGCAAACTACATTCACTGTATATTAGACCTACTGCCTGAAGTTTATTTTTTTAATTTGTATTAGATTGTCCATAGAGATCTTTCCTATGTGATTAAGTTTTGCAAGTCATTAGTACCTACAGCAGCAACTATCTATTGTCGCGATTCAATTATTTTCGCAAAAATATCTGCAAATTTTTACAAAAAATCCTACAAATTATTTATTTATATTAAAATTACCTAGTAAAACCACTTAATTCCAAAAGAACATTATAATTTAAGCTGCTCGCACATTACACGCATTTCAGTACATATTGAAAATGCGAATGACGTCATCTGTATATCTTCAACAACTTCGCTTCGTTATCTTGTCTGGCTAGGGATCTTGAGATCCAAGGTCCGGGTAGGTCCCCAAAAAGCATCTCTTTTATCACCAATATTTTTTTTTGGGTCTTAACGTTATTATAACTAATTTCACTTTTTTTTTGTTTTGGTAAGAAATCTTTTTCTGAAATACTCGACTTTAAGTGGGAGCTACCCACTCAAACCCTCACCGCATTTTGGAAGGGGAAAAATAGTCTTAAACTAAAACTTCGTTTTAGAAACTGGCTTTACAGCTTACAGTTAAATTTTGACCTCCCACTGGAATCGAATAGATCGGAATTTGGGATAAAATGCGTGCAGGTTATGAATGAGGTTACAAAAGACATCATTCGCTTATTCAGTATTAAAAATGCCAACAAATTATTAGATAAGTCCCAATGTTTTGCATAATTATCATATTTGTAAGTTACTATGCAAGTAACATCGTAACTTAATATGAGAACATCTATTAAACAGGATTTTAGGGAATATTGTCAAAAACTCTGAACTATAGACTAGATAGACACCCGGTCTTAGATAAATCCAGTGGTCTTCAGACATCTTTCTCATTGGTCTATCTGTATATTTATTTCAACTCCATAATTTTAATTCCACGTATTGTACGTATTTTTTTTTAATACGTAAGCAATGAAATTATTACATTATCAATATTTATGTTAGTTTCAGCATTTCGAGCACAGAATAATACTTTGAATATGGTAACATTCACTTGCTTGTCAGTTGTAGTTGCCAGAATAGAAAAATCTAAATATACTGGGTGATTTTTAGTGGTAGATATTCCATACGAAAGTATCATTTCTCAGTTGGCAACACAATCGACTACTAAAAAAAAACATTTTCTTTTGTGCGAGGTGTCGATATTTTTTTAATTCAATACAAAACACTAACGGATGTTATACCTCCTTAATATGGCCTTGTCGTAAAATCCGGTCTTAGCATAGAACTTCTAAGTATAAAGTTCTTCCCTGCCAAATTTTATCTTTCTACGTCAAACGGTTTTCGAGATTTAGATTTCTTATTAAATTAAAATAACTAGAGGGAAGTACCCAGGCAAGTACCCAGTAAGTGGTAGATCTCAATCCACTACTACAAAATCACCCTGTATATAAAAAAAATACAACTGGCCTGTTCCAACATATCTCAATTGATAGAAATATGCAACAAGATGAATCGACTTAAGTTCAGATCATTTAGAGAATGCCCTAAAACCCTTATTTACACGTAGGTACATATTATTGCTTATTATAAAAATCTATACAAGTTACTAATATCTCAAAACTATAATTAATTTATTACGATGTACTCCACAATATGGAAGCACGATATTTTGTGTTTCATATACAGAGCCTATTTTAAAAAACCAGCCAAATCAGTACCTACATAATACAAAATACAACAACGAACAGTCCAAAAAAGTCGTTATAGTACTTAAACTTTAATTCCTTCAAAGTAAAGTGAACTTTAAGCAGTAGTTATTACGTCCACTTTACTTTCACGAAATTTGAGGTTTAAATATTGATCCATGTTTATAAGTATGACAAAATGTGTTTCAACTCCAATACGACATTTCAACTCGTAGGTTTCGTCTCTGACTTAATTGATACCGTCCTCCATTCCTTTTGAATAAGACCTTAAAAACAACTATAAAGATTTTTAATTTTTGTAATATATTTGGCTGGCTTTCAAAACATTAGCTCAGCGATTGCCACTAGAGTAACTTTACCTACTTTGTAGCAATAATTTAATGTTTATATAAAAACCGTTCAAGCAAGATTATATTTATACACCAAAATAATTATAACTGGATCGTTTAAAAAGCTGCTGTTCATGAAGGGATGCGTAGAATAGTGAACGACCTTTTGATGTGCCCTTCTGCCTTTAGATTTCATGTATTTTTTGATGATTAGAAGTATTGAGTATATGCCATCCTTTTCCTTTTTACAACACGTAATATAATTTAGAGCAAGATAGAGACGTCTCTACTCTACTCTACGTAACTCGACTCCAGGAGTCGAGCCCACAGGTGCGCGGTTTTTTGTTTCTGTTACGTACGGGAAAGAAAAGATTAACGCTAACCGACATTAAAAAAAAAATAAAAAATTAATACAGCAAACGCAATATTATCATCTCAAAATATTAGTCGTTTTCTCCTTTTTTTAATCAATAATGTAGTTACGCCAAGAAAGGGCATTTCAGATCCACACCACTCGCTATACGCATATCCTTAAAACAAAGGCAGCTTAACGTATTAATAAAATTCGCTTCATGTATTTTACGCCACAAATTGTGTCGTAACTGTTTGTAACTTAGAACTTGTTATCATTTGTAATCGAAATCAACTCTCTGTTTTAATTGCATCTAAAGAAAACCCACCATAGAAGCAGCGTCCAAAAAAAAATCGTAGCATTATTAAGGTTGCAGGTACTGAAAATACACTAATTAAGGGCATTATGCAAATATGCATGTGTATAGTTAAAGGCTTGTGTCAATAATGTTGGTTTACTGAGGCACATTACGTTAAAAATGTTTGAATGCTAAAAGTATATTAACTATTCTGATATATGCGTGAAACTAAAGAAAAATTATAAAACGGAGTCATCAACGCGGTTCAGAGGCGGCAGGTCCATTTTTGTTTCTATAACGATCATACAGACAGAGAAACAAAAATTTTACTGATAGCTTTTTTGGTATCAGTATCAATCACTAATCACTCCCTGATAGTTATTTTGAAAATATATGTCTTGTACAGAATTGATCTCTTTGATAATAATAATAATAATAATAATAAAGCTTTATTGAATTCCATATAAATCTTAAAAACTAACACACAATCTTAAATAACATATCTAAAATAAATTTGATTTTTTTTTTGTTTATATTTACACGTTTTTTATTTATTTATTTTTATATGGACCCCCTAAGGGTAAAAGCCTCCTCCAATGTTTTCCACCTTTCCCTATCTTTAGCTGCCTCTTGCCATTTCACTCCCGCTGTCGCCTCTATTTCATCTACCCATCTAGCAGCTGGGCGGCCTCTCGATCTTGTGCCTATTGGACCTGTCCATTTCATCACTCTTTCGGTCCATCTTCTGTCGGTACATCTGGGCAAGTGACCAGCCCATTGCCATTTCCTTTTTAGGCAGTAAGTTAAGGCGTCGGTTACTTTTGTTTTATTACGGACGTATTCGTTTCTCACCCGGTCTCTCATCTTTATGCCTAAACAACTTCTTTCCATTTTTCTCTGCGTAGTCTGGATTTTCCTTTTTGTTTTAGCATCAAACGTCCAGGTTTGGCATCCGTAAGTGAGACAAGGTAGTATTTCCGAATCCATAACTATCTTTTTAGATGTGAGCGGGAGCTGCGATTTAAAGATCTCTTTACGAGCCCAGTACTTATTCCAACTCATCGCCACCCTTCGATCTACTTTTGCCATATTTCTCTCTTTGTTAAAAGAAATCTGTTTGCCTAGGTAGACGTACTTCTCTACATATTCGAGGGGGATGTTATTTACCATGATAGGTGCCGTGTTGTGATTAGTCATTACTTTCGTCTTGTCCAGGTTCATCTCCAGTCCAACTTTTATGCTAGCCTGATTTAGGTCCTTTATCATTTTATTTAATTGATTTGGAGTTTCTGAAAATAAAATGATGTCATCGGCAAACCTGAGATGACTCAGAAAGTTATTGTTAATTCGAATACCTTGCTTAGACCATGGCAAATTGTTCATTATGTGTTGCAGAACAGCAATGAACAGCTTTGGAGAGATTGGATCGCCTTGTCTCACACCTCTATTTATATTAATTTTTGGACCTATTCTATCTAATTTGACTCTACTTGTCATGTTTGCGTATATGTTTTTCAAAATATTTATGTATTTTTCGTGTATATTTTGTGTTTTTAGTGCTTCCCATATGCTGCAGTGGGATATAGAGTCGAAAGCTTTTTTAAAATCAATGAAGGCTAGGTATATGGGTTTGCGGTATTCTAAATATTTCTCTATCACCTGGTCGACTACTTGGATGTGATCTATTGTGCAGAAACCACTTCTAAACCCTGCTTGCTCTACAGGTTGGTGAGCGTCAATATCTGGTGATAAGATAAGGCTTATCGGTCGGTAGTTCCCGATGTCAGCTGGGTCACCTTTTTTAAAAAGCAAAATTATTTCGGATTCCGTCCATGCATGCGGAACAGTTTCTTCATTTAAAATTTTGTTCCATAGGAGTGTGATAGAAGCCAGAAGTAAACCTCTGCCTAGTTTTATAAAGTCATTCGTAATACCATCTGGCCCTGCGGTTTTTTCTGGCTTCAATCTCATTATTTGTTTCAAAATTTCAGGCCTCGTGAACTCATCAACTGTAGAGGTATCAATGTTTTGGATTATGTTCTTTGTTTCATTGAATAATTCTGGTTGACTATAAAGTTTTGCATAAAAATCTGTAGCTATATCTATGATTTCTAACCGTGATTTGCATTTGGTAGAGCCAGGTTGGAGTGATGTAATCCAGTCCTTTGTTCTGTTCAATTCTTTATAAGCTTTTTTTGCAGATCGAGATTTTGCGAGGTGTTTTAGTATAGTGTTTTTTCTGTAGGTATCGTAACATTTCTTTATTTCTTTGTTTGCAGATTTGTAAAGCCTTTTAAGCTTTTCTTTTTCGCTTTTATTTAGTTTAGGTTTATTTTGAAGGGTATTTCTTTCTTTCATAAGATTCAGTGCTTCTTCTGATAAAATACTGCATTTCTTTTTCCTTTGTATGTCCTTTGTACTTGTAAGCATAGAGTTAATGATTTTTTGGCAATATTCGTCAATATTATTGTTTTCATGTGATTCTATAAGTTCTGGTATTAAATTTGTCAGGGTTTCAAGGTATTTTTCTTGCTCTTTCAATGTTTTGAAGTTTTTAATGGTACTTGTAAAGTTGCGCCTGCTCTTTTTACTTGATTTTAAATGGAGTGTTGCTCTCAACATCCTATGGTCTGATCCAAAGGGGAACGATGACAGCACTTCATACTTAGAGAATAAGTGAGGTGTTGAGGACATTATATAGTCAATCTCATTTTTTGTGTTTTTGTCTGGAGAAATCCATGTCCATCTATTGTTCATTTTTAACTTAAACAAAGTATTTATAATTTTCAGGTTATGTTCGTGTGCATATTGAACAAGTCTCTCTCCCCTTTTGGTCCTTTTTCCAGAGCCATATTCTCCTGCAACTAAACGTTCGTGTTTTTTGGGTATCCCAATCTGTGCGTTGAAGTCTCCCATACAAATCAAGTATTTCGTGGTGATAGAGTCATGTGCCTTTTCTAAATCGTCATAGAAATCGTCTATGTCCTGTTGGGATGAACTTTCTGTAGGTGCATAAGCCTGTATTATAGCAAAAGGTAAGTTTCCGAGTTTAATTTCTAGTACGCAAACTCTTTCTGATATGCCAATAAATGCTTTTATGTACTCCTTTAATTTTTTCTTGACCAGAAAGCCCACCCCGTTTAGACCTTTGGTTTCGCCTAGATAATACATGATATAATTATCTTCTTCAATAATACTCTCTCCTAATCGGCGAACTTCACTCAGTCCTAGTATATCATGATTAATATTTTCTAGAGCTGTCTTTAATTCTAAAAATTTTGTTACTGAAGACAAAGATCTGACATTAAAAGAACAAATATACAAATTATTTTTTTCCTGTGTATGTATATATATTATGTATGTATGTATATATATTGATCTCTTTACAGATTCATTATTACACTTTATTAAATGCTTACTTTTCTTTGATTAATTCCAAGATGAAAGGACGAGCCAACTCGGAAGGAGCAATGAAAGTTAAATCGAATACTTCTTTGTCAATAAATCCTATTTTTAGTCACAGGTGAAGTCTACCTAATATTAAAACAATTTTGCTCTAGCATATTATTACGAGAGTTTTATTTTAGCACAAAATTCGAATTATTAAAGATTGAAACGAAGTTTTAAAAATATCAAAGACAATCCAGACGATTACCTAAATACATACGTTATCATTTACGGAAAATAAATTTTGTAGGATACAGATTTTTTGTGTAATGTGCCATAAGCGTTGATGCATTTCTAGTGGATATTATGTAAGTTAGTACTACAATGGGCCATTCGTGTCAAAGCGGACTTTTGTTAGTGTGAAACCAGTTGTAACCAGATTAAACTAGATTTGTATTATAGGATCATCATCATCTCCTTACCCTTATCCCACTTAAGTGGGGTCGGAAAAATATGTCAATCTTTTCCATTCGTTTCTATTACTCGTCAACTCATCATCCACTCCTTTTACACACATGTCCTCTTTCACACAATCCAACCATCTCTTCTTTGGCCTTCCTCTCCTCTTATGACCTTCCACTTGCACATTCAACATTTTTCTAGTAATATGACTTTCCTCTCTACGCATTACATGTCCATACCAAGCTAACCTTCTACTCCTCAATTTTTCTGTCACTGGCGCCACCTTCAGACTTCCTCTTATACAACGTGTCCCAAAATTCAACGATAAGCGGGCGCCAAAAGATTGACCTGCTCATGAGCACTTAAGGAAAAATAATAAAAAAAATATACCTAAATTTTTTTTTAGTTACAAAATAAATTTTAAAATTCTTTGAAAATTTACACCTTGTATGATATTTTGAACTACCGCAGCTACAATTTCTTAAATATGCTTAAGATTTTTTTTGTATCGGAACCTAAGTAGTACTACTATTCACCACAACTCTTAAAAACACCACAATGCCCGCAGTTTTTACACAAAAAAAAAATCAAAATATTTTTTTTCCCTCAAATTTTTAAAGATTTTTACTTTCAGTCTACTTTGACTCATGGTCTTGCAAAAAAAAGTATGAACACCGCTATGGCAAGTTATTTTCAAAGTTGACGCAACTAATCAAGATTTCAAAATAGTATAATACCCTAGGATAACTAGTCACAAAAAAAAATATGCGTACCATTTGTAAACAAGAACCAAATTTCTTAATTGTTCTTGTTGTTAGTAATAAATTTTACTATGTTCCAAAAATGTGTTTGTTATTTTAATTACACAACATTAAAGTAAATGTTCGAATTGTTTTCCACCGGCATTAATACAGGCACGACATCGCCTTAAAAACGACCGTTTTATTTTTCGCGCATATCTTCTAGCATTGATATGTGCCGCAGCCTGAGTGATTTTTTGCCGAAGCTCGTCCAATGTCGTAATCGGTTTTGCGTAGATCCTGTCTTTGAGACAACCCCAATAAAAGAAATCCAGGGGGTTTAGGTCGGGTGATCGGGGTGGCCATAGGATAGGACCAAGTCGCCCGATCCAACGCCCCGGATACTCGTGGTCTAGGTATTGTCTCACAGGACGAGCGTAGTGAGCTGGGCAACCATCATTTTGATACCACATATTTTGAAGGTCGCTTAGGGGGACGTCTTCTAGTAATTCTTGCAAATCATTTTGTAAAAAGTTCAAATAACTGTCCCCATCTAAGTTTCCTTGTAATTCAAAAGGCCCAATCACTTTTCCATTTAAAATGCCCGTCCATAAGTTGACCTTAAATTGATATTGGGATTTGTCTTCTCTCATCAGGTGCGGATTCTCATTGCTCCAGCTGTGTAGGTTGTGAAGATTTAAATAGCCATCTTTCTTGCAGGTTGTTTCATCCGACCATAGTACTTTATCCAAGAACTGAGGATCTTCCCGATGCTTTTGAAGCATCACTCGGCAAAATGCGATCCGCAGTGGATAGTCCCGTGATAGTAACGTTTGTACACGTCTGTAATGATATGGGTGTAGCCGATGACGTTTTAGTATTCGATGTGCTGAACTTTTTGGGATTCCCGTAGCTGCTTCTATGGCACGCACTGAGGTAGTTGAATCAATGTTTATTTCATTGAGAACTTCTTCATCGCATTCCGATCTAGGTCTTCCAGCGTTTCTTCTAGCTGACGGCAAACGACCCTCCGAAAACGCTTGATGCACATTCATAAATACCCGATAATCTGGATATCTTTGAGCGTTTGGGTACCTTTCTCGATACAATCTGCTAGCAGCGTTAGCATTGCACCGACATTCTCCATAAATGAGATGCATGTTAGCGTATTCCATCGGCGTGTATGGTTGCGGCATGATAACGCTAAACAGTCCAAAATACACCAAAAGTCCAATTCACAAAACACAGGCACAGTCCAAAATAATGCCAGGTCAGTTCAGTTTGCAGATCACTTAAGTCCAGTCCAAAATGCAAAGCCAAAAGTCGTTAGTACGAGAGCCACGTCAATTGAATACGGAAAGTTGCGCAGTAAACAAAGGAGCAGAGCGTACTGACTTGCTGGGAACAGGATTTTCTTTACCTGCATCATTGTCATTCAACAAAGAACATCTGTCTATCCCTCTCTAACGTATACTTATCGCTATCTTTCTCTCTCTCTCTCTCTCTTATTTTTAAATGTTATCGTTCGTTCCATTAAAATTCTAGGAAATTGCAACGTATGACTCACATCATTTTGTGCATAAAGTAAAAGTGATTTCTAGGAGCAAAAACATTTTAGAAATTTAGTTCTTGTTTACAAATGGTACGCATATTTTTTTTTTGCGACTAGTTATCCTAGGGTATTATACTATTTTTAAATCTTGATTAGTTGCGTCAACTTTGAAAATAACTTGCCATAGCGGTGTTCATACTTTTTTTTGCAAGACCATGAGTCAAAGTAGACTGAAAGTAAAAATCTTTAAAAATTTGAGGGAAAAAAAATATTTTGATATTTTTTTGTGTAAAAACTGCGGGCATTGTGGTGTTTTTAAGAGTTGTGGTGAATAGTAGTACTACTTAGGTTCCGATACAAAAAAAATCTTAAGCATATTTAAGAAATTGTAGCTGCGGTAGTTCAAAATATCATACAAGGTGTAAATTTTCAAAGAATTTTAAAATTTATTTTGTAACTAAAAAAAAAATTTAGGTATATTTTTTTTATTATTTTTCCTTAAGTGCTCATGAGCAGGTCAATCTTTTGGCGCCCGCTTATCGTTGAATTTTGGGACACGTTGTATACTCATTCCTTATTTTATCTATTCTTGTCACACCACACATCCATCTCAACATACGCATTTCGTTCACATGCATTCGTTTACTATCCATCCCTTTCACCGCCCAACATTCTGATCCATACAGCACGACAGGTCTTACAACCGTTTTGTATATTTTACCCTTAAGTCTAAGAGGCATTCGCGGGTCACATAGTACACCTGAGACCTGTCGCCATTTCATCCATCCCGCATTCATTCTACTTTTTACATCTCGGTCCACATTGCCATCGTTTTGAAAAAGCGACCCGAGGTACCGAAAATCGGAGCAAGCTGGTAGGGTTACATCATTTAAGGCAATTTTGGAAGATTGAGATGTACCGCCAAAGTCCAAGAATAAGTATTCAGTTTTCGTTTGACTGATTCGTAGACCAACACTTTCCAATTTCTATTTGTATTATAGGATAATACCAATTAATGCATGGAACTACACTAGAGACATGTATGAGCACATAAAGAAAAGGTTCCGTTATGCCATGTGCCTTTCAATATGAGGTAGGAATATCATATGCTTGTATAGTTTTATGTAACGTTTCTTATGTGTTGAGGTATATACTGTATAGGTAATACTTGAAAGTTTAATCATATACTTTAGTATTAATTGTATTTAATACAGCGGTTTTGATTGTTTAACAACTGAAAAAATCATAAAGAACTGTCTGTAAAAAGTTTCTCAATTATTTGAAACTCACTTCTAGTTGAAAACTTATTTCTAGTTGAAACTGGTTTAAACCGGTATTTGCGTAAGCTGTGTATGACCGAGACAAATAGAAATTTCCACAACATCGATCGAAACTTGTGTAATAAAAGTGATTTAATGATATTGGTAAGAGAAATTTCTATAAAGTCAAGGTATTAATTAGTGTAAGTACAATTTGATGCATAGTTTAGTTTTTGCTGACTATTTCTGTTAAATCCATAGAGTAAAGGAATAAGTTTTTAATAAATAGCAAGCAAGCAAGCTTTACTTTGCGAAAGTTCATTAAAAATAGTCACTAATTTATACATTTTGCTATTATGCGCGAAACATATAGAAATCCAGGAGAACTGCGATGAAAAGAAAAAGAAAGAACCGGTTTCGGAGTGGAACTTAAAGGATATTCTTTCATATCTAGGTGACATCACTTGGATTTATTTTATCGCAGATAATAGCAAAATGACTAAATTAGTCACTATAAATAAGTCGTTTCATATGTCACAAATGTCTTTGGAAACTCTTTTTCCTTTAGTCTATGGTTGTATACAAGCTAAGTGTTCAGTCAATGTTAAGGGGTCAGTTTAGCACTTACCATTTCTGTAGTGAGACAGTTGATGGGGGTCGCTCTGGGCGGCGGTGCGGGGCGCGGGGAGCGTCGGTCTGAGCTGGGGGTGTGACCGCGACCCGGGGTTATGGGGTAGCCTGGAGTTATAGCAACTTTTTGTAAGGAATGTGGTTTCAAAAAGTCCAATGACTTTATACGGAGAAACAAACTGCCTTCCTTCCTTGAAAAATAAGCATATAAAGATTCGATTTAATCACATTATTATACTAATATTATAAAGGCGAAAGTTTGTGTGTGTGTAAGTGTGTATGTATGTTTGTTCCTCCTTTACGCAGCGGCTAATGAAGCAATTTGGCTAAAATGTGGAATGGAAATAGAATTTACTCTGGATTAGCACATAGGTTACTTTTCATCCCGGAAAAATCCAAAGTTCCAGAGGGATTTGTGAAAAAAGAAATCCACGCGGACGAAGTTGCGGGCGTCCGCTAGTCTTAAATAAATCAGTAGTTTCTGAGGAAATTACAGACGTGCACTTAGTTTTGGTCAAATACAGATGTTTTTTAAATCAGTTAATAAAAATGGCCATTAAGGTGACTATACTTTATTGAATGTATACTACCTGATTTGGAAAGAGCTCAAATCTATGACAAAAAATGGCCCACCGTGCGAGTCCAGCGGCACATTTTTTTGTAAGTAGTAGATTTTGTTGTTTTATGAAGCATTAGCACTTTTGGCTGTTGTATTTCTTTTCATTTTCAATTTACAAGACTGTGGCATTTGACGCCTCCCCTTTTTGTATGCTAATCAGGCAATTGCCTCAGTTATCCTGCTTGCCTTAGTCCCCTCATCGCTAGATCATTGATCATGTGTCTTAAATGAATTACCTTGTTCACTACTACTGGACTCCGTGAAGCTCGGCGTGCCCTCCGTCCACGTCGGCGTGGAGCCCTCCACCGATGCTGGTGGCGTCCAACATACGCTGGAACATACAATTTACTGTAAATGATCTATTTCTATCTATCAGTTCTCTGAAGTAACTTTAAACTTCATAACCTGACCCAGGTCTGGAACTCAGAACCTCATGACCCGGAATGGTTGACTTCTGATCATGAGGTTTAATTGGGCCCAGAGATGAGAATCATCATCATAATTAATAGCCCATATTCGGTCCACTGTTGAGCCAGAGTCTAATAGCTGCATGATAGCACGCTGACCTATTGTGGATTGGCAAATTTCACACACATAGAGAATTTAGTAAATTCTTCAGCAGGTTTATCCTTCGCTGTTTAAAACGAGTGATATTTAGTTTCTGAAAATGCACGTAACTGAAAACTCGGAATCGAAGGCAGAGGTACATATCCACTGGGTTAGTTCCTATATTAAGCTAAACCTCCATAGTTGATCCTACAGCTAAGTGCAGTTAACGATGGCGACGTAATCATAACACTCGCACTAACAAACGACTCTTCTCTTCAAGAAATAGTTGGAAACTTAAAAAACAAACAGCAATAAAAGACATCAACAAAGAAACTCACCTAGCTTCATGGCTCCTCGCACTGCTTAGCGCTGCAGGCGTCAATGCTAACGATGACGCCGACGACGTGGTCATAACACTGGCTGCACTAGAAGCACCTCTTCTCCTCCCAGAAGCACTTGAGGAGGTTGTTGAAGAGGAGTTTGTGCGGCTGGTCCTCGGTGGGAGAGATTCTTCGAACGGCGGCGGCGGTGTCGAACAACAGGAGAGCGGCGCGGCAGCTATAAACAACTAGCGTTACTAGAATGCTAGCTTTGGTGGTGAGCATTTAGGGACGGGTGCTAGTGAAGTAATGGACGAACTAGTGCATAGATTATAGAGTTAAAAACACATTATACTCAGAACTAGAAACTATTAAAAAGGTGCGGATTAACGAACAAGCAATAACGAAAGACATATTTTTGAATAATTATTTTCAAAATATTTACTCATTCATGATAAACTACAAGTTTGTATACTCAAGAATATTAAAAATACTGATGCATGATCAAATACAAACATTAAAATAATGAGCTATGGAATTAACGTTTTTTTGTGCAACTTTTAAAACTACACAGAGAGAGAGAAGAATATGAATTTGTGTTGGTCCTATTTACTTTATTAAAAGTCAAGTTTACTTCGAGTACTCTTAACGCTACACCGCATTCGCCAGTACCAGTGTACCAGTGTATTAATTACTTGACAATAAAATAAATACTGTTTGAAAAGAGTAATATCATCCGAAGACAAAAATTAAAAAAAATATAATGTAAAATGATTAACTAACTCTAGTGATCAGTAAAGTGGGGCCGATCGCCGATGATTGTGTTGCAAAAAATAATAATACAGAAATAAATACTAGCAAGCATATTATAATAATACAAATCACAAGACGCAATGCAAACACATACTATAAAAATATACTACATCAGTCAGTGTGCAATAAAACTTCAAATACAAAAATCATTTGTATTTTAGAAAAGACATGCTTTAATAATCTCAATCAAATTTTTCTTCAAAAACAATCATTGATTCTTCTTTAAAATTCTTGAATTCCTCTTCAAAATAGTTAAGTGTCAGTGCTTAAGTTTATACAATTTCTTCAAACTCTTTTCTCATATCGTAATATATTACATTGTTATCCATCAACTTTATGAATCCACCAGGATTATTTTTTCTTTCTATTTTAATTGTTTCTACTGGCGGTGGGTTAGGTTCGGGCACGATAGTAACAGAGAATTTCCTTATTTTGTCGTGAACATTACCAGGTTTAGTCTTCATGGCAAGTGGATCGGGCGCTCTTCGTTTTTTATTGTAATTGGGTTTCTTATTCAATGTAGGAGCTGCTTTTGGTGGTTCAGGTTCAAAAACTTTCTTAGTTTCTTTAAACAAATCTCGACTTTCTGCTGTTGAAAGAACGCTTCCTCTAGAAGACGAAACAGAACAACTATCTTCTGCTTGGACTTTTAATATATGTTTTTGGAACATATCAATTTTTGTTTTAGCTTTTTTATGACAAATAACTTCGTCCTTATCTACGTTGCCTTCCGAATGTTCTTCTATGTATGGTTTGATTTCAATCCTTGGTTTAGATTTTGTTTGGGGAGGTTCACGATATCTATCCTTCTTGGATTGGTTAAAATTGAATTTCTTTGATAATCCATGCATCAATCCACTTTTATTTTTATCACTTATTTGATTTCTCTTCTGATTTTCATATATTTCTGTTTCTGCCATGTTCATATCTCGTTGCACAGTAGGTATCTTTTTCAATGAGTTTAGTTTTGACATCAGACTCGATTTCATCTTTTGCCCAATACTTGTTTTAGGAGATTCGTTATTGTAAGAATGAGTTTCAGATAAGCTTTCGACAGGAGTGAGAGCGCTCAAAAGATGTCTCGATTTAGGTTCTAGCGTGTCAATAATAATTTTGTTGTCTTCACCAAATTCGTGAACTACGATCACTTCATCGCTGCTCGAATCAGTAAACGACGCGTCGTCATAATCGCCTGAATCAAGATGCTCTCTCACAGCATTATCAATATTAAATCTGGCCATCATAGTTGACTGTGCGATCAAATCTTTTCCCGGTTTGTTCCTTTCTGTGATGCTTTCTCCGTCTTCTGCGTAGCCCAAGAAAGAGTTAGATGCTACAAGTTTTGTAACTTTTAGTGAATGATCGGATATAGAGGGTGGGAGACGGCATGCAGGTTTCCTAAATCTCTTATCATGCCCATAAAAGCCAAAATCATCGTCGCTACTCGTTATTGGAGTCTGTGCTGGTATTTCGTTAACAGAGATGTGTAAATTATGATATTCACCTTTGGTCTCTATGCTTGCTTGTGACACGCCAGTGCCGCCACCGCGTTTGGTTTTAGGGGAACCACGCGGTGGGACGGGCGGGGGCACTCTCTGTTTCTGAGAGCCTTTGAGAACAGCCGGGAACGCTACATCGGGTTCGGATACAGCCATCTTCGGCACCGCTGGCGCTATTTTAGCTGCTGTAGAAACCGGAGAAGTCACCGAAGTGGGTGTTATTTGAGCTGTGACATCGGTTAGGGACACTACAGGGTATAACAAACGCTCGCACGATTTGTATAGTTTTTATTTAGGTATATTAAATAATGAAAATATACACAGTATAAATAAATAAATAAAATATACATCACGTAAATAGTATTGTAGTGTTGGCACCGGAAGGAGAATCAGTTAAAAGCACGGAGTAACAAAAGTTTTTGTGTTTTCATGGAAGCGTAGTTACGTTTAGTAGTAGTTGCGTAGTTACGGTTAGTAGTTACGTTGTTACGTTTGGCGATTAGACGGTTTATATGTCCAAAATAGCGTGTTTGTATTTATATTTTTTGTATTGAGCTTGACCGCCAATGTATCGTGTTTATTATTGGTGCATTGTTAGATTAGAGTGATTGTTTTATGTTAGTTTTGAAGTAAGTATACAGCATGCAGATTTTCAAGAGGGATAGGTTTTAAAGTAAAGAGGTTATACCCAATAGTAATAGATCCAATAGGTCAATAGCAGCATGGAAAGAACAGAATTATGACAATAAGATTACTTTTTGAGTCATTTTTATCGAATTTTTCAACTTCTTTTTTTTAATTCTTAACAAAAATTGCGAATATGATGGGATTAGTTAACACCTCTTTAGGTATTGCAGATGTTTTGTCAGTAGGCGCAATTTTTTTTTCAACTTTTTTAATGAAATTTTATAAAGTCTTGCCAACTGCGGAGCGACATCTATAGGCAAAGCACATAACTGAGTCCTCCCCTGCGCGTTACAGGGATGCGGGGTGTGACGACAGAGGGGAGCAACTTTTTAACTGACTTCAAAAAAGGAGGATAATTTTTTTATTTTTTTTTTAAACCCCGACCCGTATATTCAATCTATACCAGGTTCTAAACACGTGTTAATAAATGTATATCGGTCTATATCTCAAAAACTAGAAGTAAGATTACAATCAAATATTATTTGGTCTAGGGATACTACAACTTAGCTATCAGTGGAATTTTCATAAAAATCATTTCAGTAGTTAATGAGATATAGAGGTTAGTATGTTTAAAGTTAGTTTAATTTTAATTTTTTTTTAAATCTAAATGGGCTTGCTGCTCGCACTTTTCTCTTCTTCTGTCATATTCCACACCCCTGGATCACGCGGTTGAGTACTCAATTAGACTATATTATAGAAGTTTGTCTATAGTAGCAAACTGTTGACATAATAAGACTTATTTATTTTTAGCGTAAAAATATATATTATACACAGCATACATTGAAGAAAGCAGTTATGTAATGTATAAATATATATATTTTTTCCCACATTTATACGTATTTACAGCTGAATAATTGACACATATGTATATCATTTACTGTCAAGTCTCACCTGCTCTCATGGCGATTCCAGCGGACGTAGTGGCTCCTATCCGATTGAAAGCGTGAAATGTATTTACATATTAGTGTATTTGTGCTAGTATATTATTGATGAAATTCAGTGGTGGATTTTCTAGTAGGCTAAGTAGGCTGGAGCCTAGGGCGGTTGATTTTACGGGGCGGCATATTTGACCCAAGTCAAATTTTTATTTTTTTTACGTTGCAATTTTATTGACACAATTCAAGGTAATAGGGATGATGACTAGGTTTCAATATATAATGTATCATAAATATCGGGTAAATAAGGTCAATGTTAACTAATTAATACATAAAAAGCAAAGATTGACTGGATATTTGCAAAATAAATAAGATTAATAAAATTATCGTAATTAGATGGAAGTTCATACAGTTTTAGCTTCCTTATACTAAATGTGACATTTTCAATAAATGAACTATAAACATAAACGCACAAATAACAAAGATATTAGTAATTTTGTTTGACCGCCCATACAAATCTAACGATCAGCGAGCCAACTAATTCGTGCCATTTTGTATGGAGCGTTTTTCAGGGATCCGCGGCAGCGTCGCAAATCTGACCCTTTAAATCCCTGTAGCTCCGAAAGTAATGATCGCAGATACCCTGTTACTTTTACAAAATTGCTTTGCTATTAGTATACTCTTAATTTATATACAATTTAAAAAACTGTCATCATCCCTATTGCTTACAGACTGCCTATTTAAAAAAAAGGAGTAAAAGGAGTGGATGATGAGTTGACGAGTAATAGAGACGAATGGAAAAGATTGACATATTTTTCCGATCCCACTTAAGTGGGATAAGGGTAAGGAGATGATGATAGAGTGCCTATTTCATACCTACCAATTTTAAAGTAATTTCATTACATTTCCATTTACATATTACATTTACATATGAATGGTACCTTCGGTTATAAGCAATGCTAGGCTTTCGAAGGCACCTTTCTAATTTTGTTTTTACTAAGTATAACTGCTTAATAATGTGTAAATCGAGAAAAGTAATTTGATGGAAGTTGCACTAGTATGAAACGTGACGAAACTCTGTGCCACGAGGTCTCAAATATGCGTTCTACCCAATACATACGGCTACAATATAAAAATTCTATGTTCGTCCTGGATTAATATCTATAAGTACTAATATTATAAAGCTGAAGAGTTTGTTTGTTTGATTGAACGCGCTAATCTCAGGAACTACTGGTCCGATTTGAAAAATTCATTCAGTGTTAGATAGCCCATTTATCGAGGAAGGCTATAGGATATATATGTAATATTATCCCCGTATTCCTACGAAAACGGGAACCACGCGGCTTTAGCTAGTGAAATTAGAATTAGAAATATAGTAATATATTTCTAATTCTAATTTCTTAAAACATTTAGATTTAACGCTATAAACATGACAACATACTATAATTTATGATGATTCATTTTATTATTTTAAGGACTATTTAAGGCCTTTTCTAGGTTTTTTTATTTAATTTATTTAAGGAGACAAATTCTGAAGTTGTCCGCATATTCGGACGGTAATGGTAATTTTGCTCATATTCATAGTAAGTAAAAAGTAAGGGTTATTAAAAAAACATTTTCATGGAAAATATGTATGAATGTCTTTCAGTTTAATTTATTCCCATTTAAAATACATAAAAATGTATTTTATAGGTACCTGTAAAGTAAGTAATAAGGTACAAAAAAAATACAACAATAACATTTTATATATAAAATCTCATTTATTTCATATTTAAAAATTTACATAATACAACATTATTTTGTGATCATTGCAGTATAGGCATGTAAAATTAAAACATAGGCTTAATTTGGTTATTCCTAAATATATGTAGGAACAGTTACACAAATAAAATAGGTATTTTATAGTACTGGACCACTGATTTATTATTTTTTTTTGGTTATTTCTACATATCTGTAAATGGAGGAACAGTTATATAAATAAAATAGGTATTTTGTACTGGACCATTGATTTTTTTAATTTTTTTTTTAATTTGTCCTCACAGGACAGGCAAAGACAGGTAATCATAAATCCTAATCAGTCGTATCGAGTGTGGCCATTTAGAAAAAAAATTAAAAGGAATTTATTTGTTTTAAGAATTGTAATGTTAATTATTTATTTTTTAAAACATGATATTCTATTTATTTTCAGTCATTTATTTAAATTGATTAGTGTTCTGCATTAAATATTTTGTTATGAAATTCATAATTAAGCTTATGCAATAGTAAATATATTAGAAGTTTTGTAAAAATAAACATTTTTTGTCTTTTTTGCTGGATGGTTCATTTTAAAATAATTATCATTAGCCAGTTTTTCAACTATCCACTAATGGACCATTCCTTCTTATCGGAGGGGATATGAAGCTTGGCCCCACCATGTCACTTTCCAGGTCCAGTGGATTGTGCCAGTGTATGTGGATTTTTTATTATTTAATTAAATAAATTAATAAATTACTACCATTAAAGAAGGTAACCATAACATAATAATTGATATACACATACAATTTACATGAATTCGTGTTTCGATTTTCATCATATACATGGTGTATTTTTTTTGCCCATATATGTATTTTTTTTTGCTATTAAAACACGGGAATGACCCAAACTTATTCATGTTTTAAGTAAACAATGCCAATGTAAATATTTAGAGCAATATAAAATAAGGTCAAAGTGACCTAACCCATATTTCTTTTAATTTTGAGTTGTACAGTTTCTATGTACCTACAGCATATTTAATTTTATACATTTTGTGACAAACAAATACTTTTATTATTCATTAAATTATTATGCATTAAATATCATGTTTACTTTTAAGATATACAGAGTGTTTCAAATTAGGAAACTCGAACAAATATAACACATTCTATGTAATAAGAGCTTTTTATAAAAAAGTTATATATTTAATTATTGATAATAGAAAACAACAACATATAATATACATTTTTTAGTTTACTGTACTCGTATATACACTTTGTTTGTTGTTTCGGCTGAACTTACGTTTTACATATTATGATTGTATTTCGGCATCTCAAACATACAAAATTGTGTTTTATGTATCGTCTGTAACTGAATACATCAGTCATGTTACGTCTTTCTTTTCAAAGACAACACGTCCAATTCAATTCAAGTGTGTGTAGTTTTGAGGGTAATAGTAATTTAATAAATGCACAATTTGAAACTTGTCCGTTTAAATAAAACACTCTGTATATAAAATCAAGATTGCAATAAAAAGTTCAAATACAATGATGTTTATTTAATAAATTGAAATACACAAAGTCTATTAGGAATGTTTCACACAAATCACTGGGTGATTCAGTTACAATGATACTTAAATATAGTAACAATAACAATAAATAATTAATTACAATAATTGCTAATTACACATGTCTCTACTCTTCTACCTCTATATTTCGATATAAATGTCATCTAAATAAATTAAATTATTATACAAATCGAGCCAATTTACCCGGCCTGGCTGTAGAATTAGAGGTTCGAAAATACTTTTAACAACAACAATATTTTGCTAATTGCATTTAGGGATATAAAAAATTGCGCTAGGTTTGTGCGTCCATTGCTCCCAATATAGATTATTTGAATTGAGTGCAGATTAACGTATCATATCTTATACAGATACATACCTTTCCCTTCTACAGCTAGGTAGGATCGATTTTATCTATCTTTTTAAATTAAAATTCCTTTGTATGTATAGGAGTCAATTATACAGAAAATCTACCAGGGACTGCTTTAAATCTCAGAAAAGAACCACATGTACGTAATACTTTTTAGTATTCGTTTGAATTTTAATTAATACCGAAATAATACACCAAAAACAATTCATTTTTTTGTTGTAAATGAATTAAATAACTCTCAGTTATTGCAGGACTTATACAAAGTATAATTACGGAAATAATGTAATGTGATAATATGTATCATTTTTCTTTTTTGTGTAATTATCCGATTTCTATTTAACAATTTACTCAATAAAATAATTTACTACAAGTCAAATCTGATAAAGTTGTAGCAAAACTATAAATGTCAATAGAATAGCAGTATTTTTCGAAAAATCCATTATTCATTGAATATGCAAAAATTTTTATAAGCATCTGATTTTATGACGGTAGTACAATTGCAAATGTAGTTGAATAGAATATGCTACTTCAATAAGGAACAGTTTCACATTCTCATTCGAATTATACACAGCGATGAACTCTGAGAAATAACCTCAAAGTTCATTATAACAAAAGCTTCACCTCAACCAGAATTGACTATACAATAATAAATAACATCGCTAGAAAACCGCGCAAGCGAAGCGAGCAGCTTTTACAGCAAACTGAATGCCCATAATGCCTTCATAAAGTACAATTTCAATCCGCCGGCGGAACGAATATTATAGTACTGCCGCTGTCTGTGCCTTGGTAAATCGCTGCCTTATCCAAACTCTTCACATAATTGACTTCTTTGATAAACCTTTCAGAATCTGAGTCCTTAATGTTATGCTCGTCCCCGTTCAGTTGAACCACAGACACGTGAGGTTTCAATTCTATTTCGTTAGCACTACGTATTCTTATTGGAGATTCCGGTTTTATGTACACAGTTTGAGTGGATCTAACTTTACGGAAACGCATGTCTTTAGGCAGTGTCGAAGCTTCTCTGTTCTCGACCACAGTCGGCGTCACACTTCTTGTTCTGTAACTGGATGTTAGAGATTTTGGTAACGTGTTAACTTCTCGCGCGTTCGTTTCAGGTACGCTATCAGATTTTACTAGCCCGATGTCCATGAAGAATTTCTTGAATTTTTCGACGAACGTTGGTGACTTCGCTCTGTTCAAACTGCTCGACAGCCTTTCGTTGGAATGTTCTTTGGAACTGACTTCGTCTATTCTCTCTGGTATGTTTGACATGCTCTTATGTTTTTCCAAATTCGATCGTCGTTTCCACGTTTTCTCTTCGTCCTCATCGTCTATGAAGGGTATGTCTTGAAGATTGTCGTCGTTTCTCGTGTCCACCGCTGCGTCTTTGAGGATCTTAACGACCGGGGTGATGGTTTGCGCGTCCGAAATGTATATCTGCGGCACACTGGTGCTCGTGTTGTCAGTCTGAATGCCACTGTCGGCCAAACTGCCGTTTATGTGCGAACTACCCGCGCCGGTGCTCAAAACTTTAGTCAACTGATCGGACAGGGATTCCATTCGGTCGTGTATAGACGGTCTGTATATATTATTGTCCGCGTAAGAAGTTCCCGGTTCGCGCGACGTCAGATTCGACGTATCGAAATCTATGCGCCTCTGGAAAGGTAGTCTATCCCTGTCTATATTCTTTAATCTATCGGACAATACAGATGGATATTCAGTAGGTATTGGCGGATGTCTCTGATTCCACGTAGATATTGTGGTATCTGTGAAGTCGCTCATGCTAGATCTTAGCGAAGACCTAGGCGACATCCTAGCCTGTCTCAGGTAGTCCGGGTTATAATCCCTTATGGGTCGCCCGATGATTTTCCCGCCTGTGTATATAAAATCGGTCTTAATCTCTCGTAACACAATCGTACATTTCAGTTTATTTTGTCACCCCGGTCGTCTGCCGTCACGCCGGGTCAATTGAACACCGTATTAGCACAACAAAACACACATTTTTTTTTAACTAATCACAACTAAACAAGACACGTATTGTCCAATTTTTTGCTTTTTTGTCAAAAATTTATCGTTTTTTTTGTAAATCAAAAAATGAAAAAAAAATCAAAACGCACAACAGCTATAAGGGATAACAAACACCGGGTAGGAGGTAGAGGTGTGGGGATAAAAAAATAAACTGAAATGTATATAATATAACATACTGTGTATGGTAGGTACCAAAAAAACATCCGCATTCTCTTGTTAGGAAATAGGGATTCCTAGCTACTATATTATGTTAAAATAAAAAGAAAGTCTACTATATACTTAAACATATTTAATAAGTGTATTTTCATTTATATATCAATAAAAAAATATAATACATTAATAATAATTTTTAATCATGCAAAGATATATAGGTAGATACATAAATAATTTCGTAGTTACCATGCAAAAAAAAAGTATTAATATACTTTTTGTCGAAGTTTAATTGTTGTTAATAAATTTATAGTAAAAATATTATCCAAATAATAAAAATACACTTTAAAAATAAAAAAAAATGTCATACCCATAGTGTCGATCTCTTCCTGAGGTCTGGCCGGCTTCGCGATGCTCTTTCTCTTCGACGGCGAGTGTTTCAGTGCTGGAAAATTACATATTTTTTGACTTACACTGTTTTGGTACGAGACAGCGAAGTATTATTGTGGTTATACAGTAATGTTGAATTATTATGTAGATTAGCTTAAAAATTGTAATTATTTTTTACTCGCTACAATAAACAATTCTAGATACAAATTTCCTATTTTAAGTTACTTAATGGTGTCATTTTCTTTTATTAAAAAATAAATTTAATATTTATTTTTTTGAAGATAAGTCACTTTGACTTTCACTACTTACTATGTACTATAAATTAGTACAGTCAACCACGATAATACTTTTTAAGATTCAGACTACAAAGACGTGAAATGTAAAAAAGCCTTTATAATAAAAAAAAAGCTTTGAAACAAAACATTTCGTAACATAGTGTCAATAAGTCATAATATACGCAAAATATGTAGTAAAAGCTTAATTTCATAAAAAAAAATAGACAATGGAAGAAAGAAAAATAAATCGATGAAAATCATGCCAGAATGTACAGATAGGTAACACAGAAATTTAGATCAACATAATCGCGTCCTTGTTAATTAAAAAAAAAAACTTTTTTTTGGATATTTAAATTTTTTAAATGTGTGCCTAATCGTTTTTGATGTTTATTTACTATATAACGCTTGACCCTAAAATAACGTATACACAATGTATATTTTTTTATACAATAGTTTCTACTTGACTCGAAAATTGCCGGCTTCCATGTTTTAATACTACTGGAAATATATGCTATTTTTCCTAGCAACGGGACAAAAACAATATTAACTAATATACTCCAAAAACTTTTGAGCATAACGTTATATAAATATAATAAAAATCATCTAAATAACCTAACAGACCCCTCGCAGTTCCATCCGCGTACTCCCATGTGAATATTGGTACAAAATATGTTACTCAATAATAATGTAGCTTTCCATTGGTGAAAGATTTTTTGAAATTGGTCCAGTAGTTTCAGTGCCAATTCATTACAAATACCCAAACAAAAACTTCTATCTTTTTATAGTATTACTTTAGGTAAAAAGTCCAATTAGATACTTGATGGAATTTGAATTATTTATAATATAAAAAAAAACACATTAAATTGGAAGCTCCAATGTTAAACTCCAGACAAGTCGTCG
This sequence comes from Bicyclus anynana, assembly GCF_947172395.1. Lineage (NCBI taxonomy): Eukaryota > Metazoa > Arthropoda > Insecta > Lepidoptera > Nymphalidae > Bicyclus > Bicyclus anynana. The sequence continues at coordinate 13,181,055 of NC_069100.1, read as the reverse complement.
GAACTATTGCAACTTCCATCGAATATTTCATTCGATCCATACAAAATAATTAGACCGATTTATAATTTTTTGAAGATTTTAGAACATCCTGTATTTTGTTACGTAATAGTAAAAATCCTATTAATGTAGCATTTAAAAATTTATCATCCAAATTATCCTGTAAAATTAGATTATTGACTAGTAGTTCCACGTTACCAATCATTTACAGCATGTTCCAAAATCTCACATCTTTTTTGAGAAAAATAGAGGCACAATGAGAATCCTAAATGAAAACAACGTATGAGGGATAACAACTCTAACTACGGGGAGATAACACGATTTCTTTTTTTTCTGCAAAAAAATCAAGTTTGACTCATTTTCATAAAAGTAAATATTTCTTAAACATATTTTTGTCTACTTTACGACTATAGCTGTAAAAGTCATGTCACTATCATTATGACATTTGTAAAGAATGCATAATGTTAACAGTTTCGATTAGTCTTAAAATGAGTCGACTTTCAAATTTTGAATTGATTGATCTTTGTGATATTTTTTTTTAAATTTATGAATATGAATCAACCACAACATTGCACACAGATGCTCAACTAAACCAAGAGATCTAAATATATAGCCAATACTGTTCACACTGATTAGTGTATAAAAGTATAGCAGTACATTTAAATATCTAAATTATTTAGTATAGATCTGCGTACAATCGAATGACTACCATCACTTTTGTTTGGCATAGGAATGAGTTGACTAAAATTTGTGAAGAAACATGGGATTATTGAATCACATAAAGAAATAATGAAATTGTTATAATACAATGGACTTCAACTAAATCCTAGTATCTGATGGCATGAGAAAATAACAATGGGATGACTCACGCAAATCAGCAGAATGAATACTAAATTTAATCTATCATGATATAATAACATATTACTGTCATTGTTTAGTAATATTTCAAATAAATCATGTGTGATAAACCTTTTTTCATCGGATCAGTTTAAATTTTAATTCACAACGGATTATAACAATTTCTGTCGAATATATAGGGGCACAGACACGTCACAATAAACTGACAGAACATGCTCCATTCGCAAGTGATCGCAAGACATCCCGACTTACTCAAACCTCCAAGGACGCGCGCCAGTATCCAATTTCGGACAATTGTGGGGAAAAAGAAAAAGGAAAAACAGACATTATTCTCGTATTTAAAACATATTCAATCGGTGTAAAAGGGGGCGTGCATGACTTTCACGTTGAAAAATAAAATGGTCATGCGAAAATAAAAATTGAAATTAACAAAAAAAAAAAAGAACAATAATAATCCAATTAATACATGCCTAATCGGTACAAAAAATAGTACTAATTAAAATTGCATTGTAACGAAATTGGGAATTATTGTATTATAAGAAAGGTTAATACAAACTTAACATCCACCATTAAAGTGAATGCCTACTCAAATTGGGTTTAGGTGTTGGTGCATCAATGTTGTTGCACTTATAGAACTTCTTTGATATTTGTTTTCATTTCATTCTAGTCCTAAAATTTATTATTTGAACATTGTTTATTTCGTCCTAACGTTCACTACCCCTGACCACTAACGAATCACCTTGTCATCGTTTACTAAAGTCATATAACCCTCAATTATATACAATAATCAATACATTATTTAAAGTTATTAGTACAATTATGTTTCCCATCACAACTCAAAACTCACATTATTGAGTAGTGATAATTTTCTATTGATATGAACAATGATATAAATAAATGTATTTTCCTATATTTTCGTGAAAACCTGACAAAATTGTAGTTACATACAAATCCAAATTTAAAAAAATTTCAATACACTTGTACGGTTACCTGAGGTCTTAGCTGCAACGCGCTTGCCTAAAAGATGTCTATCCAATCCAAACGTTTATATCAAATCCACCAACACCCGCTCCCGTTTCAACAACACACACAACAATACCTATGTAGCTGGTGACGAGGGTTCTGAACTTGCGGTGGTTGCCTTTGATCTCCGGTAGGTCCACTGATCAACAATTTTATATACTTTTTATTTTTGAATTTAAACCATTCGTGAGTATACTCGGAATAAGAAGCAGCTTACTCTATTTGGTCGGTGTAAGTCCAACAAGTTTTAAAGTTATCGGATATACACCCACTGATACGTACAGGTACGTCAGTCTGTCAGGGTTTATTCGACTAGTTTACATCTAGCTGACATAAACCAACCAAATAGATGTTTATAGAGCTATGTGTAATCATAATTATTTAAAATAAATCAAGTATAATCCGATTACATTAAACTAAATTTTGAACTACCCCCTTTTGTATATATTTTTTCTCGTCATTCTGATTCAATAATTTTGTTTTAGATTCTTAAATAACAGTAAAATGATCTATAATAATGGAAAATGGGTAAGAGAAATATACAATGTGTTATAAAAATAAAGTTTTATAGCACACAGTACCTATATTATAATAAATAGATCTCAAAGGCATTTAAAATTAATGTTCATAATTTATTGTAAAAAAATAATGAATGGAAAAATATCAATATTTCCACAGCTAAATAAATGCCTCAGGATCGATTTTGAAACACCTTTTATATAATTTTATAGCAATATCAAAATGTTTAAGATGTTTATTTAAAATTTTATATACATTACAAATATAATAATAGTACAATTACAACACAACTACAAGAAGTTTGTACTATATTTTTGGGATATAGTCATTTGAAATACGAACTATACATGTCTAGAGATATACGCTGAATATACATTTTAATAGTATATAGCGATGGTTTTCCACTTGATGTTACGTAGAAAATAATAATTTATAACATAGAAACACTTGGCAGACATGCTAGGCCTATGAGGCATTACATGTATCTGTACTTTCAACGAAAACCATACAATACAGGAATACATCCATTCTGTTTGCTGGCAAAAACAAGCCAACAAAAATTATAACAATTTATTATATACTGTAATGTACTAGTATATCTAGACATGTATATTATGTGACCACAGATACAGTTAGCTATGAGTGGATTTTGATAAGATTACGAGTGAAGAATAAGAGAGATCAGTTTAGAAGAGAGTCCCTAAAAATCGTCCCTGGACAGTCCTTAAAGAAGCTAATCAAAATATTAAGGTACATTTATTCTAGCACCAAACTTGAAGGCCAAACCATTAGGTGAGATTTAAACAAACGTTGGTAACCATTATAGCTTGGCAACTTCGTTCGTAACACTCCCGATGGTCTGCGCGGGCCGGGGGACGTGTAGCGATGAATGAAAAACCCACGACTGATGCAGTCGCAGTCTTTACCGCCGTTGCCCGCATATCATGGGAGTGTCATCAACGAACTATAGTTAAAAAAAACCTTTTCTTTTTTAATTAATGGCTACCAACGCCTGTTTGCAAGATGGATTTTCATTAACCATTTCATTAAGTATTTGTATAAACCTTTATTTTGTCATTAATTTCAAAAACTCAAGTTTGGGTTTATTTATATTTTATTTATAATAGCCGTGATAACCCAGTGGATATGACCTCTGCCTCCGATTTCGGAGGGTGTGGGTTCGAATCCGGTCCGGGGCATGCACCTCCAACTTTTCAGTTGTGTGCATTTTAAGAAATTAAATATCACGTGTCTCAATCGGTGAAGGAAAACATCGTGAGGAAACCTGCATACCAGAGAATTTCTTAATTCTCTGCGTGTGTGAAGTCTGCCAATCCGCATTGGGCCAGCGGGGTGGACTATTGGCCTAACCCCTCTCATTCTGAGAGGAGACTCGAGCTCAGCAGTGAGCCGTATATGGGTTGATAACGACGATATTTTATTTAAGGGGGATAATTCCAAAACACAGAGAAGATATTCAAGGTCCAAGACTGAAAGTCCAAATCACATATTCGATATTTAAGGCAGCAATCCTTTGACCTTGAATTTTTATGGACAGTCCCTTCTTCCACCTTTTGAGACAACATTTTGAATGACAAAACGAAGGTTTATACACAAAAATCCGGCTTATTTCCAGATTGATCACTTATAGAATATCTCATTTAACTGGCAATGGCGTGCACAAGGTAACTAGGCTAGGCACACCGTTCAAATTGTAGAAAATGGGAATTCTGTAATAATCAGATTCGTAATGACTCCTCAGGGTAGCCAGTGTATTAGGGTATTTATGAAGTGCACGCCAGTTGACTGGACTATGAGGCCTTGAGGTATTGACATAATTCTGGTGCTAGACATGGACGCAAGGAAGATGATGGAACACTTACACGAAGGTATCTTCTTGAACACCGTCTTCCCCATGAAGTCGAGGAATCGTTGCGCGTAGAAACTCGGCCTGTGCACCGACACTGTGTCCTGAAACATATTATATAATATACATGTAGTATTTTTTAAATACATAGAGTGAGAGCCTGCCTAGTCAGACATACCTCGTTTAATGAAAGCTAAAAGGAGGAGCATATTTAACCTGGAAATACCCATTGTTAAATAAATACTACATGAAAAAATTCTAGCCCTTTTAAGTCTTAAGCACAGACATGTAAGAAACATAATAGGATAAGTAGTCAACTGTCACTAAGGCCATTATACTTCCCTTTTAATATGTGCGTCGTTGCATTTAAAAAAGGGGTAAAGGAACAATCAACTGTCTCATACTGGAACTTGGCAAGAGAAAGAGAGTTTTAGAAAGAGACTTGTTGGGGGAAAAGAGATACTCACGCCGTCGTGTATCATGCTCTTCCAGGTGTGCTCCAGCTTCTTGCGAAGGCGGTACGACTGCAGGATGTCGATGATGCCCAGGAACAAGAGGAGACGCTCGCCGCGCGCGTTCCGCGCTGGAATACCGCCCGGCCTGTGGAGACCATCTGGTATAAGAGCCTGCGCAGACTTAGGGCGATAGCTCTTTAGTGCGTTTCGTTGCGTTGACACAAAGTTTTGTCACTTTCTTACTTTATGTTGGGTGACAAAGACAAAATTTGTAAATAAGTGTCAGCAATTTTAAACATTGATCTTATTAAGTGTCACAATACTATGTCATGATACGTTGGTACATTGACATATCATGACAGGAAACAGACCGTGACAACTGTTATTAATTTTAGATGTTGTAATGGTACAACGTCATGATACATCGAGCGACGTATCATGACCGGAGCTAGATTTAAAATCGGTAACAAGTGCTTAGTGTTAACTAGTAACTTTTGCCGTCGCAGAGGTAACAAGTGCTAAGTGATTGTACTGAAGTAACGTATTTGCCGTATTGATGTATAATACGAAGTGATGGTAGTGAAGTGTAATGGTATCTATGTCGAATTGATATATAATACATAGTATTGAAGATCAACAGGGAATATTATATCAATATCCCTCTGAACCTTAACATAAGTTACATCCATCAGAAGGAAAAAGAAACTGGCCTTAATTAGTCATCATCATCATCATCATCATCATCATCATCATCATCATCATCATCATCATCATCATCATCATCATCATTAACAGCCCAAATTCAGCTTACTGTTGAGCATGAATCCTGCTCTCAGATTTAGATTTAATAGTCCACCACGCTAGCCCAGTGCGGATTAGGACTTCACACACTTAGAGAATTAGAAAAATTCTCAGGTATGCAGGTTTGTTACATTTTTCCTTCACCGTTAGGGTAGTAAGTAGTATACTCACGGAACATCTTCCTCTTCGTCGATGGGTTCACTCTCAGCCTGGATGCTCTCCATAGCTGTGGAGTGAGCGACGAGCCGCTGTCTGTTTATGGACCTGAAACCATAGACAAGTTTGCATTTGAGAGGATTAAAAATAAATAATTTATGTACTTGAATAATTTTTCATATTTCATATATAATTGGTGTGAAAAAAAAGAATTGGGATAAACCCCAATAAATTAACAAAATCGCGAAAAATAATTTGGTATGAGACCAATCTCTTGAATTAGTTTAAAGGCATTTGTGGCAAACCTTTTATTTTCTTTTTATATTTTCAATAGAAACCCAAGCAGCATCGTAGTGATGCTGCAACAGTATAAATAATGCCAGTAGTGTTTCCCCAGTAAAACAATGCCACAACGAGCTCTGCTACTAATACATTTTTGTACATACTCATACTAAGCAAGTGTGGGTGCTAATTGTGATTTGGTGTCAAACATTGAAGTTAACAAAGAAGTGATAAATATTTACAAAATATTTACAGTAGTTCCCGACAATACGAGGATATTAATAATTTCATATTACTCATTGTTAATGTAGCTTTCGACAGTAAACTCACATTTAAATTTATAATAATAGTTTGGGAAATAAATCAAAATAATATTTGATATGCTGTAAATTTATAAAAATCTCCGGGATTTAAATATCCAAATCTGAAACGACTTTAGAGTCATTTGTAGAGACCAACTGAAGTTTCAATCCACTTCCAAAATAAAAAAAAACAAAATATTGGTGATCTTTATATATACTCGTAAATCAAAGATAAAACAGACAAAAACACACAGACACACACCCCCTAATAACACATAGACAACCAATTGCTTCACATACCACATTGACCTTCATTACATCTACATATCAGTATATACAATCTGTAAATCAGTATATACAGTAGAGTATTATTTATAATGTTATAAGAGCTGTTTACGACATCTATGGCATCTTCAAAGAGCTGACTTTCAATACGCCAGGTTGTTAAACTTTAAATGATTCTTGTTAACTTAACTATAACTAAAATTGCATACCTGAACTGTTAATGATCGGACAAGGCGTTCAATCAATTACCTTGCTAATTTAACTGGATATAATATTATCTATTGATAAATTGCTTATGTTGTTATTTAAGTAATACACACTGTGCGGTCGGAACACCCTTCCTGGTTCTTTATATTATTAAAGATTGAATATAAAATAAATTAGTGCATTTATAAAAAATTTTAAAATGGCGACTTTTTAAAAATATTTTTTTACTTCGGAATCTGTTTTTGTGCAATTTCCAAATATCGATTTTGATGATGGAAATGGAATGATTAAACGTTTTAATTAAATAAAACGTGTGCAATAAAAGGAAATAATAAATTACCAAGAGGTGAGTGTATGGTGTGTAAATACTCAACCTCCTAACAGTTGCTATTAGGACTAAGGACTATAACTCATAGACAATAAACATTGTAGTAAGTACATACATCAACCTCCTTTACTCTCTGTCTACAAAGACAAGAACATTTGGTGTTCAAGGAACTAGGAACTATTTATGACTTGTTTTCATTCAGTTAACTATCTAAACAATCACACTAAACTATATTTATATATAAGTCAGTACATACCTACTCTAAGTCAGTCATTTAATTTAAAATTAATTTAGTTCAGAACAAAGTTAGTTCATAACTAAAGTAACTTGTGACATGCATTGTCATTAAGACATTGTTAGAAATATGAAAGAAACTAAAATAAATGTAAGCGACATGTCCCATTATTCAATATTATATAACGGTATTATGTCTTTCAGATGCCCCATGATTTTCAAAATGAATAAAATAAAAATTTTGATTTTTGATGTCCCAAAAACGTTACCAACACCTGACAATACATCACATGCTTTTTATACAAAACTTATGAATATTTTTTTTTGTAATAAAAATATCTCTTCCCAATAAAATCTGGAATGTTAGTCAAATGTACAAATAACTAAAAAATAATTGAATTTGACTACATGCATAAATGAAAAAAAATATTTTTCTAAAAAAGAAATATTAAAATATAGGGCCAATAAAATAACCTATTCTGTATTTTTTGTTAAACACTATATATCTATCATGCATGAACATTGTAAGAGACTATTTTGTACAAGATGTAGTAGTTTGATTAGACAGAGATAGACAGATATAACGGTTAGTGCGTTAGAAAGAGAAGGGACGATACAGGCTCCAGTACCCTTATATATTCCACATACACACGCAATCAGTGTATTTCGAATATCGAAACATTGTTCAGAGTAAAATAGACCTTATGCTACGATATTTTAAAGTTGTATTTTCTTTACTTTCGACTTTTATTAAATAAAGCGAAGTTTGAATAAATTAGAGACTTATGATAAGGGCCATTGGGTCTATTTTAATCTAGTGTTAAGGTATTTCAAATACCAACTTGCGGTACGTGCATTAAGGGTACTGCTCTATAACATTATGGACAAGACAATAAAAAAAAAGAAAATAATCCATACTGTGTTCTTTTGACTTGTGCCTTAAAATCCTCTTTGCTTTGTTCAAATCTGGAAAAATTTTAAAAAAGAAAAAATAACCGTCACCGATAGAGAATGAAAATAATAATATTTACAATAGAAATGAAAATGTTTTTTGCAAAAGAAATTAGAAATACTTCCCAATAGGCCTAGCATGCGTATACGACATATATCGTCAAGAGAAAAAGACATATTCGATTCGACCAATAGCGGCGAACCGACAGATTATGACCGTGAAATTATAGTAAGCGACACTTTTTTCGTAAGTGACAATTTAACTAAAAGTAACATTTTCAAAGGGTCATTATCATCATCATATCAGCCGATGGACGTCCACTCCAGGACATAGAACTTTTGTAGGAAGTTCCAAACATCACAATACTGAGCCGCCTGCTTTATCGTTAGTAAAACTATTTTTATATGGTTTTAGGTATCTTTATTGAAATGCGAAATCCAGTGATTTTGCCCAAAAACAATGTAGTGTCTATTACACTATCACAATCAATAATATAAAGTAGTGTCTATTTTATGACATTTCACATCATCACAGCAATGCCTTAGCGGCAAAATAACCATGTAGTAGTGCGACTAAGATAACCCACCACATTTCAATATTTCACTGTCTGGGATTGGGATAGAAGAATGCGTGAAATTGAACTCTGCCGCTATTGATCAACAATATGTCTTTTTTTCACAAGATACGTTATTAACGTTTACTAGGCCTACTGACTGACAAGCCAACTAACCTGCCAAATGTAGCCAAATGTCACGTCGAATCTCTTTCTACGATCGCAAACGCTTCGAAAACTAGAAAAATGTATGGGAATGACATTAGCTGTCGACAGGTCACGTGATCAAGATCTGTCATTCCCATACATTTTTCTAGTTTTCGAAGCGTTTGCGTTCGTAGAAAGAGAATCGACGTTCCACTTGGCTACAGGGGCTTAACCTTTATTTATTTCAGATCGGATATCAAGTATTTAACGTAATTCAAACAAATGACTGTGTTAATAAGTTCAAACTCAATTCTGCTTACTGTAGCCTTGAGTAAACTTCAATTAGACCTCAAAAGAGAGAAAAAGGAGAGAGGATAAGGAGAGTAAGAGTTTACCTGGTCCTGTTAAGTCCGCTCTTCTTAGGCTCATCTTCGTCGTCACTCTGGCCGGACTCAGTACTCTTTCGGGCCTCTGTCTTCTCCCTTTGGGCCTCGTCCAAATTGTGGATACCCACTAGGAGAGAGTAGTCCATAATCTGTGTAAGATATGTTACATGTAGCATATAGAAAATAAGTGAAAATAATGATATAAAGAATGACTTAAGTAGAAATTAGTGAACCTAATGATATAAAGAATGACTTAAGTAGAAATTAGTGAACCTAATGATATAAAGAATGACTTAAGTAGAAATTAGTGAACCTAATGATATAAAGAATGACTTAAGTAGAAATTATTGAACCTAATGATATAAAGAATGTCTTAAGTAGAAATTATTGAACCTAATGATATAAAGAATGACTTAAGTAGAAATTGGTGAACCTAATGATATAAAGAATGACTTAAGTAGAAATTGGTGAACCTAATGATATAAAGAATGATTTAAGTAGAAATTTGTAAATAAATAATTATAATAAAAATTATAATAATTATATCTCCTATGCAGAAATCCATCAAAAGGTAAGGCTGTGAAGCGTAATAAAGAAAAGTACCACCACCACCACACTGATTAGCCTATCTAATACCGATTAGCGTAACTTCATTTTCAGCTATTGTCGCTATTTGTCGACAAATGACTTTACTATTCATCAAATTCGAATTAAAATAAATATCATTTATTTAGATGAGAATTACTTTCTTTTAAATTTAATAAATGCAAATCATGAAATTATAATGCTCAGGGCTAAATAGTGACGTGAGTATTTTCCAAATATATTTATTAATTTCGGAAATATATTTCATGGCTATATTCTCAACTAGCGGACGCCCGAGACTTCGTCCGCGTATACTTTCAACCACCGCTACCCTACCCTACCCCTACCCTACCCCTACCCTACTCCTACCCTACCCCTACTCTACCCCTACCCCTACCCCTACCCTACTCTACCATACCCTACCCCTACCACGTCTTTTAATTATTACTAATATGAACTTTATACAATAACAATAAAGCTCAAATTGACTACGTTTTAGTTAGTAAACATTTGTATGGGAAAAAGAAAAGGGCTATTTTTGATGGTTTTTTCCGGCAATTATTCCAATTTTTCTCGCCGTAAAAACTATCCTAGAACTTCAACAAACATTTAAAAAAAAGCATTGGCCAAATTGGTACAGGCGTTGTTGAGTTATGCGCTTACCAACGCGTTTAGCGATTCATTTTTATATTATAGATTTTTTAGCTGATGAATGCAATAATGTGTTTGTTTACCTTAAAACTCTCTAATACTCGGCAGTCCCTCTGCATAGTCTTTATAAGCGCGCTATAGGTGTCCGCTTCTAAGAATAGCCCCTCTGTGTGGTGTTCCATAAAGTCCAGATCTTTGTATGTCGGTGAGTTCTTTTGTCTTTCAGTTTTGCTTGCCTGGAATTATACATTATGAAAAGAAATATTAAAAATCTATTACAGTAAAAGCAAACATTGAAATAGATGGATGGAACGAGCTATGCTAGGAGTGTCTCTGCGTGATCGAATCAGAAATGAGGAGATCCGCAGAAGAACTAAAATCACCGACATAGCTCAGCGAGTCGCGAAGCTGAAGTGGCAATGGGCGAGGCACAGGTATGGATGATGATGGACGTCCACTGCAGGACATAGGCTTTTTATAGCTGAGCCGCCTGCATAAAGCGAATCCCTGTGACTCGCTTGGTGTCGTCAGTCCACGTGGGGGTCGACAAACACTGCGCTTTCTGGTGCGGGGCCGCCATTCCAGCACCTTGGGACCCCAACGGCCATCGGCTCTTCGAACTATGTGGCCCGCCCATTCCCACTTCGCAACACGTTGAGTTATGTCAGTGACTTTATTTCTTCTGCAGATCTCCTCATTTTTTAATCGATCACGCAGAGACACTTCTAGCATAGCTCGTTCTATCCATCCATTTCCATGTTTGCTTTTAATGTAATAGATAGTTTTAACTTTAATTTAAGGTTTACAGGTCAGGATCTTTGAGAATCCATAAATCAATATTCAACTCACTTTCCTCTTATAAGTGGACCCCTTAAGGTCGTACTTCTGATGCAGTTTGACGTAGGAAGGCAGCAGGTTGTTCATGGCCACTAGCCGCACGTTTTTACTGTTGCACTGGTAGCAGTATAAGCCGAAGAACTTTGGTAGCAACGTGCGGGGGTTCTGTGGAATACATTGTCAACATTACTTGAAAGATTATAAAGCAAGAGCCTTTGAATGACACATGTCATAGTCATTTAGTATGGGTGTTTGGATGCTCTTTAACGTCGCTATTTATGAAACGAATTAGCTGAAATTTGGAATAGAGATAAATTATGTCCTAGATCAGAGGTTTCCAAACTGTGGTCTTTCTTATAGACCACTTTAAAAATTTTGCTTGTCCCAGTGGATCCCCTGCTACATAAAATCTTGCCTTCCAAATCGGTGATAGAGTCAGAATGACGTTTCAAAAATGCTTGTAAACTAGACTTAGTTTATTTAGAATTTTTAAATTTGTACATGTCGACAAAACATTCAAACTTTAGATCTAACTATAGGGAAATTTTTCATTGCAGCTGAATTCACAGCCACCATGAACTAACAATGTTCGAAAAAGAAGAGAATGAGAATTATTTTACTTAGAAAACTCCGCATTCGGTATGAAACCACTATATAACCAGATTACTTTTCGTGGACACCTGGACCACTTTTTAAATTTGATATGAGTCAACTACCACCCAACTTGGTTGAAGTTTCCAACCCACCTGATCGAGATTTAAGTAGTACCCTGGCAGGAGTTTCTGCAGAAACTCCCCCTCCTTGTGTTGCACGGTCTTGATGATGAACTCGTCATCGTTGGTGAGGTAGAAGATGCTCCCTGACGCTCCAGGGTTGCCGAGCTCGCGCAGGGGTGCACTGCACATTGACATCTGCAGAGAGATTGAGACCAGAGATCAGTGGTTTATTTTAGCACTAGCTGCAAAGATTTTATACCAACGCGTCGAAACTGAGGCGAACGAAAGTGCCTCATTGTCTTAATTTAATTTAGTTCCACAGTAATCAAAGAAAGTTATTTAAACAAATCATCATCATCATATCAGCCGATGGACGTCCACTGCAGGACATGGCCTTTTGTAGGGACTTTCAAACATCACGATCCTAAACCGCAAATCCCTGCGGCTCGCTTGATGTCATCAGTCCACCTGGTGGGGGGTCGACCAACACTGCGCTTACTAGTGCGGGGTCGCCATTCCAGCACTTTGGGACCCCAACGTCCATAGGCTCTACGAACTATGTGCCCCGCCCATTGCCACTTCAGCTTCGCAACTCGTTGAGATATGTCGGTGACTTTGGTTCTTCTGCTGGTAGCTGGGGTACAATTCAGTCTGATGGTAAGCCATGATGGAACGCGCTACTAAGGATTTGTTGAAAGGAAAAAAACCCCAATGTTTCGTACCCAGGACCTCATGATATGAATACATAGCTTTATGGCTAAGCACTTGGCCAATGAGCCAGTTCAGTGTGCAAGGACTTAGCTTGTCCATTTACCAACGAAATACAAAACCTTCATTTCCAATACTAGCTGGGCATTGGAAATGAAGGTTTTGTATTTTTGAATAAACAAAACTAGCAGACGCCCCATCACACATAACGTGGCGGTCTATTAGTAAAAGAATTTTCAAAATAGGTTCAGTAGATTCAGAGGTTACCACAAACAAACTTTACCATCTTCATCTTCAATATCCAGCCAAATTATTGCATACAATTTTCAAATTTAGAAAAAATCTCACCAGTAAAACCTTAAATCGAAATTTTTGCACAAAACTGCCACTTATCTAACCCCTTTCAAAGGAAACTATAAGTAATGTTCCTGAAACTATTTCTGTGTGCCTACACCCTGCTCTCAATTGACACTAACTAATGAAAAGTTGAGGAAACACCATTTAAATAATGAAGGTGATGTGATAAGAAATGATGCTGTGCAAATAATTCACTATCATTGAGCAAATGTACGAATTTTTTGGCATTAACTTTACATTAAAACACTAAAATGAGGAAAGGAAGACCACAAAATGGTGCGACAACTTAAGGAAATACACAACAGCCAAAAACTAAAATAACCACTATGAGAGGAAAAATATAGAGGAGGCATGTGTCGAATACCACGTTCATTTGATGTAGATAAAAAAATCCTAGACTTAGGACTATGATATCATAGTCAGCACCCAGGACTAAGCAAGTAGGACCTTCCAAACCGCAAATGCACTTGACCAAAGCCAGTAACTTTGATTTGTTATATACAAAAACGTAAAAGATATAAAAAAACGGGTCACCTAATCTTCAATTCAATTAAAATTAAAATGTCTTAGTAACAGATTTTTCAAATTTTCACTTTAGAATTTCTCGAATAAAAAAAAAGAAACTAGACTTTTTTTTTTCGAGAAATTCTCAGTAACCATTCTGAATCAGGAAACTGGTAAAGTACTTCGTGCTAACCGAATCTCTGAAAAGGCTGAGCCGATTTAAGATATTGAGCAAGAGGTTACTTTTAACCTGTAATTCCTTCAATATCGAGAATGGTTTCTGCAGGATTTGTGAAAAACTGAATTTCGCGCGAACGAGGTCGCGGGCGTCCGCTAGTTGTTAATAAGCAAGATCACGTTACTAGTCCGCCCATTCTCTTATCACTGTTTACGAGATAACTATCATTTAAACTAACAGTAAAATTCGTCTAAAATCATAGTTTCACTGTAAGTGTTTTTGTTTTGATGTTACTGTTATACTCGTAACATGAGGAAAACCGCATCAGAATCAATAGTAATCAAGTATTAAATTGACATAATGACCAACATGATTAAATCTTTTGGTTGGCAACATAAATACTGTTGATCAACTGTTTACAGAGAAGTAGCTATTTGTTTTAGGAGTCGATACGGCTCAAATGATTTTCGTGGTTAAAGATTTGAAAATTATGTGGCAAATATTCTTAAAAAATCAAGAAGAAGAAGAGTAGTTGAAGTTACTCACAAGGAAATCATCTGACTCTATGCCGAACCGAAACCGAAAGTCCCGGAAGTACCTTCTAGTCTTGAACTTGAACTCGGAGTAGTGATTAGATGCGCGGGCGTGTGGTTCGAGCCTTCGTGCGGGAAGTTTGTAGTCTCCACTGTCATGAAGTCATAGTACTTTGTTTGTCAAGTAAATCTAAAATACCTGCACTACTACTCGGAGGCGATCACAATAGATCAGACATAGGAACTTTTTGAAGACCTGCAGAGCTGCTATATCAAGAAAAAGAAGAAATGTAGTTGATGTTACTCACAAGGAAGTCATCCGGCTGTATGCCGAACAAGTCCCGGAAGTAGCGGAACGCGATCGGCGCGTACGTCTTGAACTTGAACTCGGAGTAGTGATGCGCGGGCGTGTGGTTCGAGCCTTCGTGCGGGAAGTTTGTGGTCTCCACTGTCATGAAGTCTTGCATGAGAAGATCGCGCTCTGGCTTAGACGCTAGACCACCTATTGCATGTTGAATTCCTGGAAAACAGAAAATAATGATTGGTTAGTGTTTTAATGGTTTAGCAGCCAGTGGCGTACAGTTCATAGGTATATCGGCGCGAGTGAGTTATTTGATCGGTTAGTTCGTAGCTGAGATAGTTCAAAGTGTTCCGTGAGATATGTGGGGAGTGGACTAATTTCAACATAACATATATCATAAGATTTATTATAACCTGGCATCCGAACCGGTTGTAGTGTCTACCTACAAATAGTCAAAATTGATGTTTCAAAGCAAGGCCTCCATGACAGAAACGAATTTGGAATTTGAATATCAACTATTAGATAAATTGAAAAAAAAAAATGTTGCGTAACATCCGGAAACGCTTAATTTTCCCCATTTTTCAGCCGGAAGCGAGTGTCGATGACGAGTGCGTTGACATCTAGCATTGAGATAAGTCCAACCTTGATGACTTCCTCGAAACTAGTAGTTACAGGGAAACTACTCGCTTGAGTTTACATTCACCGAGGCATCGCTGCGAAATGTTTATTAACTTTGGACTCTCGGTAACTGTTGGCCTATTCACTTAAGTGTTTTTCAGATAGCATGGGTACGGTGACAGTCGCCTGCGCGAGTCGTAAACATAGTGAAACGAACTGTCACCCGCTCCATCCTACATGAAACGAACTGTAATTGACTGCCCATTGCCACTTCAGCTTCGCTATCAATGCAATGTAAGAGTTAGCGGTGTTTCCAGTATTGATTGAAATTTGTCTGTTTCTCTGCACGATATTACGTCGTTGGTCGCATATTAGCGGCACTTGTTAGCAACAGCTGGTGAAAACAAGTATCCAGCAATTTTGCCAGACCCGAGCCAAATGATGATGACACTGATGATGATGAAGATGACGATGACGATGACGATGATGATGATGATGATGTTGATCTTCTCAAAATGCCTCGACCCCTCACTCGAATCGTAGATCTCATCATTTATAGTCCAAGGAAATAACTACAAAGTAGACATAGACTAATGAGGTAGAAGGTAAATTAAAATAAAAGCATACACCCACATATAAATCAAATGCCTTTAGGTATCAAGTAGGTCAAATAAACGGTGCCGCGTATAATTATATTAAACGAGGTAAAAAGATCGAGAATTTCTAATTATATAACTTTCCTAAATTCGTTTGATTGCTCGATTGCATCTTAATGGTTTTGAGAGAAAGTTTTAATTATAATATTTTGAGAATTCGTGAGTCGTTCCGACAAAATGGCTCCTTGTTTATGTGTGCGATATTAGACTGCTGTGATGGTGTGCTAACTTGTGCCCTATGTAGTCGTACTTTTAAGTATATTAATTAGGATTCTGATAGTATATTAATTATTTTTATTTGATGTTAAGAATGCTTCGTCAAATTATCCTAATTGTACTTGTATTTTTTTTTTATTTAAACCATGTTTACCTATTTAATATTTAATTATTGGAATTTATTTAATTATTATTAATTTTATTTTTAATATTCATACACCTGTCACGGTAGAAAGTATGTATGTGTATGTCTATAGCGAGTTCTGTAAACCTTCTTTAGTATCTCATGAATAAATAAATTATTATTATTATTTTTATGTCTCTCATTTATTTATTACTTCTTTTTTTTTAATTTTTAACAATATAAGTATAAAATACAAAACATTATTATTATTATTATTAAGGCCAAAATAAGGTACATTAGTCACTGGAAAGCACACCAGAGAACTACCCATCCGAGTTCCTTGCCCAGACTTGAGGAGTCAGAAGCGTCGCTGTAGCCGAAATCGACTTTGAGGCATCATCATCATTAGACTGCATCTACGCTTAACATCAGATGAAATTCTCTTTAATAATTATTAAAAAAAAAAAATAGCAGATACCCCGCAGTTTCACCCGTCTAGTTCCCGTTTCTGAGGGAATACCGGTATAAAATAGCCCATGACACTCACAAATAACGTGACTTTGTATTAGTAAAATATTTTCAAAATCGGTTCAGTAGTTCCAGAGATTACCCACTAAAACCTCACAAACCACTTTATAATGTTAGTAGAGACTATCAGACGCCACGCGTCTTTACCCGCTTAGTTCCCGTTCCCGTGGGAATAGGGTATAAAATGACCTTTGTTCATATTTCAGGGATAATGTAAGAATCTAATGGTGAATGAATTTTGATATCGGCCCAGTAGTTTCAGAGCCTATTTGACGACGAGGACGAAGTTGCGAGTGACCGCTAGTATCCTAAATAAAAGCACTTGTACGTGTAGTTATAACCTTCTTTAACATAAACAATACACATCGTAATATTATCTAGAGAATTGAAGACATAAATAGTGTTTGTGTGTGCGGCGCGTACAGATAATAGACGTGAATCATTGTTTAGGATACAGCTTATCCACATGTGAGTTTGTTAGTCATTGCGCGTTTATCTAGTAAACAATTTTAATTCAATGTCAACTAATATACATTTTTTTTTAATTTCTGATTGTGTAAGTGTAGGGGATCTTAGCGGAGTCACGGGGGTTTAGGAGAGCGCAGAAGCATCGCCTGATGGGGCCCGAAGGCAGAAGCAGAAGAGACGTGGGAGGAAGGAGTGGAGTGGAGTGTATCAAAATATACATAATATGCCTTATGACATTGATAATACGTACTATAATCGTGAATCGCGGCAAACTTTCAAGGGTGAAATGACACACAGTACCCATGCTATCTGAAAAATACTTTAGCTACTATATGTTTAACAATGACTTGGTCTTCGTAGTTAATCATTTTGAACTTTTAATAGAAATTAATTCGCTATGCACGATTTCTGCGTTCATATAACCATTTTTTTTTAAGAATTTTGTCATATTTTTTTAAATATGACCGATATTCCCATTCCCCTCCAAGTAGTCGGAAAAGACTGTATCAGGAGTGGGTACGACAGACCAACGGGGCGGGGATCGAACCACCACCCCTCGGTGATGAGTCCGACCGCTCTTACCGTTGAGCTATTGAGGCTTGAATTCGTTTACACACAATGGAAGCTCTCCAAAGGATTTTTTACGTTTTTGCCACATATTTAAATGATGACTCGGTATTATTGATTCTATCGTGCTATTTTATAGCCATTCTCGAAAAATTTACTATACAACACACAAATTAACTTTCAATACATATCAATTTTCAATCAATCCAATCAAATTTATATCACATCGCAAAATAAAGCCAGAAAAGCTAGCGGCTTTATAAATGGCATGACAGTAAATCAATCAATTATTTAAAAAAAAAATTGAGCGTGGATTGAAACCAATACTTCGAGGATTTCAATCCGGCCACTGAATGACAGTTTTTTAAATTGTATATAAATTAGGAGTATGATAATAGTAAAGCAATTTTGTAAAAGTAACAGAGTATCTGTACTTTCGGAGCTACAGGGATTTAAAGGGTCAGATTTGCGCTGCCGCGGATCCCTGAAAGACGCCCCATACAAAATGCTATGATTTAATGACGTTAGATTTGTATGGGAGTTAAACAAAATTTACTAATATCTTTGTTATTTCTGCGTTTATAGTTCGAATATTAAAAAATGTCACATTTAATGTAAGGAAGCTAAAACTGTATGAATTTTCATTTAATTACGATAAAAGATTTTTAATAGATTTTGAAATTTTATAATCTTATTTATTTTGCAAATATCCAGTCAATCTTTGCTTTTTATGTATAAATTAGTTAACATTGACCTTATTTACCGGAATGTATCAAAAAAATCAATATATTCAAACCTAGCATCATCCCTATTATAGCTATCTTGGATTTCAAACACTGTAAGGGTAACAAGGGGTACATAATTCCCCGAAGTATTCACAATAATACCGTGACGGTGACACAACCTTGCTCTGGAATTCCACACCGGTATTTACTCGCACATCACCCTCTCTTTAATTAGGAAACCTTACATCTACCTATAATAAACCTACTGCTAAGTCATATAACCCTAGTATACTTTGTTTAGTTTACGTTTTCAACCACCGGCTCACTGCTGAGCTCGAGTCTCCTCTCAGAATGAGGGGTTAGGCCAATAGTCCACCACGCTGGCCCAATGCGGATTGGCAGACTTCACACACGCAGAGAATTATGAAAATTCTCTGGTATGCAGGATTCCTGACGATGTTTTCCTTCACCGTTTGAGACACGTGATATTTAATTTTTTAAAATGCACACAACTGTAAAGTTGGAGGCGCATGCCCTGGACCGGATTCGAACCCACACGATCCGGAATCGGAGGCAGAGGTCATATCCACTGGGCTATTACGGCTCTTTGTTTAGTTGCCGGATAAGTATTCGCACCTTATTGGTTCAGTAGTTGACCGCCTCCGCGGCGCAGTGGTGTGCGCAGTGGATTTACAAGACGGAGGTCTTGGGTTCAATTCTCGGCTGGGCCAATTGAGGTTTTTTAGGGATAAATCGCTTAGCGATACGTCTTTGCCGGTAGTACTACGGCCGAAGCCTCCCACCAGCTAGACCTGGACCAATTAAGAAAACCTCAATCGGCCCAGCCGGGGATCATACCACTGCGCCACGGAGGCCTTCAAAACCTAGGCCTAACCTTTGAATCCGTAGCCTTATACGCTAATCAGTGGAGCAACAAAGCAGTATCGAACTATGGCTTGTTGGATCACATTTCACGCATGGTTAGACCTGATTACGTTGAATGTGGATCAACTGATTAAACGCTTCGCTAGTCTATGGTATATTGATACGAGATGCATATAGCTATCCACTTATGTAATGTATGAATGTATTTAAAAGAGATTTTAAAAGCAACCATTGATTACGTTAATTAGTTAGTCGATTTTCTGATCCCTTTCCATTGTAGAAAACACTTTGTTACGCCAAGGCATAATATTTAGGGACCTCAAACACTAGCTGGCCACGACCATGGCAAGTTGTCGCTCGTTGTGACAAAAGCTACGGTTTAGCTGCAACCAGATTTGCGACCACGATCACGGCCCTCTAAGCCGTGGTGCGCGTCTCAGAACAGCCCTTAGAGAGTCGTTCCGCCCATCTTTTCAGCTTCTGCGTTCGTGCACCATTAAGTGATGCTTCTGCACTCTCCTAAAAAATCTCCCTTTATTTACGTCTTTCAAGAATCTGTTTTATATTTCCTTCGTTTTTAAGCTTAGGTCCTAGGTGCTATTCCCGACTAGAGTCAATTCGTCCAGCGTATATGATCAACGAACATCCGATATCCATTATTATTGGTGTCCGACGTATGAACGTATACGTCTATACGCGAGTGTATACGTCTGTGGGACAGATATTGACGTCAAACTAATTAACACATCCCGGCCTCGATCGAGCTCGCGACGCACCGCTAACTGTACCATATGTGGGACAGTGGGTCATATTATGTATCTGTATTGTGGATGTAATTGTTATCTTTTTATAGTATTTTTTTTTAATATGAACATTATTTCTTTTCCTTTCCAACTAGTCAGAAACTGTGTTAGGAGTGGGTACCACAATAAACCAGCGAGCGGGGATCTCCTCACGACTTGTAGGTGATGAGTTCGGTTCCTTTACCGTTGATTGAGGCTTTTATTAGCAAACTAACCTAGAACCAAAGATTTTCGACTATTAGATATGTTAAGTGCTTATAAAATCACCCTAAAAAGTGATCCGAATTTAGCTACTCCACGCATGCACGATTTTGCGTTTACTTACATTATATATTTATGGGAATAGTTTTTAAACTTCTTAAACACAACAACTCGACATTGCAACAGCTCTTACAGTAGTATCGCTGTAAAAATGGTAGGGAGTAACTTCTCCTGTTTTCCCAACATTTCCCTTCACTACTCTGCTCCTATTGATCGTAGCGTGCTGAAAAGTATACTATAACCTGCTCAGGAGTAGAAAGAATAATTGTAGCAAGTTTCGTTAAAATCCGTCAAGGAGTTTTTGTTTCCATAAGGAACATACAGACAGACAAAAATTTTACAAAATGCATTTTTGGCATCCGTATCAATCACTAATCACCCGCTGATAGTTATTTTGGAATTATATTTCATGTATAGATATAGATCATTTGTAACTTCTTTTGTTTACAATTAAGTTATATATATGTTTGCAATCAATTAATAATCAACAAAACGAAATTTCGTTCGAAAACTTAGTTTCGCCGCACTAGTGACGTATCTATAGTTTAAAATCTTTGCCTAGAACTGTATCAAAGATGTTTACAATAACACCAGTAGTATGATTTATAGAATCCTACATCGTTTACTCCATGCATCATCATAGCATGTATGACCTTATCCAAATTCCACAAATAGCTTACAGCATACCACAGTATAGTAGTTTATGTTTATGTTCCGCGCTATGTTCTAAACATACGGACCTTGCCTCAGATCATACTCGTTAAAACTGTGTTTACTAATAACTACGAGTAACTCTAAGATTTTAGAGCGATAGCCTGTGATGGTCAGACCTTCGTCATTTCATAAAAGTTGAAAGGAGAAACCCATTCTCCATAGAAACTCGGGCCCAAATTATACAAATAATACAGAGCTGAAAATAGGACAATTAAGGAGATATTAATCATATCTGATTGTTCGAGGCTTATAAACAATTTTTTTTTCATTAATTTAAGAAAAAGTTAATTATAATTATTATTATTAGGTGTGAAATGACTAGTGATTTATACCCTCATTATTAATTTGTTTGTTGGTAAACAGTACTCACCAAGAAAGGCTGTAGTGTGTAGATTTTTAGAATACTTTTCATTTCTGTATCGTTCTAAAAACTGGGCCCTATTTCAGACGTCTCTTTTGTCAGTTAGTTCAAAGTTTGTTCGCTTGTTCACTGTACTACCAAATGCATCGTTCTATGAAGTTTTCATGGTGGTTTTGGGATGTTGCATTATTATTCAATGGTCCACGTTGTAGCAGCCGTACAAAGACTAATATCTGGACTTTGATCTTCGCCCTCTGGACTATTGTAATGCATTACAAAAAAAGCAATAATAACGTTTTTCATGAAATGCAAACATTCTCATAATGGATGTGGGCCGTGAGAACGGACTGCGTATTGCAATGCGATTAGATAACTCCGCTGCGCTGGTTCGCGGAAACTATGCGCCCGCGCTCACTTGTTGTTTAACTTCTGTAGTTTATAGTTTAACTGACGCCGCGCGGTTTTACCCACGTGGTTCCCGTTCCTGTAGGAATATGGGGATAATATATAGCCTATAGCCTTCCTCGATAAATGGGCTATCTTACACTGAAAGAATTTTTAAAATCGGCCCAGTAGTTCCTGAGATTAGCGCGTTCAATAAAACAAACAGACAAACTCTTCAGCTTTATAATATTAGTATAGATTAGTATAGATACAGATAACTTAAAACGAAGAATGGTCAGAAGCAAGCAGGAGTAAGCGTCAATTTGCTGAAGTTTATTATTATCATCAATAACAAGCCTCGTTATTGAGAACGAGAGACGAGGATAATAATTAAAGTTTACTTTACTTTGAAGAATTTCTTTTTTTATATGAAACTAGCGGACGCCCGCGACTTCGTCCGCGTGAAACTCGATGTAAACTTTCAACTACCTCTACCCTACCCTACCCTACCCCTACCATACCCCTACCCTACCCTTACCCTACCCCAAAAAAAAAGTATCCTATGTCCTTCTCCTGGCTCTAAACTACCTCCCTGCCAATTTTCAACTAAATCAGTTCAGCCGTTCTTGAGTTATAAGTGGAGTAACTAACACGACTTTCTTTTATATATATATATAGATAAGCGCGAGCTTATTCCAATCTATACTTAATATTATAAAGATAAAGAGTTTGTTTGATTGAACGCGCTAATCTCAGGAACTACTGGTCCGATTTGAAAAATCATTTCAATTTTAGATAGCAGTATTTATCGAGGAAGGCTATAGGCTATATATTATTCCCGTATTCCAACGGGAACGGGAACCACGCGGGTGAGACCGCGCGGCGTGACGTGATAGCCGGCGAAGTCGAGCGCGCGGGGCAACGCTACCCCCCTCCCGGCCCGCGCGGACCATCGGGAGTGTTACGAACGAATTTGCCAAGCTATAGTGAATACTCACCCAGTTGAATGGAGCCCATAATCTGCGAGGACTGGATCTTCTTGTAGGTGATCTCCCCGCCCTCGCCGACCCGCCGGTGGCCGATCTTGCGGTCCGACTTGTGTACCTTGCTGATGGCGCCCAGAGGGCCCACCGCTGGCTGGAAGCAACAAAGTATTCTTTATACAGGGTGCTCGGGAGTATTTTTTTTTTTACTCTTTACAAGTTATATGGACATGTAATGCGTAGAGAGGAAAGTCATATTACTAGAAAAATGTTGAATGTGCAAGTGGAAGGTCATAAGAGGAGAGGAAGGCCAAAGAAGAGATGGTTGAATTGTGTGAAAGAAGACATGTGTGTAAAAGGAGTGGATGATGAGTTGACGAGTAATAGAAACGAATGGAAAAGATTGACATATTTTTCCGACCCCACTTAAGTGGGATAAGGGTAAGGAGATGATGATGACAAGTTAGCCCTTGACTACAATCTCACCTGATGGTAAGTGATGATGTAATCTAAAATGGAAGCGGGCTAACTTGTTAGGAGGAGGATGAAAATCCACACTCCTTTCGGTTTCTAGACGACATCGTACCGGAACGCTAAATCGCTTGGCGGTACGTCTTTGTCGGTAGGGTGGTAACTAGCCACGGCCGAAGCCTCCCACCAGCTAGACCTGGACCAATAAAGAAAACCTCAACCGGCCCAGCCGGGGATTGAACCCAGGACCTCCGTCATTAAATCCACCGCGCATACCACTGCGCCACGGAGGCCGTCAATACAGGGGTGCTCGGGAGTATTTCCCATAACTTCAAGGTGTTGACGAGTCCACATCGTCATTATCAACCCATATTCGGCTCACTGCTGAGCTCGAGTCTCTTCTCAGACTGAGAGTTGTTAGACCAATAGTCCACCACGCTGGCCCAATGCGGATTGGCAGACTTCACACACGCAGAGAATTATGAAAACTCTCTGGTATGCAGGTTTTCTCACGATGTTTTTACTTCACCGTTTTGAGACACGTGATATTTAATTTAATTAAAAACGAGTCTACATATTATAGGAGCCGAATTGCATAAGTAATATTTTTTTTAGAATATTAAATAAAAACTTTTTATGTTTTCATACAAATTGATTCAAATAATTCCGACTATCCATGTAACACACGCCTTTATAGTATATTCTTGCATTTTTAAATACGTTATATTTGGTTACGTCATAATTATATGGATGCATATAAGGGACACATTTTATAAGATCAATTTACAAAAGAAATATTATTTACCCCGTAAATATTAGAACACAATATGTTTCTTGAAAATTAATTTTCAAAGAATATCACCCCAGAGTTATGGGAAAATCTCCCCAGCACTCATATTTGTGTATGTGTAACATCATAGGTGTATTTCATTAATTATTAGCTCAATGGTAAAGAGGGTGAGGTGATAATGAGCCGTGATAGCCCAGTGGATATGACCACTGCCGATTCCGGAGGGTGTGCGTTCGAATCCGGTCTGGGGCATGCACCTCCAAGCATTTCAGTTGTGTGCATCTTAAGAAATTAAACATCAAACGTTGAAAGAAAAACACTTTACGTTTTCCTTCACCGTACCTGCATACCAGAGAATTTTCTTAATTTTCTGCGTATGTGAAGTCTGCCAATCCGCATTGGGCCAGCGTGGTGGAATAAGGTCTACTCATCATCATCGTCATCATATAACCTATGTATATTTTAAACAAAATCAGACATTAAAATATAATTAATTTCAAAAATGCCAGAACAGATCGGCTTCGGTCTACACCTAAATAATGCAAGGCAATCACGGCTCGAGTGCCTTGCCACATTTTTGATACATATATGAGTACTTGTATGTACGATTGCAAGCTTTATTAATTATTTAACGAATTAATTAGTAATTTACTGAACGTTCGCTTCGCTCAACGTAACCCGGATGCCTGTGGTCGGAATATTACTATGAGGTTGAGTATTTGGGGCTTTTAGTGAAAGAGGATTAAGAGTTACACGATTACGGGTGGTTTTCTGTATTCTGAAATTAATTATGCATATTCCCAAAATATAAATCCCAATTCCTATTCGATGAAACTGTCCCAAATTGGGCATAGAACCCAGGATCTAGCATGTACAAGTATAAAGTGACCAATAACTGTGGACAGTTGGTTACAATGGTTGTCAATGTCATTGCCTACGTCGCGCAGTGGTATACGCGTGGATTTACAAAACGGAGGTTAATTGGTCCAGGCCTGACTGGTGGGAGGCTTCGGCCGCGCGATTTCGTGTACGATGTCGTGTAGAAACCGAAAAGGGGTGTGGATTTTCATCCTACTCCTAACAAGTTAGCCCGCTTCCGTCTTAGACTGCATCATCACTTACCATCAGGTGTGATTGTAGTCAAGGGCTAACTTGTAAAAGAATAATAATAATAAAAAAAAACTGTCCCAAATTGGGTATAGAACCCAGGACCTAGCATGTATAAAGTGACCAATAACTGCGCAGGATGAACGGTCTGACACTATGGGACGGACAATGGAACGAACGCAGTACCTCGTGCTCAAGTCATATAGGCTAACCATTGGACCAACGAGGCAATTCATGCAGACACAAGATTAATTGTGCCTATTCCCAAACTAGAGGAGCCGTGATAGCCCAGTGGATATGTCCTCTGCCTCCGATTCCGGAGGGTGTGGGTTAGAATTCGGTCCGGGGTATGCATCTCCCACTTTTCAGTTATGTGCATTTTAAGAAATCAAATTGGTGTCTCAAACGGTGAAGAAAAGCGATTTAGCGTTCCGGTTCGATGTCGTGTAGAAACCGAAAAGAGGTGGATTTTCATCCTCCTCTTAACAAGTTAGCCCGCTTCCGTCTTAGACTGCATCATCACATACCATTAGGTGAGATTGTAGTCTAGGGCTAACTTGTAAAGAATAAAAAAAATGTCAGTCATTGACCTCTCCGCCAGCAACCGTGCGTACCCACTCGTATTGTGGTCTGACACAATGGGCGACAATGGATGCGTGTCATGGTCGCGTTGCACTCGTCGCATCGGATCACGACATCTCGAATTAAATAGAAACTTATTTAAAAAAAAATGTATTTCAGGAAGGCTTAGTTTTGTCTGTTTTTAGTGACTCTACCACCGATTCGATCTGTCCACAGCAGGATCTGCTGAGAAGAGCCTCTACTAAACTCAAAATTAAATTATATAATGATTTATTTATTTTGCTATCATCCGCGAAAATTCGGCGAACCCATGCGACAACGTCACCCAGGTCCGACAAAATACTCTCTACGTACGTTTCACCCCGAAACCGGAGCATCCTCAGGAGATGTTGACTCTACAACGTGCAATTGCAAAGTTTATATAATCATGATGAACTTCCGCAAAGTAACGCCTGCTTCTATATTCAAAATTAAATTGATTGACGTTTTTTTCCCTATCTTGTAAAGCTGTTCCAAAACCCTCCACCATTTACAAATTCACCATTTTTGTCTAGTAATCTCAACATAATATAGAAAAATCGTACTATAAAGTCATCCACACACCCCCTAGGGCCTAGTTCGGACTATTTTAGTATTTTAGTCGAGTACGAACAATTTTTGGATTTACCAAAATTTTTTTCGGCCTATAATATTACCAACTAGCAGACGCCCGCGACTTCGTCCTTACTGTAGTATCGCTGTAATAATGGAGTAACTTCTCTCGTTTTCATTAATGATTTTCCTATTGATCGTAGCGTGATGAAAAGTATACTATAACCTGCCAAGGAGTACGAAGAATAATTGTACCAAGTTTCGTTAAAATCCGTCGAGTAGTTTTTGTTTCTATAACGAACATACAGACAGACGAAAATTTTACTAATTGCATTTTTGGCATCAGTATCGATCACTAATCACCCCTGATAGTTATTTTGGAAATATACCTATTTCAGGTACAGAATTGACCTCTCTACAGATTTATTATAAGTAGAAGAAGTAGATAAACCTTTAAATAAATTTGTATGTTTTGAGTGCCCAACACTGTGAGCCCTAGCTGATATGCTACCAGCAAAGACCATAATAGTTTATTGAACCAATACTACAGCCTTTTTGGATGAGTACTGTTTACCAACAAAGAAATTAGAAATGAAGGTAGACAACGCATGTCATTTCGTAACTTATTTTTTTTAAATTATGTATTGCTTGTTTATAAAATGATATAAAAATATATTATCCATATCTAATTATTCTAAGCTTATTAATCAATTTTGTTTTCATTAATTTAAGAACAAGTTAATTATAATTATTATTAGTTGTGAAATGACTAGTGATTTACACCCTCATTTTTAATTTGTTTGTTGGTAAACAGTATTCATCAAGAAAGGCTGTAGTATAGAATATTACAGAAATCAAGCAACCGCTTAATCATGGAACTACAAGAGGTTCCATTCTCTAGAATATTATCGCCTAAACTCATCCAACCGGCTTAGCCCCTAAAATACACAATACACACAACAAAAACACGTGTACACATTGTGCAGCGTAATTACACCCACAGCCCATTGTCCGCTTATGCTGAATATATCCGTAACGGAATACGTTTAATCACTGATCGTTTCTTCCTGAGCAATACTTAGTGATTTTCAGATAACATCATCATCTTCATATTCGGCTCAATGCAGAGCTCGAGTCTCCTGTCATAATGAGAGGAGTTAGGCTAAACGTCCACCACGTGGTTGTGCGTGTGTGCAGTCAGTCAAAGATTGGCAGACAGCACACACGCAGAGAATTAAGAAAATATTCTCTGGTATGCAGGTTTCTTCACGATGTTTTCCTTAACCGTTAGAGACACGTGAATATTTAATTTCTTAAAATGCACACAACTGAAAAGTTAGAGGTGTACGCCCCGGACCGGATTCGAACCCACACCCTACGGAATCGGAGGCAGAGGTCATATCCACTGGGCTATCACGGCGCTCTTAATCCTTAAAGCCTTCTCGCGAAATCCGTTTTTAGCGGACTTCTACAGCATGGGTACGGTGACAGTCGCCTTGTGACGTTCATAATACGTACTATTATCGTGAACTGCGGCAAACTTTCAAGAATTAAACGAACTGTCACTCGCACAATGCTACATGAAACGAACTGTAGACGTTCTTAATGCGGCCCTCTCGCGAAATCCGTTTTTAGCGGACTTGCTACAGCATGGGTACGGTGACAGTCGCCTGTGTGACGTTCATCGTGAATCGCGGCAAACTGTCAACAGTGAAACGAACTGTCACCCGCACCATCCTACATGAAACGAACTGTAGCAGACAATATGTCGCCCAACTCACATAGAAACAAGAATACAGCACGTTAGCTTCTGTTCTATTCTAGAATAAACACATCACTTACATCGTTTTAATTAAAACTAACTGCAAATATTGGCACAATGCCCACTATTTAGTGTGTTTCCTCAACGGAGATTCATTCATACATTTTCCTTGTTAGTCGAAACTGACCGAAATAAACAAGTGACGTGTTTTACAGATATTCCAATTTCGGAAGACTACTCGAATTTGGTTGTAGTGGTCAAGTGTG
This sequence comes from Bicyclus anynana, assembly GCF_947172395.1. Taxonomy (NCBI): domain Eukaryota; kingdom Metazoa; phylum Arthropoda; class Insecta; order Lepidoptera; family Nymphalidae; genus Bicyclus; species Bicyclus anynana. The sequence continues at coordinate 13,152,471 of NC_069100.1, read as the reverse complement.
CACAGACGCATTATTGTGTGAAACTGAAGAAAAATAAATAAAAGGAAGGAAAAATAAATTGTGCTAGCGGACACCCATCGTCCGCGTGGAATTTAGTTTTTGACAAATCCCTCGGGAACCATGGATTTTTGCGGGATAAAAATTAATATGTGTGTTAATCCAGACTTTAATCTATTTGTACGTCAATTTTCAGGTGATTCAGTTCAGTAGCCGAGGCGTGAAAGAGTAACAAACATTCACACCATCAAAATCATCAGGTTTTCGCAAATCTCGGGAATCCATGTTTTTTTTTCGGGATAAAAAGTAGCCTATGTGTTAATCTAGAGTTAAATCTATCTCCATTCCATAAACAAATATACATCCATACAAACTTTCGCGTATAAAATGTAATTAGTAGGATTAAGATTTTTTTTTCAAAATTTTGGGTAAATGGGTTTCGATGCCTCCCGAACGGCCCTCTAAGCCGAGGTCAAAGTCTCAGAGGAGACGCCCGTAAAACAATAAAAATCTTCACGCTCTCGGATATTCAAAGTAAATTATTTCTAACTGCTAAATCTGAACTGATATTGTTTTTTTTCTTTACATGTAGCCCTAGACTAGAATCTCACCTGATGGTAAGTGGTTATGCAAGCTAAGATAGAAGCGGGTTAACTTTTTAGGAGGAGGATGAAAAACCACATCCCCTTCCGGTTTCTACACGACATCGTACCGGAACGCTAAATCGCTTGGCGTTACGGCTTTGCCGGTGGGGTGTTAACTAGCCACGGCCGAAGCCTCTCACCAGCCAGATCTGGACCAATTAAGAAAACCTCACTCGGCCCAGCCGGAAATCGAACCCAGGAGCTCTGTCTTGTAAATCCACCGCGCATACCACCTGCCACTACCACACTGCGCCACGGAGGTGTTAAAATGGTAAATCTATACGAATATTATTAAAAAAAAAAGTTTGTGGTGTTCTAGGGGGTAATCTCTGAATGTTTTTTAGATTAGATTTTCGATTTTGAAAATTATTTTACCACTACAAAACCACGTTATTTGTGAGTGTCATAGTCATAGATTGATAATTGTTATATTATACCTACTAGCGGACTCGCTCAAGCTTCGCTTTGACTTATTAATTTATTTATTTGCACTTCTTCCCTATCCCTACCTTACACTACCATACTCCTACCCCTACCCCTACCCTACCCCTACTCTACCCCTACCCTACCCTACCCTACAACTACCCTACCACTACCCTACCCCTACCCTATCCCTATACCATAAACCTACCCTACCACTACCCTACCCTACCCCTACCCTACCGCTACCCTACCCCTACCCTATCCCTATACCATACCCCTACCCTACCACTACCCTATCCTAGGATTTAGGGGTTTGAAAAATAGATGTTGGCCGATTCTCAGACCTACTGAATATGCACAAAAAATTTCATCAAAATCGGTCGAGCCGTTTCGGAGGAGTTCAAGTTCGAACACCGCGACACGAGAATTTTATATATTAGAAGAAGAGAAGATGTAGTGAAGTAAGGATTATAAGCGAAGAAAATTCTAAACGTCTTTAATTATAAAGAAGCCCATACTCAACGTTTGCGGGGTCGTTGCCCTATGTAAATAGATGACTCACGACTGCCGACTGGTATTGCCCATTCCGGGAGTCGAACTGGCTGCCCGCCAGACGCGATGTTCCGCATTATTTTATTTCCTCCTTTGATATATTACAATGTTTGTTATTTAACATAATATTGTGTAAGTATATTATGTACACACACATAATTAATTAATTATGTATATATTATGTATATTGCACCTACGAAAAATTCACATTAAATATTTTTGTATATATGGTACTAGTATGTTGCCCCGCGGTTTCACCCGCGTAAAGTGTTATTCAGATAGCATGGTTACGGTGACAGTCGCCTGTATGACTTTCATAATACTATAGTGAATCACCGCAAACTTTCAAGAGTGAAACGAACTGTCACTCGCACCATTCTACATGAAACGAACTATAGTTTCTGTTCCGGTGAGAATACGGGGATAAAGTATAGTCTATATTACTCACAAATGACGTAACTTTATAGTGCTAAAAGAATTTTTAAAATCGGTTCAGTAGATTCATAGATGTGCTTCTCCTCTCAGAATGAGAGGGGTAAGGCTAATAGTCCACCACGCTGGCCCAATGCGGATTGGCAGACTTCACACACGCAGAGAATTAGGATAATTCTCAGGTATGCAGGTTTCCTCACGATGTTTTCCTTCACCGATTGAGACACGTGATATTTAATTTCTTAAAATGCACACACACAACTGAAAAGTTGGGAGTCGCATGCCCCGGACCGGATTCGAAACCACACCCTCCGAAATCGGAGGCAGAGGTCATATCCACTGGGCTATCACGCCTCACGATATATAATACGATGTATGAATAATAGCAAACTGCATTAGCCATTATATAATTAACCTATACATCATTAGCTGCGTTTACGTAAGACCTGTTTGTTAATCAAGGTCTAGTGTCTTCCGTAAACCGTTATCCGAGTGTTTAAGTGACGTCACGCTATAATGAGAGCGTGGGTTCGAATCCCAACTTGGCTGTAACTGTAAATTGCTTTGTTATTATGATTTGTGCCTTAGTTTTCATTTTAATCCGAAAAATGTATATCTTTACTAATATTAAGCTGAAGAGTTTGTTTGTTTGAACGCACTAATCTCATAAACTACAGCTCCGATTTGAAAAATTCTTTCAGTGTTAGATCGCCCATTTATTGAAAAAGGCTATGGGCTATATATTATCGTATTCCTACGGGAACGGGAACTACGCGGGTGAAACCGCGTGGTATCTGCTAGTAATTATTAATATTATTGTTACTACATTAAGAAACTTATGTTACCGAAATAAACTAAGAAAAAAAGATAATTTATTCATTATTATTGCGTGGAATTTGGACTGTTACGTATAACTTTTTATCTATGGCCGATCTAAAAAAAAGCCTGCTGGAAACAATGCCTTAAAAGTATTAGCATTTAATTATTATTATTTATTTTTCCTTTACAAGTTAGCCCTTGACTACAATCTCACCTGATGGTAAGTGATGATGCAGTCTAAGATGGAAGCAGGCTAACTTGTTAGGAGGAGGATGAAAATCTACACCCCTTTCGGTTTCTACACAGCATCGTACCGGAACGCTAAATCGCTTGGCGGTACGTCTTTGCCGGTAGGGTGGTAACTAGCCACGTCCGAAGCCTCCCACCAGCCAGACCTGGACAAATGAAGTAAATCTCAATCTGCCCAGCTGGGGATCGAACCCAGGACCTCCGTTTTGTAAATCCACCGCGCATATCACTGCGCCACGGAGGCTGTAAAGGCTGTAAACATCGAGGCCGTTTGTCCAAACATCAAGATGCTGAGGCTGCAGGCATCTGAGCAACCAGCGAATCCCTGCGCTTGATGTCGTCAGTCCATCTGGTGGTCGACCAACACTGCGCTTTCTAGTGCCTAGCACCTTGGGACCCCCAACGTCCAACGGCTCTTCGAATTATGTCCCCGCCCATTGCCACTTCAACTTTGCGACTTGTTGAGCTATGTCGGTGACTTTGGTTCATCTGCGGATCTCCTCATTTCTGATTCGATCACGCAGGTATACTCCGAGCATACCTCGTGCCATCGCCCGCTGTGTGACTCTGAGACTTGGTCGCTAACTATGGGCTATTGGCCATTGACCAAGTCTCGGTTTAAGCATGACAAATATTCCCCTTTTCATAACTACGTGGAGAAAACAGTCCACCGAGTGACGATTGAAGCCAAGACCTCTCAGTTTTCAGTCCAGTCCTTGAACCATGGAACAACTGAGGCAAGCTCATCCAGAGAAGTACTATCTCAGTGGCCTCCAAGTAGCACCTGATGGTAAGTGATGATGCAATCTAAGATGGATGCGGGCTAACTTGTTAGGAGTAAGATGAAATCCACATCTCTTTCGGTTTCTACACGACATCGTACTGGAACGCTAAATCGCTTGACGGTACAATGGTAACTACGGCCTAACCACGGCCGAAGCCTCCCACTAGCCAGACTTGGTTCTTGGCATGCCTTGCGAGTTGATGGTCTGTATATAGGCTAAGAGTTTCCACCAGTGCCATGCACCTCAATTTATCCAAAAAATGCACTAAGAAGAAATTTTACAGTTTGTATTATAATGTCCACCCTAGTAAAAACTCTTATGCACGCCACTTGTTTCCACATACCATCAGGCGAAATAAGTGTTCAGTTTGTTAATTATTATAAAAAAAAAGCGAACCCAGGTCTACGATTCACAACCACTGCGCCAGCAAGATCAATAAAACTGATGAACTTTTATAGTTGATTGAAATGCTTTCAAAGATATTATCTACAAATAGGTATTGCCCACTAGGTTATATTAATTAATTTGTAGGATATACCTAACGATAACTGAACACAAAGAGTCTAGACTTTTTACTAACGCCAACTACACACAATCCAAGTATATCGTCAAGATACAGGTGACCTAGTGTGTAGACAATTGACTTCTAAGATTTGTAAATAAATCTAGAAAATAGAAATCATAGTCTGCAGGATGCTTAGGGATGTGGGCAGTGAAAAAAACAACCCTAAGGGTCCAGGAGACTTGACAGTGAACTTGACTGTGTATGGTTGGCGTTATATACAACAATTTGCCTCTGGTTTTGTCTTAATAAATATGTAATGATGCAGTCACCGTCAGCCATGATGGACGAATTTCAAGTAGACCTATATGGTGGGTAGTTTTTAACTAAGGTAAGTATGCTGCTATGTCTAAATTGTACAAAATGGAAAATTCTTTCTAAAATACAGGCTTGTGATGTCCTTAGGGCTTGATAGCATTGTTCCAATGCACTGTTTAGCATTTTTGCACCTATCAAGTGCATGTTACTGGCTTTATGGTCTAATAGCCTGTGATTTAGCTAGATACTGTTCATCCAAGCGTACCCCAACATTGAGATTCAGCTCTATCTCTCTTACTTTGATTGTGTTCAATTTTTCATTTAATTTTCTTTATATTATAGGTTATCCCTATGGAAATTACTGTATTTAATTAAACTCTAGTGATGTCATAGTAGATATAGTCTTTCTACATATATTTGAATTAATGGTTTTGAATGTAGGTACTGTAAAGTGTACATTGTACAGGATAACTGTTTGACAAGGTGGTTGTGTAAAACTGAACTGCAAACACATTTTCTATACATAAACACACAGACAAAAACATTTGTGCTGTTAACTACAGCAAATACTAAGGGAAATAACAATAATAATAATAATAATTTATTCAGCTTAAGACTGGACAGAAATAGTTAAAACTAAATTAACTTATTAAGATAATTATAACTAAACAAAAAACACGACTGCACTTCTGGGCAAATAGTGCCTCCCGATGTGCAGCCTCTATGTTATTCCATTCAATTTATTCTCTATACATATAGTCTACCTAATACAGTTTATATTTAAATATATATATTTTTATCTCAGCTGAAAAGGTCGCTGCCTCAGAAAAGAAGAACTAGCTGGTGGAAGGCTTCGGCCGTGGCTAGTTACCACTCTACCTCAGCAGTACTATCGCTCAGCAGTACATCTTTGCCGGTAGGGAAGAAACTAGCCACGGCCAAAGCCTTCTACCAGCCAGACCCGGACCAATTAAGGAAATCTCAATCTACCCAGCCGGGGATCAAACTCAGGACCTCCGTTTCGTAAATCCACCGCGCCCACCACTGGAGGCCGTCAAAAAAGTAAAAAGATATTTGTAAAAGTATGTAAACAGATATTTGTTCTACACTGGTGCAAGTGTTATGGTCAGCCTAAATTGTATTATTAGTCATTATTATTAGTCACCCATGACAACACTAATCTAAACAGATGCAAAACATGAGCAAATATTTATTTACTGTATAACTTTACTTATACAGTAGCTTAAGAGAACTCTTTCTGATACAACTTGCTTCGAGATGTTTTACTTTTTTACAGCAATTAATGATACATCATCATCTCCTTTCCCTTATCCCACTTAAGTGGGGTCGGAAAAATATGACAACTTTTTGTTTTGACATATTTTTAATGGTTTTGGCTAATGATTTTAGGACCGACCTGCCTGGTGTCAACCCTACTTGGGAATTCTCAGTTACATGGGTTTCTTTTAACCACCACCTTTTGATTCAATGGGCACCTCATTGGTAGTGGGCCCTTTGTAGGAATGTGGGTAACACTATTACCGTTTAATGTGTTATATTGTTACCCACTTGCGATGTTTGTCCATAATCGCCTTTTACAACATCCACAGGAAGATATGGAGCGGCCCTATTCTTACACCGGGAACTGCACAGTTTGATCAATTTAATTAATGATGTTATCATGGACTCAATAAAAAAAATTCAACCTTCTCTGAAGGATATTTTTCAATATTTCCTTAAGAAAATTATAAAAATCATAAAGTGCAGTTTTAGATGAGTTATAAGATACAATCTCTATCTGTTTCTATTACACTGGATGTACTTGTATGTTCCAGATAAGTGCAAGTTCTGAATCCAGTCTACTGGTCAATGATGCACAACATAACTGCATTTTTTGTGCATGTATAAGTAAACCATAGAATTATATTGAAGTAGACACTGCTTGCTTAAACAATTTATCAAAAGTAATATGCAATGCACCATGGTTCGTCAAGACTTTAAAAATACATACATATCTTAACAATGCACCTGTTAAGGAGGAAATAGACAGGTCACTAGAAGCCTACAAACAGAGGCTTGAAGAGAAGAGTGCCATAAAAACCACCTGGCCGTCAGATTGTTAGAAGTCAGGGACTGCAAATTCCGCCTGAAAAGGACACTACTGGCCAACATAGTATAGTAGTACATACTCATTCCTGAAAGGACGCTATATCAGTAGATGTGCAGAGCCCGAAATAATATTCTAAGCAGTCATTTGATTGGATTATGGTCCAGAGGCTGATCTCCGATAGATAAAGGAAAGAGAGAAAAAAAAAACATTCCACATGGTGGTAATCTTGTGATCAAAGTCCAAGTGTTTTGATACTTTTTCCTTTTCAGCTTTATCATCATGTGGAACAGTAATATCATAAATATTATAAATAAGGAATTTCTCTACATTTATATGTGCTTGTTGTGTGCTCCTTCACAAATTGATTTGGCTGACATTTGTAAAGTTTGCCAATCCGCATTGGGCCAGCTTGATGGACCTATTGGCCTAACCCCTCTCATTCTGAGAGGAGATTTGAGCTCAGCAGTAAGCCAAATATTATGAATGATGATTATACACTGATGATATTCATTCATTGAATCGTGATCCTGCAACATCAGAGGATTCTATTAGGGGATTTGTTTATCCTCTGTTTTAGTAACCCCAAAACATAAGTATGTGGGAATACTCCACATGGAAGCTCTCTAACAGATCTAATCTGAGGAATCTGATTACATGACAGTATGATGACTTATCCCTTTTTTATTATCTTTATAAAGAAACCTCATCATGATATCAGACACATTGTACAAATATTTGGCAATGCAACAAAGCCTGATGACTCATTAAAATCACATCAGATAGGAGTGATACCCTTGCGTTAATTACATAAACAATTAAAAAAAACAGTGCGAATAAACAGTTTCGCTCCAGTCCCTAATCACGCATACTAATGAGTAATGACAGAACTTTCTCTGAACCTGTTCTACCTCGTATTTAAAGAGAACAGCATGAATGAAAACGTAAATATATAACAACAATGGGCCACTTACGTCGTAAGGTACATTTTTCTCCGCGATTGAGGCTCTGTCGCGATCTGCAAACGAAGAAACGACGGATTAAAATATGAGAAATTAGGTCGTCGTACGTAAACTTTTGAGATAAATACATAAACTTTGTCAAGGCCCTAGTGTGGAAAGTTAATACGTACCATCGTCCTCGGAACCTGAGTGTCCCGTTGCCTCTGCCTTTTTGACGGCTTCCATCATTTCTATATGATCACTATCTCCTTCTCCTGAAGCCATTTTTATTTTCACGATACACCCCTATCCTATTTTAAAGTCACATACATGAATCTGTGCACAATATTATTTTGCATGGCTCACATCACACTTTTGTCGCCAACACAAAGATTCACAATAATTTAATTAGAAGAAATCAATTAATTTACGCGAAAATGCTCGCCCGAAGCATCCATTTGACACGACCGCTAATAGTAACTGTGTTACTAGATCGAAAAATGTGTCGTACGCCATGTTAGTTTAAAATATAGTATTGCTACAATCAAAATCATTTTAAAATATTTATGATACCCTTAGACGATCCAACATGTTGAGAAACTTGCTTGCTTTTTAAAATAAGCAATGAAAGTAATGCAATCAATTCGAGGTCTCTATTTTTTTATGGATAAAAATATAATACACTTATCAAGCCAATGTATTACATTAATTAAATAAAAACTAAGCAATGGAAGCTACAGCCTACAGCTTAGAAGTTACAAAAATATAATACACATTTTAGTGCTCAGTAAAAATTAATTGTGTTTTTATGAATGTTTTATAATTAATATAAAACCCTTTTGTTATGATATGACATGTCATCTTGGTATTGGTCTAAATCTTGGTCCCAGTATTTTGATCAAATATCCGGTACGGTACGTTTTTGGTATAAACTTGCTATGATTGCATAATGCCGTCCATATGCATAATAAACATAATAAAGTATGGCAATACTGACAACGCCATGTTTATTTCTTTTCTTTGCCGTCAAAACTGGTCAATTCCGTCAGTTTGTTGCCGCGGTAAGAATTTTAGGTTAATTCTTATCATAGCGTCTTTTCAGCATTCTTACTGAAATACCAGTAAAACCACTGTGAAAGTAATTCTATAAGATCCAAGTGCTTACAGTTCCTGCTTTACAATTACAGTGCCCGTGAAAAAGCGGCAATTGTTTTCGAAGCAAAGGCGATATTTTGATTGCCGTCCAAATGAAAATGAGTAAAAAAGTACGTGAATATAAAGCGGGGGACTTTATATTTGCGAAAGTTAAAGGATATCCAGCATGGCCTGCCAGGGTGAGTAATAAAACCCAATTAAAACTTTACGAGACTATAGTTTTCTGCGTTTGCATTCTTCATCCTATTTGAGGCGGGAAGACATATTGAGTTAGAATGACGCCTATTGACGCTTTGGCGTATATTTAGAGTTTTATTTGACTAATTTAATTGCAATCATATTAATTACTCATATAATAAATGTGTTTAAATAATTACTAGAGAATGAATAGGTTTTTTTTATTATTGTAGGTTACACTTTTGACTTTACCTTATTAGAATATTTAGCATTAATATGTAATGTGGCATTTCAGGTTGTCCGTCTAAAACATTTATATGAGACCGTCTAAACTGAATTTAAATATCTTATTATTAAGTAATAAATATTTCCTCGGTACCTTTTTCTATTAATTTACAGATAAATATTATATTGTAATGATTAAATTATATACCAATGGTTTGAAACAAATATCTTAACATTGATAAATTTTACACCATTTCACTCAAGAATGAAGTTGGGGGAGGCTGCTAGTAACAATTAAGAACAAAATATAAAGATTTATGCATATATGTTTGTTTTGTAAGTCCATAATGAAACTAAGCATGTTTTGTTCGTCTCCAGTGTTGGAAAAGCTACGTTGTGGTTTTTTGTCTCGCCAAGGTTGTGGTTTTTCTTAATAGAGTTTTACTCATATTATTTTCCAATGCCCCAAGGTTCACCTGCATAGTTCTTGTTCCCATAGGGATACAGGGAGTAAAATATAGGCTATGAAATTCGCAAATTATGGGGCTTATTATTGGTGAAAGAATTTTCAAAATCATTTCAGAAGATCCTGATAACCTCAGCAACTTAGTTTACCTTACCTTATCAGCCGATGGATGTCCACTGCTGGACATAGGCCTCTTGCGTGGACTTCCAAAAACAACAGTCTCAAGCTACCAGCATCTAATGGCTCCCTGCAACCCGCTTAATGTCCTCAGTCCACTAAGTGGGGGGTCAACCAATACTGTGCTTTCCGATGCGGGGTCGCCATTCCAGCACCTTGGGACCCAAACGCATATTGGCTCTTCGAACTATTTGGCCTGCCCATTGCCACTTCAAATTAACAAACTTTACCTCATTATAAAATTTCCATAGTATATTTATTTAAAACAATAAATAATGGTTTTGCAGGTGCAGAGAATGAATGGAAAAAAATACTTTGTGTATTTCTATGGAACAGGGGAGACGTAAGTAAAATTTAAAAATAACTGAGCCTCAGTAACAATGAAATAATATAGCTTGAATAATATTCCAATATTTGTCTAAATTAATTTAGTATGAAGTACCTTACTATTCTGGGTCTGTGACATAAGAGGTGCTAACATGCAATCATCCTCTTCTATCAAAAAATCAGTTTATAGTCGACAACACCTCTAAAACCGATTAACACTTCTCTTCTCTGCTTGTGTTGTTCCCTTTGCCTAAATTGGTATGATCCTAGAAGAGTGCCTTCAGATAACTAAGAAACTGAAGGTAGCATTTGGTTCTTGGTGACCACGACCTGTGTCCGCAACCTGTGACTGATTCATACTAAGTAATGAGTTGTGTGTGGTTGCAGTCACAGTTGCAGGTCACGGTCGCCAAGAATGGAATGCTATGTTAAGAACATAAGGAGTGAACTCCAAAAACACATAATCAAAATTTATATTCCTTTGCAGTGCCAATCTCCCGCCAAACATGATATTTGACTATAAAGAAAATAAAGACAAGTTTTTGACAAAGACAGTAAAGAGGAGGGACTTTAATGATGGTGTTAAACAAATTGAGTATGACTTTGCCAACAATGTGCCGCTGGAGCAAGTTATTGGTGTTCCTGCTGAGGTAAGACAGTATGAGCTCAATAGTTTCATAGTGTGACTGGTTGGAGGCTTTGCCTGTGGCTAGTTACCACACTACCTACCAGCAAAGATATTTGTTGAGTTTGTTGTGGGCTCTTCTCAGATCAAGGAGCGTTTGGGACCCTTGTAACTTTAATTTTAAGTTTGACCGCTATTTGATTTAATTAAATTACGACATAATCCTGACTTTTCAAAAGTGCTTGTAAAGTAAGACTTATTGAAATAAATGAATATTGACATACCACCAAGCGATTAAGCATTCCGGTTTAGTTGAGCGTCCATAAGATTTACGATGTTGTGTAGAAACCTAAATGAGTGAACTTTCATTCTAACAAGTCTAACAAGTCTTAGTTAGCCCACTTCCATCTTAGATTGTATCATCATTTGCCATCAGGTGAGATTGTAGTCAAGGGCTAACTTGTAAAGAATAAAAAAGAATAAAAAGGAAATTATATTGCATTGTCACTAAACCTAGTCCTTTGATACCAGAAACAAAATATTTATTAATGAGTACTGCTCACATTATGTACCTATATATTCATAATTTATACAAAGTCACATAAAGTTTAGGGAGTATGATCATGAATAAATATTTTGTTTCAAGTACTTTTAATTGGAATTCAAAAAAATGGATGTTTAATTTATTATAAAAGTAGTTAATTTAACTAGCGGATGCCTGCGACTTCGTCCGCCCTTAGACCTCCTTAATCCAGCCCTTAAAGTATTGCTGTAAAAATAGAGTAATTTCTCCAGTTTTACCAACTATTCCCTTCACTGCTCTGCTCCTATTGATCGTAGCGTGATGAAAAGTACACTATAACCTGCCCAGGAGTATGAAGAATAGTTTTTGTTTCTATACTGAACATACAGAAAGACAAAAATTTTATTGATTACATTTTTGGCATCAGTATCGATCACTAATCACCACCTAAAAGTTATTATGGAAATATATTCCATGATTTATTATAAGTATAGATTGATTAAATGGTTAATTTATTTACCTGCAGGTTGACGAAGCTGCGAACGACACTGTCAATGAATCCACTGCAAATGAAACCCTTGACACAACAATGGCTGACACCACTGCAGATGAGACTATGGCTGAAGAGGTAATAAAAAAATTATTTTGAAATAAATCAATCCAAACTTCTAATGTACTAGTAGTAGCCTTCGGCGATTTAGCGTTTCGGTACGACGTTGCATATATACTGTCAAAGGTATGGGCAAAATAAATTTGTATCTCTCCCAAGTATCCCGCGTCCATCTTAGACTCCATTGCCCCTTAACATCATGTGACATCGCCGTCTAGGGCTGACTTGTCATAGAATAAATAAAAAAAAGTTTGGCTGGGCGGAGGCTTTGGCTGTAGCTAGATCACCCTATCGGCAAAGATGTACTGCCAAGCGAAATAGCGTTTTAGTACGATGTGTGTAGTAACTGAAAGAGGTGAGGATTTTCATCACTTACCATCAGGTGTAGTCAAGGTTAATTGTTTTATAAAAAAAAAAAGTACTCCTAACATGTCTGTAGTGTACAAATTCATGTAAATAATAATTTGGATTATTATTTTCAGCCATTATAAAGTTTTATGTTGTTTGAGATATAATAGCAATCCATACAAAGAAATAGTCATTAGCCAAAGTATTTTCTCTAAGATGGAGTGAATATTTGTCGAGAGGACTGACATTTTAGCAATTATCTATACTAATATTATAAAGCTGAAGAGTTTGTTTCTTTGCTTGGTTAAACAAAGAAACAAATTATATTCTCAGGAACTATTCGTTTCTGGTCCGATTTGAAAAATTCTTTCAGTGTTAGATAGCCCATTTATCGAGGAAGGCTATATATTATCCCCGTATTCCTACGGGAACGGAAACCACGCGGGTGAAACTGCGCGGCGTCTGCTAGTGTATTCATAAAATATAATCTTATTTTTTATTATTGACACACATAGTATTAGTTTATGTGATGGAGGAGTGCAGAAAACTATAATTGTAAACTTAGTACTGAAACTGAAAATAATATTCTGTGACTTTGAATGAATAAATTAATGAAATATACTTTATTTTACACCAAAAATAAAAAAAAATACTCTAATAAGAGATCTCTTCTAGAAAACCAATCAAAAAAGAGAAAAAAAACACAAGCTGTATTTTCTGCAGGCATAAATAAGGCTTGTATGAACTTCCTTCTCATCTCTTTCTTTTTTAGTTTTCTACTTTAATCACTAATATTATTCACTTGTATATTCAACAATTCAAAATATCAATAATATTTGAAAAAAAAAAAAACCATTGCTCTCACTAAATAAATGGATTTGAATTTATGTAATGGCTTTTTTTATTTTGATTTGTTTTATTTTTATTAATTTTGCTTTTAGAACACAACACAAAATGACACTGGGATCGAAGACTCAGATGAGACCGGTGCACTAGTTATTGATGAAGGAAAGGTAGGTTTCAAAAAAGGCCACAGTTTCTAAGGATTTTTGTAATTTTTACTATTTCCTTTTGTTTTACAGACATTTTCTAAAAGCTTAGCATGCGTTAATGACATATTCATCCTGTTTTTATGGATAATTGGTGTTTGTATGGATGATTGTTACTCTGCAATTACTCTGAACCGATTTGGCTGAAATTTGGAATGAAAATAGATTTTACTCTGCTTTAACACATAAGCTACTTTTATATCGGAAAAAATTATGGTTGCCGAGGGATTTGTGAAAAACTAAATTGCACGCGGACGTCCGCTAGGGAAGTCATAAAGACATGTCGACAAATAGCCGAGTCGTCGCAGCCCTTTCGTTCCCACGCAATAAAAGAGTGATATTATCGGTCGACAATATCATGTCATTTTGTCTTCACGAAATATATCTTTGGTTATGCTATCAAAGAAGTAACTCTAAAAATAAAGGACTTTCCGTACAAACTTTTAATCCATATTTCATCGCCTTCTATTTTTATTGTAGGATCAAAAGTACCCTATGTTTTGTTTCAAGGTCCCGTTTACAATTATACCAAAATTCATCTTGAACGGTTCAGCCGTGAAAAGGTAACAGACAGACTTACTTTCGCATTCATAATATTAGTCGTCGTCATCAACCCATATTCGGCTCACTGCTGAGCTCGAGTCTCCACCACGCTGGCCCAATGCGGCAAAATTGGCAGACTTCACACACGCAGAGAATTAAGATAATTCTCTGGTATGCAGGTGTTTCCTCACAATGTTTTCCTTCACCTATTGAGACACGTGCTATTTAATTTCTTAAAATGCACACAACTGAAAAGTTGGAGGTGCATGCCCCGGACCGGATTCGAACCCACACCCTCCGGAATCGGAGGCAGAGGTCATATCCACTGGGCTATCACGGCTATCATAATATTAGTAAGTATAGATAATGGACTTATGATGATTATTCGCAGCAAGGCAAAGCGGCCAAAAAGTCCACACCAAAGACACCGGCGACTCCAAAAGCTAAGGAACCGAAAACTCCTCGCGGAAGGAACAAGAAGGATGAAGAAATCAAAGAAGACCCCAAAGAGGAAGAGAAGAAAGAAGAGGAGATAGTTAGCAGAAGCGGCAGAAAGATACGACCTAAGAGGTAAGAAAATTAGAGAAACACGGGGTTAAAATATATATATATATGACACTCACAAATAACGTAGCTTTCTAGTAGATTTCAGTAGATCCAGAGATTACCCCCTACATCAAAACACAATATTAGTAATAGATTATAGCTTGGCAAATTCGTTCGTAACACTCCCGATGGTCCGCGCGGGCTGGGGGGCGTGCGATGAATGAAAAACCTACGACTGATGCACCACACTTATACGCACGATTTCACACCCCGCGTAGTCTTTCCCCCCGTCGCCCGCATATCATGGAAGTGTCATCAACGAACTTGCCAAGCTATAGTGGATGCCTTCGTGCATAGTTCCAGTTCTGTGGGAATACGGGGCATAAAACATTGCCTATGTTGCTAGCTGATAATGTAGCTTTCCATTGGTGAAAGAAATTTTAAAATCGGTTTATTGGTTTAGGCTTGAAAGCGTAACAACGAACACATTCGCAAATTATAATATTAGGATTAGAATTACGAGTATTATAATCTATACAAAGCTGAAGAGTTTGTTTGTTTGTTTGTTTGATTGAACGCGCTAATCTCAGGAAATACTGATCCGATTTGAAAAATTCTTTCAGTGTTAGATAGCCCATTCATCGAGGAAGGCTTTAGGCTATATATTATCCCCGTATTCCTACTGGAACGGGAACCACGCGAGTGAAACCGCGCGGCGTCAGCTAGTGTATAATATAGAATTATGTAATAATGTATGAGTGCATGAATATTTTTATTATTTTATTATGGATTATTTATAAAATAGCGGCCATCGAAATATTGCCGTTGTCTCTAGTGTAATCCTAAAAAAAACCACTAGTCATAGCCGAAATTAGGTTTTATAGTTTAAACCTAATTTGCGATTTTGACTTACATTGCGATTGTTGGAAGTGATTTAGCGCTCCGATACAATGTCGCGTAGAGGCAAGTGAGATCAATTACTTGTCATGTAACAAGTAAAAAATTTAAAAAATTAAAAAAAAAAATCCCCCGACTGCCTAACCTGCTTGTACCTAGTCCGCCTAGCGTATTTTGTTGAGCGATTAATATACAGGGTGCTGGGGAGTTTTTCCCATAACTTCAAAGTGTTGACGAGTCCACTTATAGGAGCCGAACTGCATAACTTTTTTCGTTTTAACTAAAAAAAAATTATTTTTATGCAAAGTAATTAAAAATAAAAACTTTTTAATTTTCGTATAAAGTAATTCAAATAATTTCGACTATCTACGTAACACACATTTATCTATATCCTTGCATATTAAAATTTTAAAGTTTGGCTTCGTCATAATTATAAGGATGCGTATAAGGGCTCAGTCTAATTAGATAAAGACCTGCCTCACAGGACATTATTTTTTGTCAAAGTATATGATCAACGATCTTATGCGATTATAAACACTGTCTCTATAGACTCGATGTTTCTTAGTTTACAACCGTGTCTGTCGGTTAAAAACCTTCGTAAAAATACCTTTTTGTGTATTTAAATGTGTAAAAAACAAACAAAAACTGCTAGTTTAGTATAAGATATGTATGAAATTTAAGCTCGTTTTCCTTAGAAAATGGCAGAAAATTTTGTTCGTGAATGTGGGTGCGATACTAGTCCTTATGTATTTAGTCTGAGGTATAAGGGTCACATTTTGAGATCTATTCACAAAAGAAATATTATTTACTCCGAAGATATTAATTTTTGAACACGTGTTCTTTGAACATTTTAAATTAATATTCGGTAAAGAATTAATTATGGGAAATATTCCCGAGTAGCCTGTATAACGTTTTTTTTAATATAGCCATGATATACCATTTTGAAATCCTCAAAATTATTTTTTTTTTTACCTATAGTCTATAATTCTATAGCGTATTACGTCATCGATATGATAATTACGTAAATCGGTTCAGTGGTTGGAAGATATGAGGTAATAAAGAATATTACATACATACATACATACATACGCGCGAAAAACATAACCCTTCTTGCTGTCGAGTAAAAACAAAAAAAATGTATTTTTTAATTGGTTTACAAAACTGGCACATTGTCTTAACCTAACTTATTAAAAAAATATATTTATCAGATACATAGACGAACACACAGAAGACAATGCATCTCTGACGATGTCGGCTCCGAAGAAACGCCGCGGCGCGTCTCCTGTCGAAAAGGAGAAGGAGAAGGAGAAAGAGAAGGAGGTAGAAAAGGAGACGAAAGTGAAAGAGAACAAAGAGAAGGCTATCAAACAGTTCAATGCTGTTACACAGGTATGTTTACTATGACATTTTTTACCATAGATGTGGTTTTTCGGGTTCCTTAAATTAAAAGGAAAAAACGAAACTCTCAAAAAAGATCATTTTTATTTATTTATTCATATTAAGGCAATACCATATATTTTACATTATATAATATAATATATACGATATATAATATATACGAGTATTTTGTTGTCTGTCTGTCTGTCTGTATCAACATTCTTTATTTCGGGAATATGTGGAGGAGGTATCAAGATGAAATTCAAGCCATATACTCAGGTTTATGGTACCATGAAGTTGTGAAAAAATCTAACATCTAAGTTTACATTATAGAAGATACGACCGTTTACTCAGTTAAAAAGCATATTTTGACACTCAAAAGAGTCAAAACTAATAGGGAAATTACTGTTGACCTCTAGAACAAAAGCAAGTAGCATTATTATAGACCACAACTGCAAGAAAATCTCTTAAAACTATTCATTTGAAATTCAATCTTAAAAAACAGGGACTCTATAAAATTGCTCAATTCTATTTCTGAACTATAACAGCTGTTATAATGATCCCACGTACGGAACCTTCAGTGCGCGAATCCGACTCACACTCATCCGGTTTTAATATTATTTTATAGTAATAAATAGCGGACGCCCTCGTCTTAGTCCGCGTGAAATGTAGTTATTCCAGATGGATATAAAGTATTCTACATGTTGATCAACAAACTCCTCTATTCCAGTGAAAGTTCCATTAAAATCGGTTCAGCCTTTCCAGAGGTTAACCCAGACAAACAGACAAAAATGGTTAAAAACGTTAGAGTTTTATCATGTCAATAACTGTAAGCACTTGTGAAAACAGTTAATTTAATTAACAGAGCCTTGAATTTTTTTTTAATAATATATTTGATTGACGGTGACGGACCATGCATTCTCACCTGATGGTAAGTGAAAAAGCATTCCCTATAAGCAGATCAATACTTTATAGGGTATGCAAGAAAACTAAGTGCCGCCCTGTTTTCCATCAACCAGATTACTTGGCAAATTTTAAAATAATTATTTCCATCATTGTGGAAAACTAAAGAAATTAAAATTTACATTTTTTTACTGTTTTTCAGACGGAACTCGAAAATTTGCAAGAGCCGTTTACACCAGGTAAGTAAATGTCGTGTCATATACCGTTTTTATTTTCTTAAAAACAAATTCATTCATTCGAAATTTAGAATTCAAAGAACTTGATAATTCTCTTAATTAAAAAAATATATATTTATGTAGACAGAGAAAAAAAATGGTAATAATATTATTGATGTTTATTCAATAATAAAAATAAAAAAAATAGTTATAAAATTTTATTTCGTGTTGTAAAATAATAATGAAAAATAAGTTATAATGGTGGCGTAATAAGTTAAAATTATTAAAATGTAATTCTGAATATACTAAGCGGAGCGGAGGATTTAATAATCGTAAATGAAAGCGACCAAATTAGGCGGTTATTTTTTTTAATCAATGTGTCTCAATCTCAATAGGCTTTATGGTCGCCGATCTTTGCTTGACGAATTTGTAAAAAAAAAAGTTGGTGCGAACTAATCGAACTTTAGTTTGTATAGTATGTTGTCAATTGTTTTTTTTGTGCGTATTGTACATGATTGCTTCTAAATAAGATTTAAAATTGAAAATTGTTGTGAAATATCTTTAGGAATGGATTCGTTTAACATTGAAAATTACCTATTTGACGAAAACTTACTGAGTCAATATAATGAGAGTTTGGCGGGAACTTTGAATTCTTTTAACAGTGATACTGATATTAATGAGGATTGTAATGAAAAAATGTATTCTGGTATGTATATTTTGCATTTCTGATATTTTTCATTTACATATAGACATTTTGTATTTTGCAACATTTTAAATTGGAAGGATTTAGAGTAGTAACTAGAAGCTACATTCTAGTTAACCACTTTTGTATGTTTAGTCATAAATTTTAAGTATATATGAAAATAAATTTTTTTTCTAATAATTTGTAGTCACTTTTCAGATGCATTAGTCACACAGGAAACTACTATTATAACCAAAAAGAAAGTTATTACTAAATCAGATAGAACTGTTGAAACTAAAACAACTAAAATTATTAAAACTAAGAAATTCAAGCCACCTTTAAAAAAAGTGCATAATGATTTAGCAAATGAGCAAGTCGATTCCGCCATTACGTATCCTTCACACAAATGCAAAATGGAAATTGATGATTTAAATAAAGAACAAACCGAAAAAATATTTGAAAAAGGAACAACAAAAAATTTCTGTACTACATATCCATCGCATAAATGCTCTATGGAAATTAATGATTTTAATAAAGAACAAACTGCTAGTACTCCAGAAAATATATTAGAAAAAGGAACAAGAAAAAGTTCCAATACAACATATCCGTCACAAAAATGCACTATGGAATTGAATGATTTAAATAAAGAACAAACTGCTAGTACCAATATTCCAGAAAAAATATTTGAAAATAGAACAAACAAAAGTTCCCATACAACTTTCAATCTAGGCGGCCTTTTATTAGGTTCTTTAAATGTGCTGGATAACGAACAAATTGACGACGTTTATCAAGCTTTATTTTCTGAAGGTCTTTCACAAGATAATGCGAAATCGTCACAAGAATCGTATAATACATTTCCGAGAAGCGATTCATTTAATTCTGTAATTTCTTTAAATAAAACTTATATGAATCTTGATGCGACTAGCTATGACAACATTCAAAGACAAGTAGAGGAAGGTTCTTTAACCTGTCAAATAGAAAGTTCTCTAGATGATACAAATTGTAATGATTTAAATAATAATAATACTGCTTCAAACCAAAATGTGGACTATAAAATACCTACTGGAGATGACATAGTTAATTTGTTTTTATGCGCGAAATCTGAAATAAATCCAAATAAAATGGTACCTATGTGTATTAAATTTGGTGATATTGGCTTAAATTTAAATTACAAGGATTATATTAAAAAGGTAGCTGATTTCGAAGAGACGGATGTGGGTATTTCTACAACAATTTCGCAGATTTTAGAAATGTATCCAGATGACAATAAGAATTATGAAAAATGGAAGAAATAACATGTTGATTTATTAATTGATTTAGTTTAACTTGATGTACTTATTAATAAATAAAGATATATAAAAGTAGTTTGCTGAAAGTTTCATATCTAATATATAAGAATCTGGTTAATTTCACCATTTATAACTCCAACCACAATTTTTTATTTTTTTACAAGTTAGCCTTTAGCCCTTGACTACAATCTCACCTGATGTGAGTGAGTGTGAGATGTGAGTGATGATCCAATCAAAGATGGAAGCGGCCTATCTTGTTAGGAGGATGAAAATCCACACACCTTTCGGTTTCTACACGACATCGTACCGGAACGCTAAATCGCTTGGCGGCACGTCTTTGTAGGCAGGCTGGTAAAACTAGCTACGGCCGTAGCCTCCCACCAGCCAGACCTGGACAAATTAAGAAAATCTCAATCTGCCCAGCCGAGGATAGAACCCAGGACCTCCGTGTTATAAATCCACTGCGCATACCACTGCGCCACGGAGGCCGTCAAAAAAAAATTATAGTATTATAAAATTAATTACTTTTATGACCGAAAAACAATAAATCCGCCTCTCTACTTATGTTAAGTTAAGTTAATTTACTTGCATTTTGTAGTTACAACACAACAAGTTACAATAACTTAAATAAATGTATAAATGTAATAAGATTAAATTTTTTTGTTCTTCTGAGATTACACTACTGTATTTTTAAACTGTATTTTGTTTTATTTTATTAGTGATATAATTATCTATTCTTTTTTTATTGTTTGTCATAACAGAAGACCCCGAGAAGGAGAACATAGTGATCGCCTACCTGCCGTCGGGCCAGTACATCGGCGTCAAGCTGTTCCAATGCAGGCCCAACAACTTCGCGAGCGAGGCCGCGCGCCTGCAGTGGGACAAGCGAGCCGCTAGCAACGCTCTCACTTTGAAGTCGCAATTGGGTAATTTTATTTACTACCATACAGTGGCGAAGACTGAAAATTTCTTGTAGGTAACCCGTTCAGTTTTTTTTTAGTCTGAATGTGTTTGACTGAGTACGGTAAGTTATGTGTATCCGTAAAACTCGTGGATTCTTAAAAGGTAACCCGATAGGAATCGGGTTGTTAGGAACCATCGCCCCTGCTACCTTACCTTATCAGCCCATAGATGTCCACTGCTGGACATAGGCCTCTTGCATGGACCTCCAAGCACAACGGTCTCGAGCCGCCAGTATCCAGCGGCTCCCTGCTCCTCGGTCCACCTAGGGTCGACCAACACTGTGTTTTCCGGTGCGGGGTCGCCATTCCAGCACCTTGGGACCCCAACGTCCAACGGCTCTTCGAACTATGTGGCCTGCCCATTGCCACTTGAGCTTCGCGACTCGCTGAGCTATGTCAGTGACAAGTGAAATATCACGTGATGGAAAAACATTGTGATGAAACCTGCATACCTGAGTATTATCTTGATTCTCTATGTGTGTATGAAGTCTGCCAATCCGCATTGGGCCAGTATGGTGGACTAATCCAACCCTTCGCATTTTGAAAGGAGACTCGTGCTCAGCAGTGAGCTGAATGTGGGTTGTTGATGATGATGGTGATGATGATGATGATGATGACTTCAAAATCGGTTCAGTAGATGCCGAGATTACCCCCCTACAACACCATAAACTTAACCTCTTTATAATAATAGTATAATATGCTATATTTATGAGTTACTATGTGAGAAGATGAGGGGGAGGGAAGGAGAGTAAGGCGGTACACCAGGGGGGGATGTAAAAAGTTGTGAAAAATGGGCACGTAGTATGGGTATACGTACTATACTTTTAACAAGCACTGACGACAAATTAAAAAAAAAACATTTTTAATATTTTAAATTTCAGCATTTCCGTAACTCGTTTTTTTTTTTCAGAAAAAGGCCACATCACTCCAAAGTCGGTGCAGGAACAACTGGTAATGGATCTAAACCTGACTGACGAGGAGAAAGCCACTCTTGACAAGGAGCGAGACACTGGTGTGTATCACCTGCTTTTTATTTATTTATAAATGCACTTTATTTGTACACCACAGAACAAGGCAACAAACACTGTAACAGACAAACAAAAAGAAGTAAAAAAGGCGGCCTTATCGCTTCACAGCGGTCTCTTCCAGACAACCTTAACCTTTTTTGGGCCCCGTTAACAATCATCTAAATATATAAAACTCAAAGGTGACTGACTGACATAGTGATCTATCAACGCACAACCCAAACCACTGGACGGATTGGGCTGAAATTTGGCATGCAGGTAGATGTTATGACATAGGCATCCGTTAAGAAAGGAGTTTGTTCAGTTCTACCCCCAAGGGGATAAAATAGGGTTCCGCCAAGGGGATAATTAGAAAATAATATGCAAAGAAAATATTTTTTCAGAGGAGAAGAAGTCTCGTGTAAACTATCTGAAAGTGGAGATGAAGCTCATAGAGTTGGACGCGAAGATAAAGACGTGTCTTTGTCTGGAGAAGGCCAACACGGAGTTGTGTCTCAAGCTGATCGATGAACTTATTGGTGAGTACATAGGGGTTTTAACTAGAGTATGCACTATAAGTTAAAATTGAATAATTCCTTGTATTTGTGTTTTTTAATATAAAAATTCTGTACGCACGGTTGACTTGTGGAGTAAGGTCAACGCGTGTAATCGAGCAATGCTGTTAGATGGCGTTCCTAGACCACTTTGAAACAATCCCTTTTTGCACACTCTTAAGAATCTGTTACAATGCAGTTATGCTAGAGGCTCATAGATGGCTCTTTGTTTTTTATTTTTAAAAGAAGTTTTAGCAGACTCAGAAGTGATTACAGAAATAAGAAAACTAATGTCGAACAAAGGTTATGATTCACAACATTTGTCAGGACAACTCAATTAACAAATCAAACTGTAACCAAAATATGACCATAGAATGGCAGAGAATGACCTTGAGTGAAGACACGCACTTGTGAACGTTGTGTGTAGGGTTAAAGGATCCTTTGATAGTTATCAAACACTCCCCTTCTCCATTCAAATTGCGCAAATAGTGCATAGTGTGGCTACGGCATTATCCCGGGACACAGCGCTGTTGGGGTTTTAATACGTTTTCTCATCCCAGCTCTGGACATAAAGCCGCTGATGCTGCTGAAGCACCCCAGCACGCTGGAGACGATCAAGCGCATGCGCGCGTACGTGGGCAACACGCCGCAGTGGGAGCTGACGGAGAGCGACGCGTTGCTGTTCAGCCAGCACGCGCACAAGATCCGCCAGCAGGCCGACGTCGCCTACAACTGTCTCAAGGTGAGAGGCTGGACGTTTGCAGACATACATACATACATACATACATACATACATACATACATACATACATACATACATACATACATACATACATACATACATACATACATACATACATACATACATACATACATACATACATACATACATACATACATACATACATACATACATACATACATACATACATACATACATACATACATACATACATACATACATACATACATACATACATACATACATACATACATACATACATACATACATACATACCTACATACATACATACATACATACATACACCCCAGCACGCTGGAGACGATCAAGCGCATGCGTGCGTACGTGGGCAACACGCCGCAGTGGGAGCTGACGGAGAGCGACGCGCTGCTGTTCAGCCAGCACGCGCACAAGATCCGCCAACAGGCCGACGTCGCCTACAACTGTCTCAAGGTGAGGGGCTGGACGTTTGCAGACATACATACATACATACATACATACATACCAGGGGCGATGGTTCCTAACAACCCATTCCTGTCGGGTTACCTTTTAAAAATCAACGAGTTTTACGGACGTGAATAATTTAACGTACTCAGACGAAAAAGACATTAAGACTAAAAATCCACATGAAAGGGTTACCTACAAAAAATTCAGTCATCGCTTCTGATACATACATACACCCTAGCACGCTGGCGACTCCCAAGTTTTTACTTTTTCGATCAATATTTCAAAACTATAGAGGACCAGCGCAGACCAGAGCGCTTCTTGCAAAGCGTTCAAATAGCACCAAAAAAGTATTGAATCAAACTTTTGTAATGTCTCAATGCAGAACAGAATTGTTGTAAAAAAACTGAATCGATCGCTTTTTTAAATATAGCGGAAAATGTACATAGGAAATCTTGGTTGAGAATTTGAAGTTAAGCTTTTTCTAGGCTCTCCCCACGTCATATCCAAAATTCAACTTCCTCGGTTCATTTGCATTTTAGTTTGTTAACAAAAATATAATTGCCCAGCACTATGGGTAAATATCGTTATAAAGATTAAGTACAATAAATATGACAAACACTGCATAATAAAAATCAATATTTTGTGTATAAAAGATATATATTATATTATGTACTTTTACTATTATTTGAGTAGAAGATATAGCATTTTGGATATTGTGTTACAGGGCCTGTTCACAATCCCACAAGGGCTGTCGTTTTGGGAATTCTTCACTGAAAGAGCGGACCAATTCAAGAAGGCCACTGAGAAACTCACCCCCGACGAAGTACTGGAAATGGTGCACTTACCCCTAGGTGAGAATAACATATTTTTATACTACCCTTGTTCGATTATAGATAGTTTCTGTAATTATATTATGTAAACCAAAAATAAATATTTTAGTTTTTTTGTGAATAATAATAATTAAAGAAATATTTTTAACTTTTATTTTGAAAGAAAGAAAGAAAATAAATTTATTCATATCTAAAAGTTACAGACAGTCGATAAATACTCTATCCTTATGACAGCATGTCTGTCTGTAACCCTTAAAAAGAAAGGCTTGCAAGGAAAGAAAAGCTCAGCATATGCCGCTTGCTATTGCAATTGATCCCACTGTATGCAATCTCAAAGTTTATGCAATCATCATCATCATCATCATTATCAGCCGATGGACGTCCACTGCTGGACATAGGCCTCTTGCATGGACTTCCAAACAAAACGGTCTCGAGCCGCCAGCATCCAGTGGCTCCCTGCAAGCCGTTTGATGTCCTCGGTCCACCTAGTGGGGGGTCGACTAACACTGCGCTTTCCGGTGCGGGGTCGCCATACCAGCACCTTGGGGCCCCAACGTCCATCAGCTCTTATAGTTTATGCAAAGTATTAAAAAAAATGGAAGTTTTGCTTCAAAACTTAAACTATATCAAAACTTTTTATATCTATCCCAAAAAGTCCTAAAGTTTTTTAAGACATTATTTAATTTCTTAAAATCACATATCTCAAACGGTGAAGGTAAAAGATTGTGAGGAAACCTGTATACCAGAGAATTTTCTTAATTCTCTGTGTGTGTGAAGTCTGCCAATCCGCATTGGGCCAGCGTGGACTATTTAGCCCAACCCCTCTCATTCTGAGAGGAGACTCAAGCTTAGCAGTGAGCCGAATATGGGTTGACAATGATCTTCCTTGCTTCAAAATAGCAAAATTCTGTGTTTAATTAAAAAGCTAAATATAAAACTTCTTTCTATAAGTCATCTTTATTGTTAACCTGCAAGTCTAGTAGATATACAAACAGTAGTAGTACGAGTGAAACGTAAATGTAACATATTTTGTAGAAATGTCTGATCCCACTTCACACACAATGGACGCGGCAATAGAAGCGGCAAATCAACCAATAACGGAAGAAGAAGAGAAGGAGGAAGAAGTAAAGAAGACTAAAACACCAGGTACTACAGTATAAGTATTTGTGCCAATTTAAATTTTCGAAATAAATCTCAAACTTATATATTAATATACTAGCTAACGCCGCGCGGTTTCACCCGCGTAGTTCCCGTAGGAATACGGGCATAATATATAGCCTATAGCCTTCCTCCTGCCTATCTCTCTGTCTGGGCTAATGTTTGTTTGGCTTTTTACAGGAAAATAGAAGTTAGGTTATTGAGTAACAACAACTTTAAATTAATTTTTGAAAATCAACAGGTACATATAATTAAGTTAATGGTTTTTATTTCAGCAAAAACAAAGAAAGCTGTAAACAACACCACACCAAAAACTCCTGCGAAACGACAATCTTCTAGAAGCAAACCTGAAGAGCCAAAAGAAAAGGAGCAAACAAATACAGAAGATTCCACAGAAGATAAAAACGCAGAACAAAAGCAAGAGGAACAGAATAAAGATAAAGAATCACCAGAGTCCAAAGAAAATGACACAGAAGAGAAAGAAGTGGCAAAAGAAAAAAAAGAGAAGAAGAATTCAAGAGATAATAAAATAAAAGAGGACAATAAAAGTGCTAAAGAAAGTAAAGCCAACAAAGACGAAACTAAAAACACTAAAGATGCTAAAACAAGCAAAGAGGATGATAAAAGCACAGAAAAAGATAGTAAACAAGAAGAATCAAAAGACAAAGAAGAAAGTGAAAAAGATAGTGAAATAAAAGAGAAAACACCAGAAAAGTCAGATGCAAACACAGATGATTCTAAAAAAGATACCCCAGCAGAAGAAGACAAAAGTGAGAGTTCTAAAGAAGTTCCAAAGGACACAGAGAAGGATAGTAAGAGTACAGATAAAAGTGATAAGGAAGACAAGAAAAAAGAAGATAAAGGAAAGGTAGAAGAAGAGCCTAGAGCAAAAAGGACGAGAGAGGTATGAAAACTTTCTTTAATTACATACATTATAACTCTATAACTAACATGGATAACAATAAATTTCATGACATTTGTCTATGAATAGCCCTGCTCTACCCCTATCCCTATCCTAACTTGCCTCTGAGCTATCTTATCTTTCAAGTTGGATCAAGTTAGATTTTAATAGGCTAAGTGCTTTAGGAGTTCATCGAGGACAAACAATGTGACATATTATTTATATATATTTAGTAGAATTCAGAAGTTGATTTAAAAAATAAGAAAACCAATGTTGAACAAAGTTTAGGTAAGGTTAGCATACGATTCACCAAAATTCAAAAAATCATTCAAAATCTAACCATTAATAAAATATACTTCACTAGTCGAGACAGAGTAATTCTCCTTGCCTAACTCGGAGTAATCTGATAAAGATTACTACTCCACGAGAGATGTTTGCGGATCGACGACCACCAGAGCTATGAGCTATGAACGTACGGCGAGCCGACAAGCGCCTTGTATCACCACTCGCTCCCGCGCCGGCGCTCCCACTTACTAACTCCCACTATTCACGGAAACAACTCGCGCCACCTAGCGTCGGCACAACCAATCAGCCAACACGATATAGTCGAGTGACGTCATATCCTTCTTAGACTACTTTTTCTATATTATACATACATATTATATACATATTATATACTAGCTGACCGCGCGCGGTTTCACCCGCGTGGTTTCCGTTCTTTTAGGAATGCGGGGATAAAATATAGCCTAT
Organism: Bicyclus anynana; assembly: GCF_947172395.1. Classification (NCBI taxonomy): domain Eukaryota; kingdom Metazoa; phylum Arthropoda; class Insecta; order Lepidoptera; family Nymphalidae; genus Bicyclus; species Bicyclus anynana. The sequence goes on along the minus strand of NC_069100.1, from coordinate 13,125,220 downwards.
AGTCTTCCTCGATAAATGGGCTATCTAACACTGAAAGAATTTTTCAAATCGGACCAGTAGTTCCTGAGATTAGCGCGTTCAATCAAACAAACAAACAAACAAACAATCAAACTCTTCAGCTTTATAATATTAGTATAATTAGTATTAATATTAGTATTTTGTTTATATTTTCAGAGCAAGAAGACTGATCCGCCGCGGTCGCCAACCAAAAGAAAGTCCAAGTTTTAACAAAAAATTACACAAACAGCGGGTCCTATTATACATACAGTCCACGACAATGGTCGAATGGAGAGGTGCGTAACATTTTACTATAGTGTTTTTCAGATAGCATGGGTAAGGTGACAGTTGCCTTATGACGTCTATAATACGTACTATTATCGCGAAACGCGGCCAACTTTAAAGAGCGAAACGAACTGTAACCCGCACCATGCTATACGAAACGAACTGTAAACCGTTTTCTTAATTCTCTGCCTGTGTGAAGTCTGCCAATCCGCATTGGGCCAGCGTGGTGGAATAATGGCCTAACCCTCCTCATTCTCAGAGGGGACTCGTGCTCAGCAGTAAGTCGAAAATGGGTTTATAATGATGATGATAGAGTAATATATCTTCGTAATTTTTTACTTTAACAGGTGACGCAGAACGCGAGCCAGTCGCATGTGACACCTCGAGGTGACCAGCATTGTTTAATAAAGGACAACTCATACGGTACTATAGCCGTGCTATGACATTACACTGTATCTCCACATACAGTGTTCTGTAGTAAAACTCATACTATTGAACGTTTATTTCAAGTAGGCTCAGTTTACAAACACTTTTGACACATCAGTTGACTATTTGTAAAGATTCTACCACTTCTTTTACTTCCTGTGTGAAGGTGGAAGCTGATCCAATGGCCTCCAAGCGCCTTTATCTTTAAGGAACTCATCCATGGTGTAGTAATCTCGACTAAGTAAATGTTTTTAACACATGTTTTGACAGTAAACTGTATCTAGCAACTAACGGGGGACTGGATTTTCTTAAAAATTGATGTTTTTACATACAGTGTTTTGTCATGGTACAGAAAACTAGACACGATATACTACACCCCCATATTCACCGCAAATCTTTATGTTGTAGAAGGCTCATAAGGGGTAGAACTCGCGAGTACTATAAAATCCAGTTTATTAAAAAAAATACATTACATAAAATGGAATAAAATAAAAATAGAAGAACAGTTAGGTACAAAATTTCATCGTAATATAATTTCATTATTATTTTTTGAATGTACATATATTGAAATTTTTTAACCGCAAAATATTTATACATAAAATGTAATTACTTATTTGATTATTTAAAGGAAAATGAAAAAAAAAATTGTAAGTATAATCAATTAAAAGTTCTTTATATAAATATTCAAGTGGAAATTAACTTTACATTATTAATTAAATAGAATTTTCACGGCACCAATTGCTTGGTAAATACCCAACTGTTTTGGAATTCATTACTTTTTTTCATAAGCTTGTTCATGCAATGTGTTGGAAATCAAACAAACACCACAATAAGTTCGAAATCCGTTGGACAAAGCCCAACAAAATTAATTTGTTCCGAGCCGTCTATTAAGGCATTGTTCATCACAACAGGGGTCATATATTTGGTATCTAAACTGTGATATTGTATAGTAAAGTTTTATGAAGTGAATATGGGGGATTTATACATAATATTTATATATGTAGGATATATGTTTGGTGTTATATGTGGGGCACGATTGGAAGGCCGTTTTGACATTTTTGACGCACATAACTGTTTATTGTCAACTACATTCAAAAAAGCAATTTCATAACTTAATACACAAGTTAGTTGTATAATATCTCTGGTTAATCAATTAATACAAGAAAATATAGGTATTTAATCTATTTTAGTGTTAGTGCCAACAATCATACTAGATTCATAATGTGTTTCCAAGGGTTAGTTATGTCACATTTTGTAACAATTCATAAAAATCTATGGTTGCTGTGTACTAAACTAGTAAAATTATAAATTTTATTGACATTGGTGTGAAAATGTAAAATTAAAATTATCTGTAAAAGTTTCAATACATTGACAGTATCTTACAGGTAGGATGACAGGTCTTAGTCTTGTAACTTTTTATTGTAATGTGTATTTATATATCCAGTGTTGTGCACAATTTTTTAATAAAGTAGGCATTTTACGTACAAAATGTTAATCCTTATGGTATGCAGTTAATTTTTGCATCTATGGAGTGCACCCTACTGATTATATATCTATTTCCAATCTTCATATATGAATCAAGACATCTCAATTTTATATTTATATAATTATATATAAGAATGTGTTAGTATATCGTGTCGTTTATAGAAATCGATAATTTTGTTAAATCTTGAAGTAAAATCTTTATATTATTTTGTAAAAATTATTAAAAACTAAAGTAAATCGATCGTATTCAGGTATTGATTGATCATGCATGCTATTGCTATGATATGATATTGTAAGCAAAAGGAGGTAGATAAGTTGTTTGCACCATTAAACTCGGGTAATTGGCCAACCTGAAGTCAGTCTTGCGGCGCAGGTCGCCGTAGACGGACGTGTTTGAAACGTCTCTTCAAAAAAAAAACCATCTAGCGTTTTTCATCACATATTTCCAATATAATATAATCATAATATTTCATTTTAAAATTTCACTTTTATTTATTTGTTATAATTATTGTGAATGCAACCTATCTATCTCTTTAATATTTTTTTTGTTTTATAACATCTTTATATAATCAAGGAAAGTATTTTTTGTACATTGTGTTAGAACGAGTTAAATTAAACTCAAAAACGAGTAGAACATGAGTTTTACGAGTATGTTAGCGGCAAGATAAGAAGGCCGATCTGACAATATGTATTTAAATAAAACAACTAATAAGCTGTTAGAACGGCCTTGTCATTATGTAGCTAGCTAAAGAGCGATTTTTGGAAAGGCCTCATTAGGCCGCGTGCTTATTTTAAACGTATCGCATCGTAATGCATCCAATAAAATATATTTTTTTGTGTTTTCAACAATTTTTTTTTTAGATAAAATGTTTACAAATGTATGATAGTATTAGCGGACCCGGTCAAGCTTCGCTTTAACTTATGTACGTTTTTTCCGTACCCCTACACTTTCTTACTTTACCTCTACCCTAAAAAATTGTTAAAACCATCGGTCTTCAAGGAATATTCTAAAAAAAAATTAGCCAAATTGGTTCCACCGTTCTCGAGATTTGAGCTTAGCAACTGCTTTTATACATTCATTTTTTTATTATAGATTTAAGTACGTTTTGGAAGTCAGTTCAAATCGTTTCATTTACATTTACGCCGAAATTTTGATTTTAATACGAAATAATAGACTATTTCGTATTAAAATGAAAATTAAAAGATTAGTTGTGATGCGATACGATCAAAGCGATGATATATTTTTGCCGTTTGGCATTGTTAACATATTATATTTAATTTTACTTGACAAAAGATTATGTTATTTTCATAGGTATAAAGATAAACAAAACTAAAAGGTCCGTTTACATATGTCTATGTCTTAGACTAATAACCTGTAGACCTGCCACACCTAACAATTTTTCACTACAAACTTAAGCCACTTCTGTGACTATGTGAGCGTAACAGCTAAGCTAATTTCATTCGTCGACACGCACTTATCGTACCGTAGCGATGCGTCAAGGGCTCCCACTTCGGGGCACATAAAACGGCTTACAAATCCTGCGACTACACACTATCTATGTGTTATAAATCTATGGTTTGGATATAGTTTATTTTATAAACATAAAGCTCAGAAATCTGTTTCAAAAATGGAACGATTATTATACATGTTTCACCATTAATAGCTATACAAATGTTTAATAATTAAAATTAAATAACATTAAGTTTAAAAGAAATATAATTACATCTATTTTTTTTTGAAGTACTCTTATATGGAGTAGTAACATTTTTGTATTAGAAACTTTTCTAGATTTTTAAATCGTAAGATAATTTTTTATTAATTAATATTAAATTACCTATCTACAAGGTGTAAATAATTCGTGGCACAAATGCAAAGTTAGCCAAGTATTATGTAGAAGGATCTTTTAGATTTTTGTCTTATTATTCGTTAAATTATGTATGTTAAGTTATAGAGAACGAAAAGTACATTCTTTATTTAAGTTTATTATACAACGTGGACTGTATACAATTTGTAAATAGATAAAGGTAAAATTCGTAATAAAAACTTTTTTCAAAAATATGTTACCTTGTTTTTTATTTTCTCAGTGGCACGTGCGACCAACGATATTGTGGAGAGAAATAGACAAATTTCAACTAACGGCGGTGCAACCCGAAATACCGCTCTTTCATTGCGTTGAGACGAAAGAGTATGACTAGGACAACTCCGCCGCCATTAGATGATATTTTGTCTATTTCTCTTAACATGAAAAATTCTATATTTCAACTGTTTCATGACGTCACTATAACAAATCCCTTATGAACGGAGCGTTTGACAAAAATATTAGATAATAACGAATTAGATAAACGTTTAGTATATCAAGTAAAATTGTGACGTCACAAAATGGACGACAGCGTTTTTGACGTTTGGAAAATTTAAAAAATACATGGTTTTTAAATTAAGTTTTTTAGAAAATCCTTAACTTTCATTATTTAATATCGATATATTTCGGACCCTTAATCCATGTAGGGGAATTAATATTATTTATATTTTTGATATGAGTCAACTACCCTAGTACGGAGTATGGTCCGTGGACTTGGGACTGGCGTGCATAGATGCATAAATGCACTGCCTACTTAAGTACTAATTATGAATCTGTATTGAAAAACATTTTTTTTTTATTTTGTAACATTTGTACATACAGTGCATACACTAGTGAAATCATTGTGCGCGCTACTGCGTGGTGGCAAGTAGCTGGTTTCAAGGGTCCAGATTTTCGCTTGTGTTGCCAAGTATAAGACCATTTTTATGATTCCTACAGGATATGAGGAATCATGTACATTGGCGTATCTAGGATTACTTTCTGGGGTGGGCCCACATATTACTGAACAGAGTCGACACTGAATATAAAAGATTCGTTAACAATATTTGTGGACGCAGAACTCTGATATGACACGACTTATTTTATTATTTTCCGAAAAGGTCATAATATATTTTTCAAATTCTTTATTATAAGTTGTAATGCTTATTATTTGATACTAGCGGACCCGGTCAAGCTTCGTTTTGACATAAGTGCACTTATTCTCTATCCCTACTCTACCCTTCTATACCTCTACCCCTATCCTACCCCTAACCCTACCCCTGCCCTACCCCTACCCTACTCCTACCGCTTGACTCTTAAACGTTTGTATGGGAAATAGAAAAGGGCAGTTTTTAGGGTTTTCCCGGAAATTATTTGATTTTTTCTCACCTTTTAAACCTTCCCTATACCTCCACGAACATTTCAAGACCAAGATAAGATAAATTCGTTAAGCCGTTCTCGAGTTTTAGCGAGACTAACGAACAGCAATTCATTTATATATATATATAGATTTTAAATGATATTTTGTGTAAAATTATTAGTATTTCCGCGTCCATCATAGAATTTCAAATCGGTAGCCCAGTATCTTAGGGTGGGCACTGGACCATTCTTGGTTGGGCCCGGCCCACCCGCTATATACGCCTATGATCATGTATCCAGTTGTCAGACCTTTATAATTGGCAAGCTTGGCAAGTTCATTGATGACATATTATACAAAAACAGGTAAAGTAATAGGGAGCAAAAACAATGATAAACAAAATGAAATTTATTTAGAAAATTTAATCGCTTCAAAATTAATAGGTATAACTTATAAAACTCATCGCGTTCGCCTGGAATGCCTTCGAATATTTTCTACAGGGTACATGGAATTGATTAGCTGTGCAGATTCCTTTGCTTCTTTACCTAAAACGGAAAAAAATAATATCTATAAGTACAACAATTCTGCTGATTACTGTGGTTATATTTAAAACTAGCGAACGCCTGCAACTTTGGCTGCACGGAATATCTGAAGATACATTTACTTTATAAGGAAAATTTATATAAATTTATAAATTCCTTTCTAAGGAAAAAAATCCGACCTAGTAGTCAAGGGCTTTTGTAGTAAAACTCAAATCGCGCCAAGATTCATTCAGGAGTTTCGGCGTATTGCGCGGCCATCAATAAGATAAAATTTACCGGACGGACAAAAATTTAAAAATAAATTCAGCTTCAGTATCTGTTCTAAGATCTCCAATATTTAAAAAAAAAAATATCTTCATAGATTCTTTTAACATAGTGATTATAACCAATGTTTTGTACAATGTACAAAATCTTGTTTGTGCTTTTTGGCCAGAATACTAAAATAAAAAAAAATATTATTCAACATTTTTTTTAAAACATTACCCTAAGTAATGTATTAAAAAATAGTTGAATAAAAAGCTTTTTTTTATTTTTATTAATAATGAATGCCATTTTTATTTTTCAACATTTTTATATAATCATGAAAGTATATAAAATAACTTTCTTCTTTATAGCTTACTGGACAGATTTAGAAGTAATTATCTCTTTTTTTTTATAAATTTATTTAAATGTTTGACAATGATATAAAACTAATGTTTATGTATTATTTGTTCTATGTTTTTACCAATAAAATCATTCAGTTTTATTTAATTTACTCCTAATTGGAGAATTAGTTGATTTGTTAGTTGCTTTTTTATACTCACGTTCTTCCGGAGTAATGTTCTCCTCATCAATTTCCATATCAAAACCCACTCCACCACAATGCATCTTCGTACGAGTCACAAAACCAATGGATTTATTTTCGAAAATTCTCAGTGGATATGGGGCAAAGTTTTCTCCAAAAAGGTCGAGATACTCTTCCTCGTTAGGGATTCTGTGACTATCTCTATAACTTGTATCATAATTATTAATTATTGCAGGCTGTAAACTTTTGAAATAGTCGGAAATAATTAAGTCTTCATCGAAATTATTCGTTAAATGTTCCTTACAATTAAAATAAAGTGTATTAAGGTCAAGTTTTCGTTTTAAAGTAGATGTACAAGCTTCCGTTTCGTCAGTAATTTTAAAGTTAGATACATAAGCTTGATCTTCATCAATAAATTCAAAATCAGACGAGTTGTACTCACTGTCTGTATTAAGTTCTTGTTTTGCTAATGATTTTGTTTCATTAGTTATTTTATACATTAAACATTTTTTTGATATAACATTATCTAAAATATGTTTACTATCAGCTTTTCTTTGTCTGTCATTGTCTATGAGTCCTATCCTCTTGTTATCTTTTTTTTTCATGTTCCCTTGCTCTTGTAATCTCAACCATCAGGTGAGATTCTCATCTGATGGTAAGTGACTAAGTGATCATATCAAACTTCTGTTTGTCTCCCTGTCAAATTAAATTCCTGAAATTGTTTCTATATTGTTGTTATTTAGTTACAGTTTTATAGTTGTATGATGATGACCCCAGAAGCACTGGACTGACAACATTGTCCAAGTGGCTGGTAAGCGTTGGATGAAGTCAGGACGAGACAGAGGAGAATTGAAACTGCTGGAGGAGGCCTATACCCAAGACAATGGGATTCATACATAATATAAAAAGAAAATTCTATTAAAATTATATACTAACTGTATCAATGTATGAAGTAAATAAAGACTTTATTATTATTTATAGTTGTATAGTTTCTGTAAAAAAAAGCCATAACTGAAGGTGATACTAGGAACCAGTAATTACAAGAACAATATGTTTCATCAAAGTCAAAGTTCATTATTTCAATTAGGCTTAGTTTACAAGCCTCTTTTGAAATGTCAGGTAATAATATTATAAGATAATGGTGATAATAATTGGTCGAAAACTTAAAATCAAAGTTAAGAGGGTTCCAAATGTGCCTTGGTCTGAGAAGAGCCCACAACAAACTAAGCCAGGGTTTATTTTTTGTTTATCAACATTTTACAAAATTCATCTAGGACTAGAATTCACAGTCATATAATGCAATTCAATTCCGTGCGTTTTCAATGCCAAACATCATACTTTATTACACATTTTACATTTTTAAATGCATCATATTCTTAGTTTGTAGCTGTAGGTTTTTGAAAACACGATTTTTTACAACTGTATTTTTAGACTATTAATGAAATTCTGACAAAAAAATCTGTAGGTGAAAATATTTGAGACAGTCTTAATATAATGCAATGAACAAAATATTAATATTATTAATAAGTTAATCATACCAGGACCTGACAATAGTCTGAATGGACCAGTAAATAAAATATCTAATGAAACAAAAACAAGAACAACCAACCATCTGTTTGGTCTTCAAAATCAACTTGTTCTGTCTTGCAGCTGATGCTGTCCATCTATAACCAAATTATCAAGTAAGTACTAAAAATACTATCAGCTAATAAGGTCTAGATAAAACATTTACAATTAAATAGGATAGTGGATTGGATCACCTTGATCACCTCATGGAATATTAATTATTATATATGGCAAAACAAATTGTATTTATACCTACCGCATAGTTATACAATTACCTATTTTAATTACTAGAGAGACTACTAATGAAAGTAGAGACTGAAATCATCCCGATAAATTTCAAAAAACTTTCTCTGTTTTTAGAGTTTGGTAAAAATACTCAAGTAGGTATAGATTTAAATAACTAAAACTCTTCAAAATTTAAATCGAATTAGTAGGTCCAGCTACAGTCCAACTTCAAAGAGAAATGGCTGGCAGTATGGATGTAAACCAAACTTAATTTAAAAAGGGATTTTATACCATACATACCTATAATGTTTAAAGGGACCTTGTTTAATATGTTACTCACAGATTAATAGGATACTGTTGTCTGTTACACTCAAAAGAATATATTAATTATTACTCCAAGGACACTCATAAA